>NC_083324.2:98682367-98979895 GCF_963455315.2 Globicephala melas | reverse complement strand
AGCTGCTTCTTTTTATTCTAGCACCAGGTCCTTCTTGGTTAATTTGGAAGAAAACGCCATCTAAATGATCAAAAGCAGAACCTGGCTGAGGCTCTAAGTTTTTCTCATTCAGTCTTCCATTTATTCAGTCATTTATTAAATTGGCCAACACTGATGGAACACCCACCAGCACCGAATGGAACACTGGGCTCAACACCGCGGTGGGGCAAGCACAGATGAATGACACAGTTGTGACCACAAGCTAGTGGTTAAAGTCAAGTTTTAAGTGGGCTCCCAACTGTCTTCTCTTAGGAGACACAGAGGATCCAGGAGTAGACAATGGGTCTCTTGTATTAAATGTCATTAAAAAAACTTTCCTGCCTTCAAAGTAGAAAGTCGGCGTGTGCATATCTGCACTATTATGTAATTTATAGGGTTCCCTTTGTGTAATGGACTTAATAACTTCTGGTAGGTGGTTAGGATTTGATTGCTGAAAAAGTAGATGTCTGTAAAATGCTTTGTAAGTTATAGATCACAGAGAGCTATTTCCTAATTATTCACTTATAATTATTGTCTATTGATTATATTCTGTGTTAGTTTCCTATTGCTAATGTGACAACTTACCACAAACCTAGCAGCTTCAAACAATATGTCTTTATTATTTTACAGTCCTGGAGGTCAGAACTTCAAAATTGACCCGACAGGGCTCAGCCTCAGGTGTCAGCAGGGCCGGCTCTGTCTGGAGGCTCCAGGGGAGACCCCCCCTCCTGCATTTGTCAGCTTCTGGGCCCGACCTCATTCCCGGCTCCTGGCTCTGTATCGCTTTACGTTCTTTCCTTTCCTTCCCTGTGTGGTCACGTTGCCTCCTCTCTGAATTTTTGTCTCTTCTTACAAGGGCCCTTGTGACAAGATAATCTCCACGTATCAAGATCTTCTCATAATCGTACCTGTAAAGTTCTTTTTGAGCGTAAGGCAGCGTATTCACGGGTTCCAGGGATTGGGATGTGGACATCTCTGGGGGTCGTTATTCAGCCCATCACATGCACCTTTATCTATTCCATTTCCATCATGGCAAACTGCCTGCTTCAGATAGAATAGAGCAGATTTTGTTGTTAGGTGTAAGTAATACAGATAATATGAAAGTGTTAGCGATCTTTAACTATTTGTGTGGAGTAGTCGTGGTTCTACATATGAGGGGAATAAGGGACTCCTTTTGTCAGTTCATGTTGTTGGCCTGGCTTAAGAAGAACATTTAACATGATTGTAAGAAGATGGCGCAGCTGAGACTGAAGGCACAGAGTTAGGCTGATGTAATCCGGGCACTGACTGTGAGAGGGTCTCCAGTCAGCCCCGTGGGCTCCAAGGTCAGTCATGGACAGACTCCTGGGAAACTGTCAGAGTTAGTCCTTGCTGTCCCTGGGGTACCAGGAATCAACGGCGAGTGCTCTGCTATACGAGGGCTGGGAGTTTCTTACGGCCACGGCTGGCCATTTTCCCTTATTTTGTGTCTTCCTGCAGTCACGGTCAGTGCACCGTAGTCTGGGCATTAATATGTTTAGTGCCTTATCATACTTGCCATTTGTTGAGTGCTGTGTACAAGCTACTGAACTAGTTTGCCTATATTATAGCTTTCATTCTTCAGAGTCCAATGGGGGTTCTATTAACCCATTTTACAGATGATGAAACTGAGGCTTGGAACCACCAGGGAACTCAACCATAATAACGCTGCTAGTAAGGGACCGAGCTAGGATTTTATCTAAAGCTGACTCCAGGGAGCTCCTAGTATTGAGCTGGTAAACTGTTGTTGCCTAAACGGGGCCCTGTCCTGGAGTCAGTAAGATGAAATGGACAGTTCCTGACTTCAGGCTGTTTCCAATCTAGAGGAGGAGACAGATTTACCAAGAGATAATTGTCAAATAATATGAAGTACAATGATGGGGCTACACATAGGTGAATGTAGAATTTTGCTGACGCTGACCAGTGCACGTGGAGGTCAAAATTTTCTTCTTCTTTTTTTTAAATCCTATTTTGCTAGTTAATTTCTGAATCCTTCCATGTCTCTCCAGAATTGTATTAGGACGTGAGCCTGTGATTATTTGCTAATCTCCAGGGCTTGGCATAGCTCCTAGATCTGGTTTCGCTGTCATTGTCATAAATGTTGTCTGGTAGAGACTTAGTGCAGGATTATGCAGTGTTTCCTCATTCTGTTCCCAAATAAATCCAGCTGGGAGAATCCCATCAGCTTCATTGCGTCGTAGTTAAATTAATGGATCTCAGTTTTTTTCACTATTTCCCAGTGCATTTTTTCCATCTCACCAAAAAAAAGCACGTAAATATTTTTCTTTTGCTGGAAGAAGGATCTTTATCCCAGAAGAAAGTAATAGGAAGAGGTAGAGGAAGAAGCAGGGGAGATGACCAGCCGTAGGACCTTTCATACATGCCCTGTCGTCATCGCTGATAGTCAGGTGCGGAGAGAAGCAGTGAGCAGGAGAACGGACCCGTTTGCCGTGGGAACCACCCTGGTGCTTTTATGTAAAGCATTCAGAGCAGACCCTGTCACCCAGTGAGCATTTCATCCACGTTAAGCGTTATTCCTGTTGTCACCACCACCGCAGCCACTGTGAGCGCAGCGGCCACTGTCCTCATGATTCCCGGTCCTTGGTGCCTGCGGTTTCCGTCTTCAGCTTGCTTTGCCGGCCTTATGATGCGAGGACATTTCACCGACCCGCAGTCTACTGAGTCCTATGGAATGTGGCCCCGTGTTAGTACTGGGGCCTCTGTCATCAGAGACCTGTGGATTTATGGCTGCTTTTTATTTTTGTGAAAGCAGGGGGTCTTGTGATAACATTTACGTATTTAGAGAACCACTACCCTGAATTTCTTTCTTGTTTAATACACTTTTTTAGAAAACTAAGAGTGAGGGCCTCAGCGTCTTCTTGTAGCATAGACTGGAAGATGGTGCACACGCTCAACATCCGTGTTACAGCTTCTTGGCCATTAACCTGATGGAAATGTAAAAGAACTTCCTATTTATTGACAACGCATTAAATCTTTCATCTTGCTAATCATCTATCCAATCTGACA
The DNA here is from genome assembly GCF_963455315.2 of Globicephala melas. NCBI lineage: Eukaryota > Metazoa > Chordata > Mammalia > Artiodactyla > Delphinidae > Globicephala > Globicephala melas. The sequence continues at coordinate 98,976,832 of NC_083324.2, read as the reverse complement.
AATCATGTGCAATATATTTAGGAAAAAGTCTGGCCTTTCTATCTTCGCAACCAGAGGGATAAGTTTATACTGTACAGGATCATTTAAACCAAATACTAATCATTGACGGATCATAAGTTAAAACTTACAGTCTTAGTAATAACTTCATGATGTATGTACATGTGTGTCAAACTGTCACCTTAAGATGTATAGTTTTGACTTGGCAGTTATACCTCCATAAAGCTGGGTGGGGGGAGTCATAGTTTTAAAAGGAGATCCTGAGAATAGAGACCAGAGACAAATACAAGTATGAAGGGAGGGATTGCCACAGGGAGAAAGAACGATGTCAATCAAGCAGTGGCCGGGAGGTCAGTGGGTTTTTCCCGGGTGTGGGTATTGGGAGGTACCAGTTACAGGACAGCGGTAGGGATGCTTTTGGCTTCAACCAAGGAAGGCCCGACTGAAATGGCTTAAATGAGACGCACAAGAGCAGGAAGCCCTGGATGAAGCCCTGGGTCCTTGAGTGTTTTCCCCTCAGGTCTGAACGACGGGGGCAGGAGCATTAACCTTCACCTCATACAACGGGGCCCAGAGGCAGAAAAAGAAACACCCTTGTTTCCTTTTTAAGTGTGAAGAAGTTTTCCAGAAGTCCTCCGCAGACTTTTGTCACATCTCCTCTTTGAGGGAGTTGGAATGGTCTGTGAACTTAGCCTGCTGTACTTATCCTGAGCTCTTAGAGTAAGGCTTAACCGTGCCAGATGTGGACAAGCAGACCGTACAGGCAGCACCATCTCTTACTGCGGCAGCCGTTGTTATGAAGAGGCAGTCACCTGTGAACTGCGGTGGTGGGGCTGCTGGAAAAGCTCTTCCAGCCTTAAACTTTTACCCTCTGCTGCCTGTTGTTTGGAATCCCCCCTCAGAGTTTGCTTCCTTCAGTTTAATGCTTTGATTCCCTGGTCAAATGTGAAGTACTCCCTTTGCATGCACCTGACTGTGCCTGTTTTCGTAGGACAGCTGGATGGGATGTGTGGACAGGGTGTGGCTATGGGATACTTTTTCCTCTGTTTGAAATTGAGTATAGAAATCAGGGTCACCAGGGCACACCCACCTGAGTTATAACTACGTTGGCCAAAGGGAAGAAGCCTGGAAGGCTAACCTCAGGGTGACTCAGGCTGGGAATGAGACCCTCAGAGCTATCAAAGGAGGGGTAGCAAGCGTTGGTCAGAGCCCATTCAAGCGAAACATTTAAGACTTTATTGATATTCTGGGGACCGAATAAGAGGAAAACAATTTACCTTACTAAGTTATTAGTCAAGAAAGGCAAGTATGGTGGTTCTGTATCTCTAATTTGCCTCATCCTGTACGAAAGGAAAAGCAAAACTCTTCACTGTTTCAACTAGGAGTGTGCGCTGCTCCTTTACTCAAAGGATGAGAGGAGCATTTGGGTTCATCTGAAACTTAAAGTCAGCCTGTGTTTAGACAGAAAAATGAGAGTTACTTTGTGATTACATTATCACACGGCTTTTCAAACTGCATTTCGGTTGGCGTTTCATGTGTATAATCTTGTGGTCTTGAAGATGAAGACTGGTTCACGTAGGCAGTGATTTATATGGTGGATGGCTTAATTATTCTGTCAGTTGGCTGAGTAATGAATCAACTGTTTTCTTTCCATTTGAGGGAAGAATTTATTTTCTCAAGGGCCTCCCTGTGAGATTTATAAATAACAACTATAGACTGTAATTCACGACCAAGGACAGTGGATTATAAATAGATGACCCTTGTAGAGCCCATTCGGCAGAGTTTGAACTCCCAGTTAATTGCTGGTTGGGAACCAAGTAGCTATTGTATATTTATCTTTATTCATTTTTAAAATGATGAAATCTTCTAAATATACAAACATACATTTACTGATTTGATTTGCTAATAATGTAGAACAGTGTACCCTCCACCCAGCAAATTTGCTGGGATTTACCACAGATTCTTATAAAGAAGAAAAGCATTCAAAATGCAGTTGACACACCTGTGCCTCCCTGATGACGCCCCCTTCCTCTTTCCTCCCCAGAGGTGACCACTGCCTTCAGTTTGATGTTGACCATCCTCATGTTATTACCGCATTTGCATCTATCCAAAAACAATTTGTAGGATTGCTTCAAAATGTAATGCATTAAACGGCCACAGTAGCTAAAAAAAAAGAAATTCACTTTGCTGTGACTTTCACCTGAAACTAACACAACATTGTAAATCAACTATACTCCAATATAAAATTAAATTTAAAATTAAGTAATGAAAAAATTCAGAGAGATTTAATGAGGAATTTGATGAGCATATTCCAAAATTTATGTGGAAATGCAGAGAGCCAGAAATAGCCAAACAACCAAGTTGAAGGATTTGCTCACTTTGACGTCGAGTCTTTTTTTAAAAGCTACAGTAGTTGTGAGAGTGTGGAGCTGATGCAAGATGGACACAGAGGCCGGGAGAAGGCGGGAGCCCAGAAACACACCTCGGCATTATTTCTGGGCTCATGGCAAGGCCTGCACTATGGAACGGGCTGGAGGAGGAGACTTCTGTGCAAAGGAAGCACAGATAATTGAGTATCCATATGGAAAAAGTGAAACTTGACCCCAGACTCCTAATTATTCAACAGTGAATTCCAGGGGGTTTGCAGATCTAAGTGGAAAAGGCAGTTTATCAGCTACTGACTTTGAAAAAGTCATCTTACCATGAATGATTCTTTGATTCTTATTGGAGTAAATTGAATTGGGGAGATTGAACTAAATGAACTATGGTAATACAAAATTAAACCTAATTAAATGTCTGAGCTTGAGAGTTTTGGAATAAGTATTTATTTAAAGTGGTTGCTGTAGGTTTTTTGTAAAGCCTTTTATCACATTAGGGATGTTTCCTTCTATTTCTAGTTTGCTAAGAGTTTTTATCATAAATGACTCTTAAAATTTATCAAACCCTTTCGTATATTTTGAGGTGATCTCATGATTTTTTGGCTTTGTTCTGTTGATGTAGTGACATATAGTGATTGCTTTTTGGATGTTAAAACAATCATCTGTTCCTGAAATAAACAAAACTTGGTTGGGATATATTATCTTTTTTATACATTTCTGGATTTGATTTGTAAAGATTTGTTTAGGATTTAAAAATCTGTGTTCAGGGGTGAGATAGGCCTGGAATTTTCTCTTTCTTATGTCCTTATCAGGTTTTGATGCTAAGATTTGTAATATCCTCATAAAACTAATTTGGAACTATTTTTCTGTTCTCTGTATTTTGAAGATTGATGTTATTTCTTTCTTACGTGTTTGATCATATTTACCAGTGAAGTTGTCTGGGCCTGGAGTTGTCTTTGTGGGAAATTTGAAACCACAGATTAAATTTCTTAGTCGCTATTAGGCTCTTCAGATTGTTTTATTTTGTGTCACTTTGTTAAATTGTATCTTTTTCTAGGAACTTGTCCATTTCATATAACTTTCAAATGTGTTGGCATAAAATTGTCTGTAATACTCTCTTATTATCCTGACATTCAGAAAAATCTTTACAAATTAGGCAATAGTTGAGCACATTCACTAACATTTTATCAAATTTTGTGTTCACCTTTTTTTTTTTTTTCCATACAGAGCCTCCTCTTAGAGTTTATTTTTCTTTTTAATGACATATATTCTTCGACTATTTTTCCTGTGAGCCATTACGAGTGGTCAATTCTTGTGGTCTCTGTGTATGTGAAAATGTCTTCGCGTTGCTTCATTCTTGGGTGATAATGTCAGGGAGTCTAAAATTCCAGAAGGGCAGTCGTTCTCCCGTAGGGCTTTGAAGACATTCCTTCTGGCCTCCGTTCTCGAGAAGTCTCACGTGAACCAAAGTGTTACTGCTCTGTGGATAATAATGCCTTTTCTCTCGGCTAGTGTTTAAGGCTTTCTCTTTACATTTGATGTTCTCCCATTTTACAAAGATGTGTCTTTTTTCTTTTTTTTAAAGTACATCTTTTAATAATCCCCCCATTCATAGGAAGTTTTCCTTTTTTAAAAAAATATTGATTGAGCTTCCCTGGTGACGCAGTGGTTGAGAGTCCGCCTGCTGATGCAGGGGACGCGGGTTCGTGCCCCGGTCCGGGAAGATCCCACATGCCACAGAGTGGCTGGGCCCGTGGGCCATGGCTGCTGAGCCTGCGCATCCGGAGCCTGTGCTCTGCAACAGGAGAGGCCACAACAGTGAGAGGCCCGCGTACCGGGAAAAAAAAAAAAAAAAATTGATTGATTGATTTTTGGCTGCGTCGGGTCTTAGTTGCGGCACGTAGGATCTTCACTGCAGTACTCAGGATCCTCCGCTGTGGCGTCTGGGCTCCTTATTGCAGTGCGCAGGCTCCTCTCTAGTTGTGGCACGCAGGCTCAGTAGTTGCAGTGCATGGGCTCTGTGGTTGTGATGCGTGGGCTCCAGAGCTTGTGGGCTCTCTAGTTGCGGCACGTGGGCTCTCTAGTTGTGGCCCGTGTGCTCAGTAGTTGCAGCTCGCAGGCTTAGTTGCCCCACAGCATATGGGATCTAGTTCCCCAACCAGGGATCGAACCCGCGTCCCCTGCATTGAAAGGAGGATTCTTAACCACTGGACCACCGGGGAAGTCCCACGAGGAAGCGACTTGGCATGGATTTATCTTTATTTATCCCCCTTGGTGCCCAAAGGTACCTTCCACTCCAGGAGAGTCTGCGTTGTTATTGAGGAGTGGTTCCCCTCTATCCCCTCCCTCCCCCTTTTCTGCGTCTCCTGAAAAGCTTCTTAGTTATCAGCCATATATCTTAACTATTCTTGGACAGTTTTGATTTCTTTGTCCTCCTGTGCTGGTGAATTTCACAGTAGTTTCTACCAATTCCATAATTTTCTCCGAGTTTTTTTGAACTTAATAACTATTACTTTTTACTTCTAACATCTGTAATTAGTTCCTTTTCTTCTCCACCTTCTTGTTTCATTTCTGTCTGGTTTTGTTTCCTAATTCCTTGCTTTTTAAAATGGTTGTTACTACATTTAACTTTCTGAATATCTTCACTGTGCTTATTTCAAAATCTTTAACTATTTTATGATGTTAATTTTATCTAAAGCGAGTCCGTATTATGGCTGTTGATTTAGTTGTGTTTCTGCGTATAGTCTTTGGCTTTGCAAGCTCATCTTGAATACATCTTCATTTTTGTCCCCGTTTTTAAAAATCATGACCACTCTGCTCACTGTGCAGCCATCACCACCCTCCATCTCCAGAATGTTCTCATCATCCCAGACTGAAACTCTGCACCCACTAAATAATTGCTCCCCAGCCCCCTACCCCAGAGGCCCTGGAACCCACCACTTCATTTTCTTTCTCTCTGAATTGACCACTGTGGGGACCTCATCTACTTGCATCTTTTTGTGACACATTTTGTTTGTCCATTCATCTGTTGATGGACGCTTGAGTTGCTCCCACCTTTTTTGGCTATTGTGAAATAATGCTGCTGTGAACATAGGGATAAAAATATCTCTTCAAGACCCTGCTTCCAGTTCTTTTGGGAATTCTCTTCCCCAGAAGTGGCATTGCTGGATCATATAGTAATTCTGTTTTTAACTCTTGATGAACCGTCATACTGCTTCCCACCATAGCTACACCATGTTTACATTCCCACCAACAGAGCACAAGGGTTCCAATTTCTGTGCATCCTTGCCAAAAGTTATTATTTTCTCTCTTTTTTAATATAGTAGTCATCCTAGTGGGTGTGAAGTTGAATCTATCTCATTGTGGTTTTGATTTGCATTTCCCTAATGATTTGTGATGTTGAACATTTTTTCATGTGCTTATTGACCATTTGTGTATCGTCTTTGGAGAAATGTCTATTCAAGTCTTTTGCTCATTTTTTAATCAGGCCGTTTGGTTTTTGTTGTTCTTGTTTTTATATATTCTAAAAAGTAAATCATTTGCAGATTTGGCCATTGTCGTGCTAGCAACAAATTACTGGCATTACAGATCACAATTGTCAAGCATCGTGGTTGAAAACTCTTTATATAACACATTGAGGCCATTACTGGCTACAAGGTCACTGGTCTTATTTGCATATGGTTTTCTTGGTCCATTCTTTGTTATCTGTTATTTTTCTAGATACATCTATGTTTTGAGTGTAGCCTGTGCTCTCCCTTTAGGTCTTATATGTTAAGGTTCCTAAGGTTCGGATAGTAGATGGAAGAAGCAGTTGATTCCAGCAGGCTTTGCAAACTATGCGTATAATTTAGACAGATTGGTCATATCAGTACCCAGCATCATTTTTGAGTGGGTGTTGGGAAAGAATTGATCTGGGATTCAGAAGCGTTGGGCCTTAGACCTATCAGGTAGTCACTAGCTTGTTTTGCCTTGGACCGCTCTCCTGAACGCCAGGTCACTAAGTCTCTGCACTGGTGACATAAGTCCCCTCGGTCACTCTCGAGATCACTCCACAGTCCGTGATGCATGAAAGTGAATGGGATTTCCTTATCTCCTCCGCCCACCTCAGACAGCACTGCTACTCCCGGCATTCGTTTAGACTTAATTTTGCCAGTTGAAAAAAACTTGTTCATGGAAGAGATTATGACTGTTCCTGGGCCCTTATCCCTCAGAGAAGTCCTGCCAGGTAGTTGAAATACCTCAAAACTGAATTTGGATTCTAAGACCAAGAAGAGCAAAAAGTAGATGTTAGCACAGCCTTAGGGAAGGAGAACCAGACCTTTGTCTTTTAAAATCATTTCCTCTGGAAATGACGTATGTATTAAGTAGCCCATTGTGGCCACCCTTCCTCCTCGCTCCTGGCTGCACGGATAGAAGGAGAGTGGTCCCCCCCTGCGGTGACACAGCTGCTGGCCGGCTGTCAAGGTTGTGGCCATTGCAGAGCCTCTCCTGGCTGATGCGTGTTTGTGCTGACGTCAGCCTTTCCCTCTGCCTTTCCCTCTTGCTTCCATCTTGCGTCTGTCTCTATCCTTCCATCTCTCTGTCTCTGTCTCTCGCTGTCTTTTTCTTTGTGGCATTTTCTCTCTCTGTGTCACTCTTTTCATATGTGGTTCTGATCCAAGCTAGGTTGTCAGCATAGCAAGGGGAAATGATCCCTCCCAGGGGGCATGAAATCCACAAAGGGAATTGTTTCCCTGCTGTTCACTGAGACCCTAGTTGAACAGGATCTTCCCAAACACGAGAACCTTATCAATTATTCATTCCAAAACCTTTTGAGCATCTGCTCTCGTGCCAGGCACTGTGCCTGACGCTGGGGATGCAGAGAGCGCAGCTCCCCGCCCTCGGGTAGCGCATGTGCTGGTGGGGGGACAGGAACACAGTGAAGGGCTCTGATGAAGGTGAGCCTGGGCCGAGTGGAGGCCTGGAGGCACGACCCAGCCCGTCGGTGCTTCCGCTGAGATTGAGGGGAAATGTGGGCGAGGGCATGCTGAGGATGTGAAGGCTGGGGTTTGAATTTTCTCTCAAAGGCAATTAGCAAGATACCAAATGTCATCATCATCAGGTTTCCATTTTAGATTATCCCTCTTCTGAAAATATGAAGGATGAGTGGGGACCACAAGGCCAGGAGTCCACTCCAGGCCTTGCCTAGGACTGGAAAGAAATGATGGGAGATCGAAGAGGGCGGCAGTGGAGAGACGAGATGGTCGGGTTTGGGCTCGAGACATTTTAGGAGACGGAACTGAAGGGCCCTGGGTCCTGGGAGCAGGGATGCAGTGACCATATGGTTTGTCATCTAAGTTGAGATCCGCTCCCTTCAAGGGTTGAAGGGGTCTGTTCATCACTGCGCTCCAGCTACACAAGCAAACTCGTGCTGACCTGGGCCACCTGGGTGTTTACACACCTTAGGTCAAGATAAGCGAGAAAGAGAGTGATCCCCCGGTTTCTGGCTTTGGGGCTGGGTGGATGGGAAACGGGAGAAAACTACAGATCTGGAGAATTTACCTGGGTGGAAGCATCTGAGCTCATAATCCGTTGATGTCGCGTTTGCAAGCTCTGCTTTTCGTCGGTGTCGCCTTTGCCACTGTCTCGTTCGCTTTAATTGGTACAGCCAGAGCCTCACTGGAGGGTATGGCGGCAGGCGAGGCTGGGTCCAGGTGGCCTCTCAGGCCCAGGCGGAAATGAGAAACTGGAGCAGGGGTGTTTATTGTGCAGGACGAGTCAGGGCTGAGCTCCAACGGGGTGGGGGTGGGGGCAGATGGCCCAGGGCAGGGCAGGGTGGGCGTCGCTTCCGAGCGAGATGCAGCTGGTGAGTGAACCCAGCGTTGGTGCCAGTGAATTGCTAGAATGAAGACAGCATGTAAGGGCTAACAAATCAGGTCCGGATGAAGCTTCCTCCAGACCAGAGGTCCACATTAACGAGGGGGCGGGGAGGGAAGAGGGACCACGGGGCCAGACGCACAGTCCTTCTGCGTGTCCGCTCAGCGGGGGGCACTGCTGATGCCAGGCGTAAGATACTTCAGGCTCTTGGACCTCGCTTGAGGACGGTTACATATAAATGCAGGTCATCAATGAAGGCTAACATCACATTACTACAAATGAGAGAGAGGGGGAGAGAGAGAGAGAGAGAGAGAGAGAGAGAGAGAGAGAGAGGGAGGGAGGGGGGGGGGAGAGAATCACAGCTGTTGGAAGGTTTTGGAGATCTCTTCTTCCCAAACATTTCTGTATCTTAAGCAGAAAATATTGTTTTCTTGACCAAGACCGAATAGTGGAAGGAAAAAAAAATTAAAATCCAATATTCTAGTAAATGCTATCCATATTTGAATATTTGGAAGATCTTCCTAAAGTGTTTATTTTGTTGAAAATGTGAGGAAATGAGAAGAGAAGATGATATCGCAGGTTGGCTTGCACTATTTGTTTAAAACTTCAACAATCTTGAATATTATGGTGTGCCCGCTGCATCCTGGGGGAATGATAAAAACCGTAATGCCTCCTTTTTTCACTCTCATGGACTTCAATTTGCATCTTTAGCATTGTATTACCATAACTTTTGCATCTTCTAGAGGTAATTCAGTTGCCCTCTTCCCAGATACCGCAGATTTCTAGTTTTATAGGGTTTTTCCTTTTCACTCAGTTTCCCAATTATCACCTTGTTAGCTGCACACCTGCTTCACAGAAAATTGCACTGTGCCATTTAACCTTTTCAAAGAAAAAAAGAGAATGGAAAACACACCTCGTTAATCGGTTGATTCAACCTCAAAGAAAGCTACGTCTCTGGGCGTGGAGCCTCGATGCGATTGCGAAGAGAGCGCCTGATTGTTTAGCAGATTCTAGACCTGGAACGAGAAAGATGATTGACAGGCCCCTGGAAGCAGGCAGAGCGTCTGCACTGGCCCTGCCGCTGTGCATTTCCAGCTGCACACCAGAGATCACGCCGGTTTCTACGTGTTTCTTTGTGAAAGAAGCACCTCCGTTCCCGTGCCACTCTGAAATAATTCACAGTTATCCTCTCATCCTATGATTAGCTTTATTTCCTAGTATAGAAGAAACAAACAGATTCACTGGCTATTTCATTTTCAGATTTCTCATGAAGATGTAACTTGACACTTAAATGGTTATTCATTTATTATACTTAGGTTCACACAGCCACGTCTATTAAAGGCAAATATGCAGCCATTGGTACGTAAATTGAACTTGGGCACCCAACGAATGAGGTAGAGCCCCAAGCATGACTTACTGACTAATCAGTTTATTGTAATCAGAGGAGGGGCTGTAGGAATGGGTGGGACCCTGCGTGATGGGCCAGCAGCCATAGAGACACAGGTCCGTTTCGTTTTGGCCTGACTTAATTCATGCCTCGTTTGTGACATATGGGCATAATACCTTCATTTCAAAATGACTTAGATGCTTACCTAGCTATTAAATAATAATAGATAATTTAATGGAAAAGATTGTCGGGTCCTGTAGAAACAGAGGTCTCTCAGAAGCACGTGGAGAACCATGGCTGTCACAGCAGCAGACAGTGGACAGGAGGCTCCGGGAGACTGTGGTCGGGATGCCCTGAGCCCGGCATTTTCAGAGATGACTTTAAGTCACAAGCCCTCAGGCTCCCACACCCGAATATGCCTAAAAATAGCAGGGCTGAGCTGAGTGGCCCTCCTCAGACGTGTGCTCCCTTGTCGGGATTCTGGGTCTGTGCCACAGCCAACCCCGCTCTAGCCTTTGACAAATGACCCCATTTTATCACTGGGAAAAGCCAAGGCCATCGGCGCGAATCCCTCATCTGCCCTCTTCTCCTCCTCTGATTCTTCTCAGCATCCCTCCATCCATCCCAGGCCTCCCCAGTCGAGACCTGTGGGGATGGGACCCAGAAATCTCTTCTTCCTGTGCTCTGGTAATTCTCACGTGCCTTGCCCTTGAGACCGTCTAGCCGATGCTGCTGTAAAAGCCGCCGAAGTGGTCCCCCAACTCTGGTTCTGCCGTTTCCAGCCATCATGCCCGTATCACGATGTTACTGTCTTGTTTTCATGATTCCAGTAGCTCCCCGCTGCTTCCAGAACGGACTGGGAACTCCTTAGCATGATGTCCAGCTTTCTGTTCACTAACCATCCCTTCCTGTCCTGTCTGCCGCCCCTGCCTCTCTCATGCCCTCTTATTTAAGTCACACGGGACTTCTGTTCTCTGAAGTCCCTTATTTACTGGTTCATTGACTGCACACTCCTTGTCGAGTCTTTTGGGACCCAGACTCTGCACTCAGCATTGAGCTTGTGCCCAAGATGGGGTCCCCGTCCTCACTGGGGTTCCAGCCATGCCTCTGCTCCAATGCTCCTCCTAGGAAGGCCCTGCCCCCCCCATTTCTCTCACTGGAAACAGTGGCCAGATTTTACTGAGCTCTCAGCAGGGGCCACACAGTGTGCTGCAGCCGGCCCTCCTCTCTGGTGCCCTCGCGCGTGTGTGGGATTTCACGTGATCGCAGCCTCGCGGCATAGGTGCTGTTCTCCGATACCCCTGTTGCAATGGAGGTGTGGAAGCTGAGTCTCGGAGCCGGTCCGGGGGTGCTGCGCCTTCAGAGCCTGCCCTGCTGAGCCCGGAGCCTGTGCTTCTCCTCCCTGTGCATCACACCTGCTCCGTCCTCCTGTCCCCACACCCTCCCTGCCCTCCTCCACTGTAGTGTTCACACTAAACACTATGTATTCAGCAAGCACTGAGCACAGCTTGGGTGCCTTCTCCACACAGGGCTGAATCAGGGCCCTTTCCAGCCTGTCCTGTGGAGGCCCTGTTTTCTCTCTGCCTCTGGACCTGGGAGGCCCTTCCGTGCAGCTGTGCCCCCTCTCCTCTTGGCCGCCCGGGGCTGGCTTTCTCTGTGACACTGGGCGGTGTGGGGTCGCTGCAGCCTTCAGGGACGTCTGGTGGCTGACATAAGGGAAGCAGAACGCTTTCGGCTGAACTGTACTCTCTGTCATCTGTGACTACAGGTATTTGCTGACGAAAATCAGGGTGAAATAGGAGGAATGGTCAGCCTGCTACAGAGTGAAGGCTGACAGACTTTTTCCAGGGACCCTTCAACAGCAACATTTGTGTTTGAACAGGGAACATACCAAGCGCACGTGCAAAACCACCCATTGAAAAGCACAGAAATAAGGGCTTCACTGGTGGCGCAGTGGTTGAGAGTCCGCCTGCCGATGCAGGGGACACGGGTTCGTGCCCCGGTCCGGGAAGATCCCACATGCCGCGGAGCGGCTGGGCCCGTGAGCCATGGCCGCTGGGCCTGCGCGTCCGGAGCCTGTGCTCCGCAACGGGAGAGGCCACAACAGTGAGAGGCCCGCGTACCGCAAAAAATAAAAATAAAAAAAAAAAAAATAAATAAATTTAAAAAGCACAGAAATAAGAAAAGCGTGGCACTAAATAGACATCGAAAAGGACACTTGTTTACAGTATGATCAGAAATACGAAGGCAGCGGGTTGCCTGATTCAACCTCAGATGAGAATGTGAGCATCGGGCAACTCAGGTGTTTTTGCACTTTGCTCATGTCTGCGAATGACCGTGAGGGGATATGGGGATGTATGTATATGCGTAGCTGATTCACTGTGTTATACGGCAGAAACTAACACACCATTCATTGTAAAGCAATTATACTCCAATAAAGATGTTTAAAAAAAAAAAAAAGAAAATGCCCAAGTATTGGTTTTGGGGTACAAATACATTTTAGGGAGTAGGCAGATTGGCAGATAGGGAATCTGTGAATAATGAGGATCGAATATGTGCATATTGTATCTTTTATGACGTATGTAATGAGGATTGAGTACATAGTGTTTGTGTGTGGATATGGCTATGTGTATATATATACCCCCTCCAAACGTTGGAGATCAGGTAGCACACGTATGCCCTTCCCTCCTAAACGCATTAACCAGGTATTTTCTAAGAAGAGCTTTCCTCACATGGCCACAATACAGTTAATAATGTCATGAAACTTCACGTTGCGTCAACATGTAATCTGTAGCCCATTTTCAAGTCTGTCAGCCTTCCCAATAACTTCCCTTATTGCTATTTTATTCTGGGTCCAGGGTCCAGTATGATTTCAAGTACTGTGTTTCGTTGTTTCATCTCTTCGGTTTCCCTTAATCCGGAGCAATTTCTCAGCCTTTGTGTGTGTTTCTTGACCTTGACATTCTTTGAAAAGTACACGGGAGTCGTATCATAGAACGGGCTTCAGTTTGAACTGTCCCAAGTGTCCTCAGGATTAGATTCAGATTGCGCGTTTTTCAGGGGAAGACCACAGAAGTGATGCTTTGTCCTTTCCAGTGTTCTGCATTGTATCAGGAGGACCATGTCAGTTTGTGCCCGTATGGGTGGTGACAGCTTTGATCACTAGGTTAAGGTAATGCCTGCCGTACTTCTCTACCAGAAGGTTACTTTTGCCCTTTGTAAATAACAGGTAATTTATTGACAGGGTGGCTCTCTGAAGCTCTTGTGTCTCATCAAGATTTTACTCACAGATTTTAGTGTCCATTAGTGAAAGCTGGTGTTTGAATTGACATTATTCTACCAGGAAGAGCTTTCCCTTCTCCCTCACTTGTTTGTTTATATATTTATTCGTTCAGTTGTACACATAAGAAGGACTTACGGCTTATTTTAGGCAATGAGTTGTATTCCATTATTATCATTTTTTTTACTGTGAATCCCTTGTTTCCCCAGATGTGGCTAGTGAGAGACCCCGCAAGCTGCCTCCTAGGCCCTTTTGATGTGTCTCTCTGGTTCTTAGACAACTTTTGTATTACCTGGGCTGATTGGAAGTGTTCTATATCTTGACAGCTGGGTTCTAAGCATGTATACATGTATCAAAGCCCGTGGAAATGTACATTTATGATTTGTGCATTCCACGTGTGTAAATTTTACACAAAAAAAGACTAAAAAATATTGAACTCTAGTCACCAGGGTCTTTTTTTTTTTAAACAGTGGTACGGGTGAGCAATTCTGAGACTATCTTCTATTTATTCTAGCTTGAGCAAAAGAGTAGATAATACTGAGGATTATGGGAGTGAAGTTTCTCACTGTTGAAGAAAAGTTACAGATATGAGAAAAGGAGGGGCAAGAATGAACCCTGGTTCCTAGATTGGAATTAGAGGAATTGACATAGATTCATGGTTTTTTAGATAGAAAATATAAATGTGTTTGTGTTTATGAGTGTGTGTGTTTCCCCTACCTCATCTCTGCCCACTTTGAGGGCCTAGAAACAATGATACGACAGTATCAGTGAGCACACCTGGTACCCAGGTCTTGGTTTCTAAATACCATTTTCCACTGAGAGGAAGCAGGGCTCCTCATAGAAAAGAATGAACCCACGGCCAGAGCAGGAAAACTATAAGATGAGCCTGGTGGAATATGTTGTCGAACTTGATGTGATTCTGTCATTTTTTTTTTCCTCTTCACAATCATTTCTGAAGGATAGAATTACATTCACTTTTTCCATTAAACCGCTTACTAAATCTATAGGGAAGTAAGAGAGTGGAGCCTTTGTGCGAGCATAGACCCAGAAAGCAGGCTGTACTAATATCTAGCCGTACTTCAGAAGAAAAAGATAGATTGTCATTGTATGTGTTGTAGTATCCCCTTGCAGCCTTTCCTGAAATCTGGTAACACTTCCCCTCAATTAGACGAGAATAAATTATGGGTGGTCCTCTGCTGGCTGCCCGGCACCCTCTTCCTCAGCACGTTTGGTGCTGGTGTCCAAGAGCCCCGCTCCCGACCCCTCTGGCAGCTCTGGCAATGGATGGCCTGTTCCCACTGGACGGGGTCCATCACCCGGGGAGGGCGCTCTGGACTCTGGAGGGATTGTGCTCAAACAACTGCCTCTGCAGCCTCCCCTTCCTCCCCGACACCCCACGCCCCGTTTGCCTTTTGCTCCCTGGACAAATGACCACAAAGAAACCCACAAGCAAGGGGGGTGGGGGAGCAGTGGACTTCGTTACCTTTTCAGTTAAAAGAGAGATACAAAGATAAACAAAATGCTCGTAAGACAGGACCTCCAGAGCCAGGCTGCCTGAATAGGTCCCGACGCTCCTACTTACAAGATACAAGGTTTCTCTGGGCTTGTTTTCTCACCTGCAAAATGGGAATAATATTAATTCCTACTTAGAGGGTGGTGTTGTCATGAGGGTCAATCAGTTTACATATGCGTAGTATTCTTAGCACAGTGCCTGACATATCGTAAACGTTAGGTGGATCTTGACTATTATATCAGTAAATGTTAGTGTATTAAATAACGTATTTAAATGAAAATATTAAGTGCTGTGTACAAACCCTTCTCCTCTTGCCGTGTTAGGCCTTACTGTATCTGGGTAAGAGTAAATGTACCAAAATTTTATTTTGGATAGCTCTTACTTTTTATTAGAATGGCTTTGCCCACAAAAAGGAAAAATAATGCCATTTTAATGCCTTTTCTCTGAGTTCAGCAGAGGAATCAAGTTGTTTTTCCCCCAGGGCGGTGTTTTTCTTCTACCCATTTGAACATTCTCTCCATCCTGTGTGGAGGGATGGAGGTGGTCTGTGAACGGCACTGTGTGTCTTGTTCGAACACTATTGATTTCTCTACGGTTATTTCTTCTCTGTAAACATACACGTAATCACCATGGCAACACTGTCACTCACAGATGACACAAATAAGACTTATATATACCTGCAAATCTGTTTAAAAATAAAATAGCATTTTAGAAAAACACTACCTTCCCGTTGGGGAAGTAGTCCTCATCCTATCTTCCTTTGTCTTTTTTTTTTTTTCTTTTTGCCCTTGATTTTATCTGCTTTTTCTTTGCCATAACTTAGTACCTATGGGAAGAAAGGGTGGAGTTCACTTGAAGAAACTGAGGCTCCAGGGTGTTTCTACCACACTGTGGTCCAATTACCAGGAAGGCCACCACCAGAAACCAAGTCGCCCTGTGCTACCAGCTTCGCACACCTAAACCCAGATACCCAAATGGCCAGCAGCATTGTCCGCCATGTGGCGCTCTAGCCAGATGCTCCTTCTTTCTAAACCCCAGTTTCTTTTTCTGTAAAATGGGCATGATGTCCTTCCGGCTTGCAATGACAGGAGTAACTTAGACCTTGCGTGAGAAGACACTGAGTGTACAGAGCTGGTACTGGACAGTGCTCTGAGGATGTAAGTTATCACTGTGCTGCTGGAGCCCATCACTCATGCTGTGATAGTTGAGAAAGCTGTTCTTAGGGACAGAACCTCACCCTTTGGGTCGAGGTAGCCCTCTCGCTCCCAAATGGAGTGCTGGTTTCTATCTCTGTTAAAAATTACAGATATATTACATTATCTGCCAAGATGTGCAATTAGCAGAGAACATAGTTTGCCAAAACACACCTTTGTTTAGTATAAAGGATAAACAGAACCGTTGGGAAAGTTGTATACTCATGGGTTCGGGAAAGTTATCCCTCAACGTGCATAAAATAATTAAGTCAAGTATTTGGAATCGCAGCAGCATGGCAGAGTTGATGGGAAGCCAGAAAAGGACATGGGTTTGCAGCCTTCATGTGCTGCTCCGTTCAGAAGGATGGAGAGAGGCTGCTGCCACGACTGGACCTGCAGCATCAATTATGCACCATCCATTTACTGAGAGTCTGGTTCGTGCCCAGCACTGAGATGGCTCCTGCCTCAGGGGCGCCGGCATCGCTGGGGAGAGAAGCGCTTTCCAGAACACGTGCGTGCTCTCTTGACTATGAATGCAAAAGAAGTTAAAACAAAAAAACACAACAAAACAGAAAACAAGAAGAAGGGAGGAAGGCTGTAGTGGGCAGAAAAGTGGAAAGCCTTTATATGGGCTATATTTTGCTTTTTATTTAAAAAGCAGTCATGTGTCTCTCCTGCCAGCACTGCTGCTGGAGCAGCAGCCAGCGTTGTGGTTGAACCATGTCCCCAGGGCATCACGCAGGCACGGCACAGGTGGGCTCCCAGCCAGGTGCGCACGGTGTTGGGCTCTGTGCTCTGGACCCTCCTCCAGCTGACAGCTGCTTTGTGAAAACTGAGGCTGCATTAACAGCAGTTAATGCCGAGAGGGAGGGCAAAGGGGGCAGGCAGGCTTAGGTGTCCTGCTGTGCACACCGGGGCTGGGAGGTGTCCTGGCTGGAGCCGGGCTCTCATTTCCCAGGACCCTTTACCGTGACCACAGGAAGGTGCCCGCCTGGATTTACTCCTGTAAGTCAGCATGAGGACCAGGTGCGAGTATCATTACTACAGTGTACTAATGTGCATTAGTACCTTAGGCACTAATGTACCCACAGTGACGATGCTAAGTCCTTTCCATAAATCTTCTGTAATCTTTATGATAACACCATAAAGAAGGTACTGAGAATATCCCCATTTTATAGATGAGGAAACTGAGAATTGTCCTAAGTTATACAGCTGTCAGGTTGAACGTTATGAGATTGCCTTGGGGGGAGGCGGTTAGAACAGTCAGCAGTTTCTTGCGTTCAGTCTCATCACCTGTGGCAGGGCCTTGGCTACCAGACAGTTCCGAGCTTGTGCATGTGGACTAATGTAAAACTCTCCACGGCAAGGCAAACTTTTAATCAGACTCCATCCATTGAAGAAAAATGACCTTCACCAAAGTTAAAAAAATTTTTTTCTACTATCTTTTAGCAAAATAGGATGGTCCTTTATGTTAAAATGTGAGGCATGAAATAATGAAGTTTCTGATGTCATTGCTGACACAAGGGCGCTCCACCTTGCAGGTTCTGTGATGTGATATGTTAGTTCTTTTTTAAAATTATTTTTTATTTATTTCTGGCTGCCTTGGGTCTTTGTTGCTGTGTGCGGGCTTCTCATTGTGGGCTCTAGGCGCGCGGGCTTCAGTAGCTGTGGCTCGCGGGCTCCGTGGTTGTGTCTCATGGGCTCTAGAGCGCAGGCTCAGTAGTTGTGGCGCACAGGCTTAGTTGCGCCACGGTGTGTGGGATCTCCCCCGAGCAGGGCTCAAACCCGTGTCCCCTGCGTTGGCAGGCGGATTCTTAACCACTGTGCCACCAGAGAAGCCCTGTTAGTTTATTTTTGATGGCGTGTGTGTTTTCAAGGCAGGGTAACCAGTGAAGCACACTTAGGGACATGTGCAGCATGTGAACGGTGGCTCAGCAAGGCCTAATGGGCTTTAAGAAGTAAATGTGCTGCCCAGTGTGGTGTTTTCCAGCCCTCATATGTTCATCCCTAGACGCTCTAAACAAACATCTCACCAACGAATGAGTGTTCCCCGTGCCTGGTACATAATCCCCATGCTCAACAAAAGCCATTGTAAAAACAGAATGGTTCAGCGTGCCAAATATATCACTGTTCTTTCTTAGCATTAGAATCCGTAGAAGGGATGAAGTTAGAATAAAAGGCATTTCTAGCGAGGTTACGTTCCCAGTGAAGTCTCAGACCTCGGGAGAGTCAGTTGGGTCACAGTGTTTATCCAGAGCCCGTGGTGGGTGCCGCTGGATGAGAAGTCTGAGGCAGGCCTTGCCCTAGAAGCATACATGCTTCTGTGTGCCCTCTGGGTGCCTCAGTTTCCCCATCTGTAAAATGTAGATGGCTCTACTTCTAAGGGATTTCATTGTGTGACAACTTAAACCCTCCCTCTGAAACACGATGCCAGTTAAATTATTAACAAATCAGACTGTTCAGTATCAGAAACCAGCTCATTCTGTCCTGTATTTACAAATAGACTTGTTTGTTTGTCTGTTTAACAGATCCTTCTGTCATGCTTCCAGGCACTGTGGTAAGCACTTTACATAAAAACGTATTACACAGATATTGTTAATATCCCCATTTTACAGATGAGGAAACCAAGACCTAGAAAGGACACGTAATTGGCCCATGGCCAGTGGCTCTGGAGCCGGGTCTGAGTGCTGGCATCCTGGTTCCTACCCTGAAGGAGGGCACACGATGACCCCACAGCCCAGCCTGGCCTTCGCACAGGCAGGTGGCTGTTTCCTCTGGGGACGCCTGTGTTGGATGGCTTCTCTTTTGTGTCCCTAAATGCGAGGGCTTTTGAGGAAATTATTGCTTCTGCCTCAGGGTTCAATAGCTCATTCATCCAGTTTGTGGTGGAGCTCAAATGCAGGGAGAGGGGTTTCCCAGGAGGCCTCTCTGTTTCTGTTTTGAAGCAGCGCCAG
Source organism: Globicephala melas (assembly GCF_963455315.2). Taxonomy (NCBI): domain Eukaryota; kingdom Metazoa; phylum Chordata; class Mammalia; order Artiodactyla; family Delphinidae; genus Globicephala; species Globicephala melas. The sequence goes on along the minus strand of NC_083324.2, from coordinate 98,958,274 downwards.
CTTGGCCTCACCCCCTTGGCTCCCTGAGAGCATAGAGGGGGCCAGGGGAGGGGGGAGAGAAGCGGTCAGCTCCCTGCTGTCTGGCTGTGGATGCCACGCCGAATCAGAATCCCAGTTTCCGCTTCCTTTACGTTCATAAGCCCATCGTTCGAGCTGTAAGGCAGAAACAGCAGAATTCACCAGACCCTCTGGTGGAATTGGGCATCACCCCCTACCCCCAAACACTCCCACCATCAAAACAAACAAGCAAACAAGCAGCCACCATTTTCCAGCCGCATCTTCAAGTGCTTATTACTCTCTGCAAGGGAATGTCATATATTTTAAAAGAGATTTTCAAGGCCTTTTTGTAATAAGTTTCTCCTTCCTCCCTAGGGGTGTGTGTGTGTGTGTGTGTGTGTGTGTGTGTGTGTGTGTGTGTGTGTGTGTGTGTGTGTGTGTGTGTGTGTGTGTATCTCAAGTGTGTCCTTTGGAGAAGGACCATCTTAGGTTCTGCATTGACATGTTTCCTTGATGGTTATTTTATCAGCATTTTTTTAACCTTCCATAGATATGTGTCTGCCTCTAAGTAGCTTTAATGAAGAGGTGTTTGAAATAAATCTCTGAAAACAAAAGCTACTTTATTCATCATTTGCATTGAGAGCGGCCAGGGAGGCTCAGTGTAAAATGCATAATTAGAAGCAGAGGACTGTGTGTGTGCGTGTGCCTGAGCGTGGGTAGATATCGATGGTGTTAATAAAATCCTGGTTTCAGTTCCTTCTTCTCTGATCGGAATAAGAATTAGGTTACATGGAAACTAAATGACAAGAGGCAGCAGAAGGAATAAAAATGCATTGTTTTTATTATTGCAGTAGCCCTCTTCCAATATTCTTTCTCATTCCAAACCATGGTGCTAGAGATCTTTAGGAATAACTCTGTATAAAAAGAAAGCAGAGTTTTGTGAAGAAAGTAAATATTTACTTTTTTGTAGATTAAAAATAAAAACCACCTGTACTTTTTTTGTTTTTTTTAAAATTTTTTATCATCTTTATTGGAGTATAATTGCTTTACAATGGTGTGTTAGTTTCTGCTTTATAACAAAGTGAATCAGTTATACATATACATATGTCCCCATATCTCTTCCCTCTTGCATCTCCCTCCCTCCCACCCTCCCTATCCCACCCCTCTAGGTGGTCACAGAGCACCAGCTGATGTCCCTGTGCTATGCGGCTGCTTCCCGCTAGCATTTGGTAGTGTATATATGTCCATGCCACTCTCTCACTTCGTCCCAGCTTACCCTTCCCCCTCCCCATATCCTCAAGTCTGTTCTCTAGTAGGTCTGTGTCTTTATTCCCATCTTGCCCCTAGGTTCTTCATGACCATTTTTTTTTTTTTTAGATTCCATATATATGTGTTAGCATACGGTATTTGTCTTTCTCTTTCCAGCCAAAAGTCACACAAGAAGTAGACTATCTGAATAGGTCTATATCAATTAAAGCAATTGAATCAAGCATTAATAACCTTCCAAAATAGAAAGCACTGGGGCCAGATGAGTTCACTGGTGAATTCTATCAAACATTTAAGGAGAAATTATACGAATTCTCTACAACCTCTTTCAGAGGATAGAAGCAAAGGGAATACTTCACTCTGTATGACAGACTCTAGGTCCATCCACCTCACTACAAAAAAACCACCTGTATTTTTCTTTTTAAGGCTGTTGGTCCTCAGGATTGGCTCCTTGATGTGCTAAAGCCCTAGTAATCGTAACGAGACTCGGCCGTGTTAGTTAGGAGCCTCGGTATAATATCTTCTCTGTAAACCACCACGGTTGAGGAACGGGGTTAATCAACATGTGTGGTTAACCGGGAGCTGTCTGCCTTATAGCGAGAGGACTAATCTTCAGATGACTGAGACAAAACGCATTTAAAACCCTGTACAAATGCAAGTAAAAGCTGTGCCAGACGCCATTAGTGTCCAATCGGGACCTTAGCGTCAGGCAGCAGTTGAGGATGTGCTTCTGTAAAAAGAGTGGGTTAACGTTCTGGCACCTACTTGGTATTCTTTGACTTTTGTCAATTCATTTCACCTCTTTGGCCTTCATTTTCTTCATCTATAAAATGGGAATGCAGTGGTTTCTATTTCACAAAGGCCAGTTGAACTGAATATGTAAAACAGGAAGTGTCAGAATATCCCTACGTGTAAGATTATTTTCGATTGTCTTCCTGTTATAGAGGCATTGTAGAGTGGTGGTTAATAGCATTTCAGATAAATAGAGTCAAAACAACAGGATTTATTTTAATTGAGGAGATTTCAGGTGCGTGAGGAAAAGGTGAGTAGATTTCTGTAAATGAAATATTTTCCAAAAGCATAAAGTTTGTAAACATTTACTTGGTTTAGGGAACCTGTACTGCTCAACCCATAATTTTCAGTTTCCACTCCTGTGGCGCCAGATCCTGTCCTTTCTACATCCACACGATCCCTACTGTGCTTCTGGCGAAAGCAGATTTTATGACCAAATCCGGGGACCTGGCTTCCGTTACTTGGAGATTGACAAAGCCTGTTAGTGTTTTAGAGGTTCTGAGATGTCTTACTGTAAGAAACCTGAAACTAGCATCTCCCTAACTTATTTGACCATGGAACCCTTTTATTTTTATTTATTTTTGTTTGAGAGTTGGAGTCTAGGCATCCATTTATTGTTTGAATAGGTCTTGATGGCTGTGATCACAGTATTTTTCCTATAGGAATGAATAAATTATTATTTTTCAGTTTTACCGAGATGTAATTGACATAGAGCATGGTACAAGTTTGAGGTGCACAATGTAATGACTTGACTTTCATATGTTGTGAAATGGTTGCCATGATAAGATTAGTTAACATCCATCGTATAGATACAAAAAAGAAAAAAATTCTTTTCCTCGTGATGAGAACTTTTAGGATCCACTCTCTTAGTAAATTACGTTGGTTTCTTATCAGAATAACTTGGAATTGTTGGTGGTAAGCAAGGAGCAGTGGGATGGGTGAGGATCTATAGTCAGAAGCTAGTGAGGACTTGGCCTCTGAGTTGCCCCTTCAAGCCCCAGCTCCCCACAGATATTTCCGTGGAACCTTCTCAAGAGAGCATGTGTAACATCCCTGAGGTCCAGCACCCCTGCTGCCTCAAGTTCACAGCTCTGCAGGTGGGCTGCCCATGTTCAGGTCTTGGTTATTGTGACCTTGAGCCCATTACTTAACTCTTTGAGCCTCAGTATTTTCATTTTTAAAAGGGGGGCAATAATATTTATCTCATGAGGCTGTTAAGTGAGGTGATGTATGTTTTTAATATGTTCAATGAGGTATGATTGTATGTGAATTATGAGATAACACATTGACAGACATGTGAAACTCTGGTTTTGGAGGTAGTGGGGGCAGAGGGTGGCCTGAAAGCACTTACTGGCCCTTTATTCCCCAATTAAGATGACAGCCATCTCTGACAGCACCCTATATTTGAAGTTGACAGAGCTACGCAAAAGCCACAGTGAAGAGGGATGCGTGTGTGACCAGTGTCCTTTTACAGAGTGAAAAACTGTCTTCCTGCAGTGCAGAGGCGAGAGCAGTGGTTCCCGATGCTCTCTGTGCATGGCATCCCCTGGGGAGTTCTGAAAAGAGACGGATGCCCGGTGGTGCCACCAGGGATGCCGATTCTGTTGGTGAGGGGCTCCGGTACCAGCCAGCCGGAGCAAGGGCCCCTGGGCCAGAGCACGGGCTCCGCAGGTAATGAGGTCACGGCCTGGGCCGTCCTCTCTGCAGGTTGTACCTGGAGTCACCCTGCACGAGGATGTGCACTGGCTGATGCAGGATAGGCTGGGCGTGCCAGCATTCACTCAGCTCCATCCCTGCCTTTGAGGACATATTCCCAGCAGATAATCTGCTGATCGGGGTGTGGGTACCAGAGGGGACTAACAGCCCCATCACATTCCTCTTTTACCCCTAACACTAAGTATGTAGTAACTGTCCCATTCGATTTTCTCTTAGTCAGTGGAAGTATAGCTTTTGAAAATGGGGGACCAAGAGCTAAAGGAACCGCCCAGGTCACCAAAACTAGTAAGTGGCAGAGCTGGGATGTCCCAGCTGAGCGATCGCCCCATAGGCTTCATCTGAAGATGCAGGAGGTCACCATGCCTGGCACGTGGTGAACCCTAACTCAACGGTAACCACTGTTAGGTTGTTCGTCTGATGAATTTTTTTAAAAAAGCTCACAAAACAGGGCTTCCCTGGTGGCGCAGTGGTTGAGAGTCCGCCTGCTGATGCAGGGGACACGGGTTCGTGCCCTGGTCTGGAAAGATCCCACATGCCGCGGAGCGGCTGGGCCCGTAAGCCATGGCCACTGAGCCTGCGCGTCCAGAGCCTGTGCTCCGCAACGGGAGAGGCCACAACAGTGAGAGGCCTGCATACCACAAAAAAAAAAAAAAAAAAAAGCTCACAAAACAAAAAGAAAGGGATGATTAATCATATCTTACCTTCTATGGTGTTTTGTAATTTATAAGGGCTTTTAATATATATTATCCCGTTTAATCTTCATAACAGTTCGGTGATACCTCCTGTCGCAGAGAGGCATCTAGGAGCCTGGAGCACGTAGTGTCGCAGCTCACACAGGGGCAGGGGCTCCTGGGAGACGTGGGGAAGGTGGAGCGGCCGTCGTGCATTCTCCACATTCAGGGGCCCTCACAAGGGGCCCTGGTGGGAAGGTGTGACTTAATGGTGAATCAGAGGTTTGGGGCCACACACACCTGTGGCCGCACCTCTGCCGTCACTCGTTACTTGTTACGTTTGCGCCCTTGAGCGCAACAGCTGCTGCTCCTCTGTTTCCCCATCCACCTTGCCTGGGTGACACGTCCTGTCTGATCCCACTGTGAGGATGGTTGTGTGAACGTGAGAACCTTATGTCGTGTACAGGTAACCAGCACATGTGGTGGTTTGGGGAGAAGAGAAGGAATCCCAAAAGTTGCCTTCCTGGCTGAGCCAGTGTGTGGAAATATCCTGTTCACTTTGCGTAAGGGAAATTCATCATTAATGAGCTTGGAATGGTACCTCTTGAGTGACGATTTTGCTTGCTGGTAGCCTCAGCGATCTTGCATAAAGTGTATTGGATGGAACTCCAAAAAGCTTGTTTTTCCAACTCTGAATAGTTCAAATTTTAAACTGGCAGGAAACCCAGGGTCACTTCAAGTGACAGGAGTTGTGATTTGAGTGGAGGTGAGACACACGGCTCGGGTAACCAGTGGGGTGGAACACTTGGGTTGCACTTGGTCCTTGTAGTTTAAATTTTGGGGAGACCCAATCTGAAGAGGAGGGGCTGGTCCCCCTGCCTCACTTGGTTAAACCCAGCACCTCTCCGGTGGACTTGCCCCTCGTGGCGTCCCGGGGACAGTTTTGATGGGACAACAGTGTGGGGTGCTCATTGCTTTCTTCTGCAGATGTGGAAACTTGGTCCCGGAGAGCTGGCAGTGCGTCCACCAGAGAGAAGCAGACTGGAGCTCTGTGGGCGTCCTGTGGCAGCTTCTTCCCCAGAAATTACTCACTGCCCATCTCTCTCTCCTTGTCAGGTTTGGCCTTTGACCAGACAGACGGCCCAAAACTTCTTAGTATGCACTCCATGTTTTCTTACTTTAATGAGCTTCTCTTACTGAGACTTTCACTTACTGGATGGACAGTGTGACTTCCTCTGGGAACGGGAGGGTAATCTGGTGACCCCATTCAGGCTTTGAGCCATACTTACACAGAGGCTATGTCAGCCCCTCTGCTCCAGGGCAGGGACCGCTTTTCACAGCCGCCTTCCCTCGAGCCTGTGAGCTCTTTGGTGGCAGGGACGGGGTCTGATTAGCCAGAGTGGGTGGCTGGTGAACACTGGCCGTCTTGTTCCCGGGCTCCAATCAGTGTACCTTCTTCTGCCAGTTGCCACCTGAGTAGGGCATGGGGGCCTCTCCATCAGAGCCCCGTGTTCCCCTTCCATTTACCGTGAACTGAGGCATCGATCACACCTGGCCTCTGTGAACTGTGTGGTAAACTTTGTTGGACTCATGTGGATTTGGTGCAGAAGAAAATAATGTTTCACGTTTCTCGCTAACGGGAGGAAGTTGAACTCACTGTTTTTGTTACTGAAATAGAATCTAATATTAACAGGTGGAATTTTATTTTAAATAGAGAAAAAACAATTTAAAAAATATGAATGCATAATCTGTGGCCATTGTTTTCCTCTGTGACATAATTCCTCTGGGTAAATGAGTAAACACTGATACCATTTTTTCTTTAATTTTCTCATTATCTAAAATTTGGAAAATGTTTACTTAGGAAGTATAATAATACAATGGATACCCAAGAAGCTACCGCCCAACTATGATCACCAGCGCTTTGCGTCTCGAGGGCTTTCCTCTACCCCATCCCATCCCCCTGCTTCCACTCCTTGCCTGGGGCAGCTGCCATGTTTTGTCTTAAAAATTCAGGTGGTCACAGTTAGCTTTCTACCATTTCTACCCTGACTGAGAGTTGATATTAGACTATTTTCTGGAAAAACCAAGTCAGTAGATGTTTTCGGAAGTAATTTGCCCAATGCACCTCCCCTGGGCCCTTCTGTCACCAGACAGGATGGAGAACAAAACTTTAGACACAGACACAGGGTGGGGTCTGCCCCCGCACCCACCCCCAGGGGCTAATTCTTTGGCATTACGGGGTCAGGAAGAAATACGAACACCTGTAGTATCAAGGGATCTGGTTTAAGAGGAGCAGCAGACAGGGATGTGAGGCGGGAGGACGGGGGAGCAAGGTCGGATCCAGGGGAGCCGCTCTGTAAAAGACCTAGGGTTTGATGTTTACTCCAGGTTTCAACAAGCTGCTGGGAATCAGCTGTCTTAAGTTCTCCAGGTTAATTTTTTTTTTCTTTTTTTTTTGTGGTACGCGGGCCTCTCACTGCTGTGGCCTCCCCCGTTGCGGAGCACAGGCTCCGGATGCGCAGGCTCAGCGACCATGGCTCACAGGCCCAGCCAGTCCGCGGCATGTGGGATCTTCCTGGACCGGGGCACGAACCCACGTCCCCTGCATTGGCAGGCGGACTCCCAACCACTGCGCCACCAGGGAAGCCCCCAGGTTAATTTTTGTCTTGCTCGTTTTCCTCTGAACACTGGAGTAGTCAGAAGGCCAGCTCTGCATGAACCTCGGCAAGTCCAAGTTCCCGGCCCTCACAGCACATCCAGTCCCTGTAAGAATGGGAACTTGCAGGGTGGAGATGACATAAGAGAAACAGGAACCAGGCACAGCTCAGCGAGGCCCTGCTCAGAGCACATACCATTTTCAGGTGAAATTTGGGGCCGGCGGTTAACAGACCGAGTTTCCCGTTATGTATTTTTTTCATCCGGAGCCTCCATTCACTTACCGAAGGCATATGGGAGGAAAACATCCATCTCCCAGTGAACATGGCTACCTGGGAAAATGTATAATCGTCAAAGTATATGTGCCCTCACTTCAAATACAGTGATGGCATAAGGCTGTGAAGATACAGACAAGAAATTTAGTGGAAGATGTAAATGACTGTGCAAAACCTCAACAAGTAGTTTACCTCTGAGAGGAAAACGAGAATTCAGAAGTATTGCTGGCTCTGAAAAAGCTCAAACTTTTAACCTGAAAAAAGTGAATTTAAGAAATGATGTCTTTGACATGTTCTGAAGATGAGATAGAGACTAAATGGGAGATAGAAGTTTTCTATTCTAGAGATCCTTCTTTCTTCCACGGTTACATTTACTTATTCGTTTATCATTTTCCTAACAATTTTATTGGGCTGTAATTCACGTACTACACAATTCACCCACTTAAATTGTGCAATTCACTCATCGTCAGTACATTCACGGAGATGTGCGACCATCTCCACAATCAACTTTAGAACGTTTACGTCACCCCTAAAAGATAGGCTTTAATTTGTAGCACTTGTCTTCTGGGTCAGCCCTCTGCCAGTGCTCTGGGGTAGTGATCTGGGCTGCAGGACCTACCCCTCTGCAGTTATTTAACCAGAGGCACAGACCAGGTTTTACTTGAACAAAGGTTTCTGACGCTTACTTCCTCCATTGTTTCTTAAGTTAAAGACCGTTATGTTCAGGCAGCGCCCTGAAGCCTTGCTCTACGTCCCTTACGTCCTACAGAGAATGTGGGCCACGTGCGGTGATGGAGTTCTCCCACCTGCCTACCCAGAGTGGCAGAAGCCATCCTGGTTTTTCTCATGTGTGGCATATGATTTGTTTTAAATAAATAACTCTTGAGCTTGAAAGTTAATTTGAGAGGATTCAAATCCTGTTTCTGCTCTTGAGTAGGTCAGTATGTATTTGGGGGCCATGGTACAGAAACATGGACAGTTAATCCAATCCAAGGTTGCCGAAAGGGTTGTTCCACGTGATTTCCTTATGGAAATTCTTCGTTTCCTGTGAATCTTCAAATAGAACTGCAATTCTGTCAAAAGATAAAAACAAATATGGGAAACTCCCTTTAAAGTTTGGAAGAATGCTTAGAACTTGGGTCTCATGTGGTTTCTCGGTGAAGTAACAGAACAGAAGTTTCCTGTGTTTGAGCTGGGCCTCCCTGCATCCAGTGCAGTGTGCTCTTGGCGCTCGGTGAAACTAAGTGAGAATCAAAACAAATTGTTGGAACAGAGTGAGAAAATCTGTAAACATCAAGGCAGCGTGAGTTAGAACAACCTGTATTGGTTAAGTACCAACCTGGCAGCCAAATTCAAGCAGCAGTTTTTTATTACAAAATAAGTAGATGGAATTAAAGTAAGGGCTGTAAGGAGAGTAATTGGTAGTGCATAGTATTTTTATAGGAAAAGCTGATTTTTAAGTTCATTGAGATAAGAACACAAGCACATAGATGGTAAACAGACTGGAAGTGCTTATGAATCAAGATAATTAATCGAAAAGATAAATGAATCATTTGCCAAGGAAATGTCATGGAAGGCGCCAGAGGGATACATGTTAGATTTGGCCTTATTTACACAGTTTTTAATTGCGCTGGATAGACTTCTTCTGGAAACAGTACTAGAAGCTGAGCTGTTTCCCCTGAGCCCCTTGGGGTTTTTTTTGGATTTTTTTTGCGGTACGCGGACCTCTCACTGTTGTGGCCTCTCCCGTTGCGAAGCACAGGCTCCGGACGCGCAGGCTCAGCGGCCATGGCTCACGGGCCCAGCCGCTCCGCGGCATGTGGGATCCTCCCAGACCGTGGACACGGTGGGAACAGTAAGAGTGAACGTGTCACAGGCGTGCGCTGTGTGTTAGTGGGACGACCCACGGAAAGTGCCAGCGCGTCCCTGGCCCACCGCACCCATGGGTGGCAGCTGCCAGTGACATAATCACCATAAAAACCAAGGCGCAGGCGTGTGGTCTCGGAGGAGAAGCATAGCCCGGAGCGGCTGCAGAGTCAGCCTTCGGCCACACTTAGCTGTGGCTAAAAGCTGAGTGGAAGTCACCTTGGTGTTTCCAGAACTCTGTGGAGAGCTTGACGGGGAAGCGGACCCTTCCCTGTTAGAACGACTGTTGAAATCATGTTTAAACCAAAAAAAAGAAAAAATTCTAATAGCTTTGCCTAAAGGGAAGAAGCCAGAGACTGAATAATGGTGGACTCGTACAGAAAACCTGCCCTGTTGGGCAGATAATCTGTATCCTCCCTCAGTAACGTTAGAAAAGAGACGGGCGTTTCAGTTAAGAGGGAGGCGCTGATGTAGAAACAGCTTCCTTGGAGTCAAAGCTCGGGCACACTAGGCTGCGTCACCGACGGCGGTGTAAGGTGACCCTCCTTGGGAATGTCCTGAGCAGGTACAGGACTGGAGCACGTGGACTTTATCATGGATGATAGGAAGGGCACCTGTGACGTCTGCAGCTTAGAAGGTGCATGGAGACATTTGCATCTCACATATCGGGAGGGGTGAGCCCAGAGCAAGGGGCCAGCTAGGACGGGCACCATTAAACCAAAATCTCACTTTTTCAACTAGCTCCTTCCCCACCCTGGTCACTTCGGTACGCGGGTCTTGGACAGCTGTCAAAATCGCGCATGCATTGAACTGTCCGAATCTGTTTTGGCTAGAAAACCATTAAGGATGTGCCTCATGAGTGTTATTTCATGGCATCTTCACTGCAGTTTGCTCAAGTAGACACCGTCTCCGTTGTATAGGCGAGGAAACCGTGAGGTAGGCTTTCCTCAGACGAGTGAACACACCTGCAAGGCCAAGACCAAGGCCTGACGCTTGGCTCAAAGCTCCAGCAAAGCCACCTTGAGATTCGACAGCTGTTCTTCCACGGACGTGGAGGCGCCAGCTCCGCCTGGCCCGTCCCCCACGCCCAGAAGGATGCGCAGCCCCAGAGGGGTCTCAGCAGGCCCGTTCTCCCCTGGTCCTGGGGGCTGAGGCCCAAGGCCCAGGTGCAGCAAGGCCGGCTCCTATGAGGGCTTGGGGGGAGGACCCGCTCCCGGCCCCCGCCCCGGCTCTGGCCATGCGGGGCATCCTTGTCCTGCAGACGCGTCGCCCCTGTGTCCAGCTTCCCTGCGTGAGGCCTCCTTGCACGCACGTCTCTGTGCCCGAATTTCCCCTTTTCTAAGGATGCCACCCCAGTGACCTCATTTCAACTTGAGTGTCTCTGTAAAGACTTTTTCTCCAAGTAAGGTTACATTCTAAGTTATTGGGGGTTCGGGCTCCAGGGTATCTTCTTGGGGGGACACAACTCAATCTGTAACAGGGTAGCTGATGACAGTGGTGGAGTGCCCTGCTGCTGAAGAGCCGGGTCTAGACCGCGCCTGAGAGGTTGCCCACCCCGCAGCTTGCGGGGAGACCAGGAGGCGAGGAGGGGGTGGTCTGTGCAGCCCCTCACGGGCCTCCCAAGCCCTCCGGGGGGATCACAAGCGGCTGAGGGGGCTTCAGGCGAGGCTGCAGGCACCATGTCACGCAGCTGGTGAGAGGGACCCCTGTGCCCATCCAGATCGGCCTCACTCTGAGCACATGACCCTTGAGGCTTGCTGTCCCCGTGGATGCACTAAATTCTTTCGTCAACTGGTTGCTGACATGTTGCTTCTGTTTTGGAGTCACAGGTTAGGTTCCCCGGAGAGCAGATTCTCAGACAGAGGTTAGCCTTCTGGAAGCTTCTAACCAGGTGCTGTCAGGGTCCATGCCTATGGAGGGGGAAGGGAGAGGAGAGCAGGATTAGACAGAGCGGGAGGGGAGGTTGGGCTGTGAGGCATTGCCACCAGAGGGCTCGGCCAACCCCTGGGGAGCTCTGAGACGAGGATGGCCCTTCAGTGTTGTCCCAGGGGCAGCAGTAAGGGCTTTCTTAGTCCAGCCCATAAAAAGCAGAGTTTTAAATTTATTATATAAGTATGACTGCATTTCAAGTAGCTACCACAAGACAAACGATGATGCCTTCATGTGTGCTTTTTACTATCATAAACTATACATCCTTCACATGTATGCATGTAAAGGAGACACACATACATGTATTTATTATGTTAGTAAAGAATGATTCTGATATTTTTAACTCCCTTAGTACCATAATCTCAATTGTCTGTATTTGAACTCATGACACAATTTTGAATGTGGGTCAAGGACGGGGGGCAGTCCTTATTCTGACTCCTTGAATGACTTTTACTAGGTTTGTGAATCCCAGATGTTCTATGGAAAAATCAGTGTTTGTGAAAGTATGTACTTTTCTGGAACAAGAATTTGAATCTTTCATCATATTCTCAGAGACATCTGTGTCCCTCCCCCATGAAGTTAAGAACCATTGTGTAAGGAAATTTAGAGTCAGGTCGTTGTTGCTTTGTAAACTGCTCTTTACCGTCTCCGAACACACAGCCATGATAAATAAAAAGAGAACGTGAAAAAGTCAGAACCACGCCTTCCCTTATTCCCCCTGAAAATACATTTATCCATGCACAAGAGACAAACACAAAGACAGAGCAGAGAGTGAGGTTGAAGACGCTGCGGGCTGCAGGTTCCTAGGCAGGGAAACAGTGATTGGCTCTGGTGGGGAGTCAGGATGTGCTGGTCCAGAGCATGATCTCTGCTGGAAAGTAGGGGCAGGCGGTCCCCTCCTCTAAAAGGGGGGCAGCCACCACTGCTGCAAACTACTGCCTGCTGTGACCTCTAGCTCATAGGAGCTTTGAGCCCAGGAAGAGAGTTGGCCTCTTCATCAGGAACTGAGATGAGTCACCGCCATGGCATCATCAGCCCTGTCACCATCGGGCAGGAACCCAGATGCCACCACCAACTAGATCTGGGCCAGGAGCACAAGGGGAGGGAGGGACCACAGAAACCTCTGACCAAGGAGGGGTGGTGAGTGAGAGAACACTGCAGTTATTCCCATCCCAGACGGGCCTGCAGACACACACCCCAAACCACGTGAGGAACTCTGACCTGAGCGTGTCAGCAACCAAATCCACACTCAGAATCTGAGTCACTGCAGAGCAAAGTAAAAGCAAGGGCATTCTTTAAAAAAAAAAAAAGCCTAATGTCTGCAAAGAGATCAATGGAAGAATAATAACCATAAAAACAAGAAGAAGAACAGGAAATTCTGAATAAGAGGGAAAAACAGGCAAAAATGAAGTGTAAGTAGATATGGAAGAAAACAATTAGAAATATCAGAAATGAGTAATAGATTCTCTGAAATAGAGAAGAAGAAAAAAAACCAAACAGATGAGACTATGAGACTGGACTCAGCTGAAGGGAGAATTAGTAAATAAGAAGCTGTTTCTGAAGAATTCACCCAGAATACAGCACAAATACGTAAAGATTAAAACCCGATAATCAATCAGGTAAGAGAAATGGAAGACAGATCGAGAAGCCCCACAATATGGAGAATCGCGGTCCTAGAAGAAGAGGACAGAGAAGTCGTGGCTGAAATTTTCCGACTTGGATGAGTACATGAACCCTCTGAGTGGAAGCACACGCTGACTCCCGGGCAGAATACCCCAAGATAAATGCAGGCCCGGCCTCATCAGAGCTGCCAGGATAAAGGTGAAACCCTTCCACGCTGCCAGGGAGCAATGACAGATTCCCTGCGCAGAAGCAGCTCCGACCGACAGCAGACTTGTCGTCATTGCTAATGGGTACAGAGAAGAATTTTCCAAGCGCTGAGGGGAGACAACGGTAAACCTACAGTTTTGTGCTTTGCCGGATGATTCACGAGTGGGGATTTCAGCCGTGTCGATTCTGAGAGTTTGCTTCTCACATGCTTTCACTGGAAAAAAAACAAACAAACAGAAAACGATGAAAAGATATTCACGTGCAAGAAGAGAAGTGAGAGAGAGGATGTTTCAGGAGCCGTGAAAGGCCTCCGGTTCGACCCTGCTTGCAAGTTCGCAAGGAACCAGTCACCATTACTTTGAACTTGTTCCCACTTGTTAGCTTGAACTAGGTTTGCAGTACAACGGTCTGGGTTTTTCTCCTTGGTTTTTATGTATTTACCGTAACATATACCATGTATTCTTTAACGTCTTGGGGCCTGTACTCTGGCTGACTGCACTATCACGTTGACCGCTGTTCTCGGGTTCCTGACACCAGTGCCCAGTCGGGTCCCTCCTCCCGTGTCTGTCATCGAAGAGGCGATTTCATGCTAATTCTTGGCAACCCCTGCCTCTTATCGAATACCCCTGAATTTCCACGTTCCTTAAGTGGAAAAGGAAAAGCGCTGTGTAACCACCCAACTGCCACCATCTCGCAGTGTTACATTAACCCGCGTGTTATTTATCACAGCAGCTTGACTCCAAGAAGACAGGGTGTTTTTCAGGAGCTGTGGTACTTTGTCAGGAGCACCTGGGTGATAGCTTTATTATGTTCGTTTGAAATGTGTGTTCTGAACCGATGCTTTTGACAACTTTATTGATATTTCAAGTTGAATAATCATTTATGTTTGAGTACTTGGCTCTTCAGAGGTTTTGCCGTTTAAAAAGTTTTATATTTTTCTAATCAGTGATTCACCAGGGGGTTTACGGTGATATCAGGCTTGGTGTAAGTCAATTTATAAACTTGTTCTCCTAACAGATTGGCAGATATTTCCTTAGTTGTATGGATTTCATAGTTATGTCATGAAACGTTTAATGAAACATTTTTTATTGTGGCGGTAACTTACATCACAGCTATCTATATATATGTGTGTGTTTGTAATATATATAAATATGTATTTGTGATGTACATGTTTAAGCCATGTAAACAAATGTGGTAACTTCTAAAAATATATGTATCTAATATAATGAACTAGTTAGTGAGCCCTAATAAACTGGAAAAAATGGGATAAAATGGGGGCATGGCTACCTTTGTGTCTATCACATCCTTAGAAGCATAATTTGAAAAATAACCCCCTATATAATTAATAATTGGAAGTACTCCCTTAATAATTAGAAATACTAACAAATAATGACATTACTAATTGAAATATCAATTTTGACAAGCCCTTACTTCTCTATAAAAACAGCTTCCTGAAAGTATCACAGAAGTTAATGAATTGCTTGTTAATTAAATGTGGACTTTTCTCGTCTAGTATTCAAATGGAAAAAACCTGAAATATGATATATTCAAATTGCTTTATACTAAATGGAACATTAATGGCAATGTGAGTATAATATATGGTAGTGTTACACATGAGAGTGATAAGAATCTATAATATTCATAATGGAATTTGCTAATTTTGAATATTGACTTATCTTTTAAGTTCATTTTGTTCCTGCAAATTCAAGCGCTGAAATAATGTCTTGCCAGCATTTTCCAACTAGCCCATGTGAAACTTGCCATGAAAAACTTAAACATTGTCATCCAACTAACTAATCAATCTCTTTTTTTCTTCTCTCATTTTGTTAGCCTCTCAGCAAATACCCTGCTGTGATCAACGACATCTCATTCTGGTTACCTCGCGAGAATTACACAGAGAACGATTTCTATGACTTAGTCCGAACAATTGGAGGAGACCTGGTGGAAAAAGTTGATCTTATAGACAAGTTTGAACATCCAAAGTAAGTAAGAAACTTTCTGAGTTTATCCTTTTTTATTTACATGTGGCAAATGGCATGTGGAAGTATGTTATAAAATTTTGCTGCAACCTAGTGCATAAGATACAAATGTATTCGGAATTTATAGTGAACATTCAGCATATCAGTACTTTCTGAAAATCTTTCTAAAATACATTTTTAATCTTTCCTGCCTTAGTAGACAAAGGATATGAAACAGAAGGTTTTAAATAATCTTGGAGCTTTTTGGTATTGTTTTGGGAAGTGATCTCTTACCATATCACATTCCAAGTACCAAGGAAATGAGGCAGAAAGAGCAGTTTGTGGAGAAAAAGCTGTTTTGTTAGTCTCTCACTGAATATTTATTAAGCACTTAGCACACGCCAAGACCTGTATTATGTCCTAGGAGTTAAATGTGAATCTAGAAGTGTGCTCAAGGACTCGGGGAGACGATATCCCATGAGCAAGATATCCCATGAGCTCTTGCGTGTTTCTCTGTTTATACCTAGATGACAGCCTGGCTGGATATAAAATCCTTGGCTCACCCATTTTTTGGTGAGGGTCTTGTAAGTGTTGCTCAGTTGTCTTCTCAAGTTTAACTTGATTTAAAGGAATCTGAGGCCGGGCTTGATAGTTTTCCTCTTCTTCCTAAAAGATTCTTTATCTTTAAAGTTTAAGAGCAGGACCCCTCTCGGTGTTGACCTGCCCTCCCTGGGGTGTAAATCCTTGTCTCTCTCTAATCAGATTTGGCTCCACCTGGGTCTTAGGGAATTTTTCTTGAATCATGTCTGTAAGGATCTCTTTCTTCTCACCCCTCCCTTGGGGGTCCAGACATGCGTCCCCGCCCCTCTTTATCTGACTCCTCTGCCTGCTGCTGTTTTCTCTCTAACGTTGTAAAACTCTCTCCCGCCACTTCCTTTTGGGTGCTTCCCCGTCGTTACCCTCTCTGCCCACCTCCCCACCCTGGGCCTTCTGTGGTCTCTTCTTGCCCACACTCCGTTTCCATCTTCAGTTCCTTTGTTTCCCCTCCTTTTCTGAGGTCTTCAAGCTCGCATTTCAATTCTCCCTGTTTTCTTCCTGTCTCTTACCGGGGTCATTTCTGCTTTGTGACTTTTCCTTCTTAAACAAATTGCTTCGTTTGGTTTTTAAAATTCACTGCAAACTATTTGGCCAGAAGTTTCATGTGCTCCAAAGGCAATGTTTTTCTGTGACTTCCCCGTCAGTAAGTTTTCCTGCCATTTTTATCTTTTTTCCGTATTTTGGCTGATGCGTCAGCGGAGTGCGTGTGGTTGCCTTTTTGTCACTCATATTTGAATGCGTTGGATTTTCGGAACCAGCTCTTCGCACAAGGTTCAGGGCTGAGGTGGGGCTGGCGTGGTGGGAGGGGCTAAGGCCGTCACTCAGGACTGCTGTTTTCACAGCTGTAAGGCGTTTTTTTCCCTCCACCGCCAAAAACCAACCTCTCTTTAAATATGGCTCGTTCATCTCTTAGGTTCTTCGTGTAGTTCTGCCTCCTGCCCCCAATCTGCACTTGTTACACACGGATTTATCTTTGTTTACCCGTCTTGACCCTTGTTGGTGACGTAGACTTTGCACTTTAAACTGGAACCCTTGGCTTGAAGAAGTATTTATGCTGGTGTTTTCTGAGATCTGCCTATCTGTTCCTTCTCTTCACTTCCTCCCATTTGGCTTCTACTTGGTTTCAGCTGCTTTGGCAGATTTTAAATATATTTTGGAGCTTGCAGATGATATCTGTCTGCTAACTTTACAGAAAATAGACTCTATGGGGTGGCCCGGGGCCCTGGCACAGTGGAGAACCTGCCCAGCGCCTGTACTGTCTTACTAAGGGGCTAGGATGGCAGTAAGGTTCCTGTGGCAGAGATTCCTAGTTATCTCTCAACATCCCACCCCCCCTTATAAAAATATATAACTTTGATTTTTATCTAACCAACCTAGCCAACTAAAAGTCTACATTTCTGAGCTTCCGCTACAGCAAAGTGTATCTATGTAGCTGAGTTTAGCCAGTGATTTATAAGGAGAAGGTTTTAGTGGCATTTTCAGAAGTTTCCTTAAATCTGGGTTGAGGCTGCCCTTTACCTTCCTTCTACCTGGATGTGGATGTAACGGCTGGTACCTTGGCAGCCATCCTGGACCATGGTGTGACCTTGGCAGTGGAAGCTGTGTGTAGGGAACAACAGCACAGAAGTTGCCTGGGTCTCTGACACTGGGGAGTCGATTCAGTCTTAGACTTTCACAAGAGAGAGAAGTATCTTGTTTAAGCCACTATTTTTTAGATCTGCGTTACGGACAACCAAAGGTAAACCTTGCTTTTACAGCCCTGAGGAAAAGGACATACTTGAGGAAAACAATACATTATTTAGTAATGGTGGCCCACTGCGTACTGACTCTCAGGAAATATCTAGGGCAGGGGGTGGCAGACTTTTTCTGTTGAAGGCCAGATGGTAAATACAAGGGGCAGGCCATGAACAAATTTACCCACTGATTCTTGAGCGCCTGTGTTACAGGAAACGTTGGCTTCACGGGGGCACAAGGCAAGATCCCAGTTCTTACGGAGCCAGATAACATAGGAGAAATGAACTTAGCAATAAAAAGCAGAGGTACAATAAGCTTGGTTAAACCTCATCAAGACCTGCCTGCTCTCTTGCACGTAATTGAGGCTCAGTAACTTTCATCGGCTTGAAATCAGAGGCCCGTGTCTAGGGCTGTAGATTCAGAGGGAAGAGGCCACCGGTCTGGGGAGAGTTACCCAGGAGCCAGGATAGCGGGCCCTGCGTGTCTGTCTCCTCTCTGACACCTTGTGAATGACACGTCCCCGGTCCTGACTGTGATTGTGAGCCAGCGCTCTTTAGTGGAAACGTTCAGTTTCTGTAAAAACAACTCTGGGCTGTTAGGCTGTTTTGTTGCCAGGACAGAGTCCCTCATGGTGGCCTCTTCAGGACAGAGGCGATTTATTCAGGATACACCTGAGTCAGGACTGGAAAGCTACTCAGAACCGAGGCAGGTCTGAGACCAGAGACCTTCTGCATCTGGGCCCCTGGCTCTGTCCCTGTCCTCGCCCCTCCTGGCCAGTGTCTGCATCCTCCGACCCCTCCGCCACCCCCCAGCCCAAGTTACACGCACATTCACGTCTCTGCCCCTTGCTGCCTTGGCCAGAGTCTTTTCTGGCCCATCCCCTCCATTGTCCCAGTACCAGTTCTGAGAGGAAGCAGCCTAATTAACCGAGCAAAGTGTCATCCCCCTTGCTGGGCAGAGCCTTTGCACCAGGCTGTTCCTGAGGTCTGGGCAGGCTGCGGAGAAGCCACTGTTGGTTCCAGAGCCCGTTGTTGGTCTAGTCAGGGGCCACCATAAACCGCCCGGCCCCGCTTTCTGGACACGAAGCCAGAGGCCGGGCGTCTTCAGCCAGAAGGGTTCACTGGACGGTTTTCAGGACAAACACGGGAACACTGCCTTCCTTCTCCCTGTGTGGGACTAGGTCCCGGCTCCTGCCTGCTGGCTCAGTCATGTCTTTTACTCTTCATTTGCTCTTAAACTTCTCAGGCTGTTCCACTTGAGGGACACACCTTGGGGGCTGAGGACACAGTGACTCCCTTCACCCTCCCTCAGGGTTGATATTAGTGGAAGGAGGCTCACCCCCTGATGCCTGGTGGATACTTAATAATCCTCCTTCATTCCTTGGAGGAGCTTTTATTAGCTGACTAGGAATGGCTTATGGCACTGGAAGGGGAGGCGGTGTAGTCTGAGGAAAGAGCTCAGGGTTCAGAGTCAGAAGCCTTGATCCCTGACCCCTCACATCCTAGGTGTCTGGGACTGGGGTTCCCTGAGCCTCAGAGTCCCCACCTGCCAACTTAAGATGAGCACGAATATCGTCTTTAAGTGGTAGCCGCAGACACAAGATGAGCCTATCTATGTGAATGCTTTGAAAATCGCACAAAGTTCTAAAAAAATTGCTAGGTGTTCGAGTATAAATCAGTGACTTTCACGGTCAACCTGTGTTGTTTTTTTAAAAATAAAGAGTGACCTCAGTAGAGCGAGTCAGCTGGGGTTTGGCAGTCAATACAGATGATGGGGCAGCTCTGATACTAGACGGAAGAGAATGAGACTTCACATAACGCTGTCATCTGAAACGGTGCCTGGTCTTCCTGCAACTGGAGGAGTAAATTTTTAAGCAGAACAAAATAAACATACTTTGTGCAGTGGCACAGACGCCGGCCAGCAGGGCTCTATGGTCCACAGGACCGTTCTCTGGGTCGTATGTTGGGAAAATGCTACGGGCAGTGGCAGGTGGACTGACGTCTCTGGTCTGCATCTCTGGTGTTGTTTCTTTAGACAGAGCCGGGTAAGTGCACTTATTGGAACTAAAAGATTGGCCAGCAATGAGAAGCCAACTCCAGTGAATCTTGGGAGAGCTCGTCAGAAATGGCGTCCGCCTTGAAATTGACAGCGTGCGGTACCAAGGAGACGGCATTAGAACTCTCCTGTCTCCTTGCTCTTCCTTCATTGTTATTGCAAGGCTGGTGGCATGAGTATCAGAACTTTGTTGTTGTGGTTCAGACAGCCCGGAAGGCAGTTCTAAGAAGACTATTTTTGGCCTGATGTTTCTTTTTCCCGATCCCGTCCCTACCCTCCTTCCCCAGGCCTTCTTTTTAAAGCAGCCCACGAGGTGTGCGCTTTATTGTGGTCACAGAGCAGCCGTGCTGGCCACCAGCATGAGACGCCTTAAAACCCAATTAGTTCAGTCCCCAAGCTCCCTGTTCGGCCTCGTCCCCCGGGACCTCGCCATTTGCGAAAGGGTTCTTCGGGATCACCCGCAGGCTGCCTGGGTCCCAGAGGAGCAGGTCTGCACAGAGGAGGGAGGGAGGGATGCTGGTGAGGCTGGGCCAGAGGCCAGGCGCCCGGTGAACGCGTCCTCAGTGACCTGCTGTGTCACTGCACACCTCTGTGGAAACTAACCCGGAAGCCACTCTTTCCTCTTGAGCTTGCAGTGAGCAGTTTTCGGGGGGTCCTCTGGCTGTGTCTCCGCGTGGCATCCTGTGTACCTTTTGTAGCGTGGAGACTGCACGCCCTCTTTCCAAGATGCCAGGTGAGAGCACCTCGCGCCCCTTGACGGTGGCCTGTCCGCCCTCACAGTGCTGATCGGAGTGAAGCAAGTGAGGACAAGCCCCGAGGGCAGCGCGCGGGATGGGAGTCTCCGATCTGCTGGCAGACGTGGGATGGGAGCCACCATCTGGGGCAATTATGAGAAAGGCTTTCAGTCATTTTGGGTCTTCAGAGTTTTTAACCCAGTTCGCAGGGTCACTTCTTTCCACGGGCTGCCACGCAAATGTACGCCTGGAGACAGCCATGGGAGTCAGCCCTCCCCCGCCCTCCCTCACCGTCTGTCCCCGTGTCTGGCACCTCATTCTTCACGGCCCACGGAGGCTTGGCCCCGAATGTACTGCAGCCCTGAGTTAGTCGTGTTGTCCTGGCGACCAAGAGACGCATGAACCCAAATACAGCCTGACGCTGTGCGAGCTCAGAATTGTACCTAGTGCCCCCACACAGTTATCCTCATGAGAGATTTGGGGGCCGAGTCTCTACAGGTGGGCCTGCATTTGTAAGGATGTCTCAGGGGCACACAGGTGAGGGCTGTGTGGGAGAGTCTTCAGATCTCTGAGCGGCGGAGGTGCCCTGGTGGACCTGGGCCTCACCTGGCTGGTGTCCTGAGTGAGAATCGAGCCTTTTCTGCCACCAGCGCCTCTGGGCGGGGGCAGCACACAGTCCGGGGCAAGCAGGTGGGGGCGGCACCGCGCAGCCGCCCCAGTGTCTCCTGGGCGACTTATTTTCCTTAACTTGGTCAAGCTGAGACTCAAGCAGCAGCCAGGAGGTGTACCGAAGAGGGCAGGGGGCGGCCACGCGTGGGATGAGGGTCCCTCCAGGGGGCAGGACCAGTGATGCGCACTGGTGGGCCCAGTGGTACCCACCGTCTAGGGTGTCTGTCTTAGGGACTTGGTAGAGGGCCGAGCAGTCAGGAGCACGGGGAGGTGTGAGGCGGG
Organism: Globicephala melas; assembly: GCF_963455315.2. Lineage (NCBI taxonomy): Eukaryota > Metazoa > Chordata > Mammalia > Artiodactyla > Delphinidae > Globicephala > Globicephala melas. The sequence goes on along the minus strand of NC_083324.2, from coordinate 98,937,248 downwards.
GCAGACAGGCCGTCCCAGAGGAGCCAGGCTTCGGGCAGCCATCCAGCCACGAGCAGAGTGGAGCCCGGCTCAGGCAGTCTCGGAGGGCCGCGGGGGCCACTTTCTGGGGTGCGAGCCCCGGGCGTTGCGGCACGGCCACCAGCAGGGCCGCCTGGATGGTCTGCTGGGAGCTGCTGGCCCAGGGCTGCAGCTGGTCTCCGCATCAGAGTTGGGATCGGGGTCTGAGCCTGAACGAGGCAGAATCTGAGACCCGGTGCTGGGGGGACATGGGGAGCGGTGCAGTTAGAAAACCGAGGAGAGCAGCAGGTCCTTACAGGCGCTTGTTTTGTTTCGTTTTAATAGTCCGTAGCTTCACTGTGGCCTGTTTATTCAAGTGTAGTTAGGGGCCAGGGAGGGTGTTTTCATCGTGGGAATTTGATCGGGGTCTAGTGAGGAAAGAGCAAGGTAGAATGTTCCGTGAGATTTACACGAGGAGAGAAGGGCGCCTCAAGGCAACGTGGTACAAGGAGGGCATCCCCGTCTCAGTGGGGCCGCTCGTGACGGTGAGAGGACGGGTCAGATGCCGAGGACGTGAACGAAGGAACCTCTGTTCCGATGTCACGGTGGTCACCACCCACCTGCTCACACGGGTCTCTGTCTCCAGCAGAGCCCCCTCAGGGTCTTCTGGAAGCCCCAGGGGGCGTGTCGTGTGTGTTCACCAACAACCCTACTCCACTGAACGCGGCCCGACTCTCATCAGGTCCCCAGGGTTTCCGGCCGGGCGTCGCCGGTCCTGCCGCTTCCCCAGCAGGCACACTGTTGAGCTTCGGAGCCCCGTGGCGTCCTGTGTGTTCCAGGCTTGTGCACAGCTGAGTCAGGTCATGCTTGTCACCTCTGCCTGAGCCCCATCTTCCCACCTGCCTCGTAGGGCCCCTCCCGCACGTCCTCCCCTCGGCTTCTCCCTTCAGGTAACACATCAGACAAAGGCTGGGGATTCCAGGTCGGACCTGGCGAAGTCTCATTTACACTAACATCTTTTCCACGCGAGCGCTGTTCGGAAACGAGGACAAAATCAGCAAAATGCCAGTTGCCTTAATGACTCTTCTGTAAGATGTCTCACGTGTGTCCTGTTTCTCAGAGGAGACAGAACCTCACAAAGTGTTTGGGTCTGTGTTTGACAGGTGTGGCTACTTTTCTTAGCCTTCACTTGCTCCTGAAAGAGACAGTAGTAAGATGAGGAGAGAGGACACTAGGAATGAAAATTAAGCAGGTGAAATATTTGTACATGAGATGGCAGCCGTGGTCTAGACATTTACACAAAATTTTACTGGAATAAATAACCACTGAGCCCAGCTTTCATTAAATATGGTAATTTCTCCTAGATCATCCGTCCAGTCATGCACCCGGTATGCAGTTTTTGAAATTCTGTGGTGATGGTAGAATGAGTATTTCTAACACATTCTTCTGTTTTAGCAGTTGCCATATTGCATTGCATTTATCCACTTTTCCACCCTTGCACTGTGAATTAGTGTCAAGCACTGGGTCTTGAACTTTCTACTATCTTTGGGTTTTAGAACATAGCAACCACACTCACTTAAAAGATCTTAGCGAGTGAATGATGAAGAAAAAGAAAGAAAATTCATACATTAGGCCATATTTTCTCAGGATATAACAGACATCCCTTTCCATGTAGACCAAAAAGACACCCCAGTTGGTAACATTTTCTGGTCGAGTGACCGGAATTCTTTCCTATCAGTTATGATGGTTTCTTACAGGAGAGAAAAGTGGGGTGAGGACTGATACGTAGGAACAGGAATTAGGTTTCAATAAGTTGGGTTCTAAGTAAACGGCTGGTTTAAAAATAGTGCAGTTTGGACCAAATGTTCAGATAGAGAAAAGGAAGGAAAGAAAAGGGGGAAAAGGTGTTTTTAAGAAGGTTGGTTGTATCCTATATAAAATATATTTTAAAGCTCTGAGCTCCCAGGATCAGGAAACTGGGGGTGTTGGAAGTATGCAAATTATCCATGGTTACCTAGAAAACCCTTTTCTCATTGGAAGAGGGGAGATCACAAGGCAGGACAGAAGTTCAAGGAATCAAGTTGTAATGTGTTTATATGTATGTTTGTTTGCTACAAGATGATGAGTGAGGAAAATTTCTGAAGGAAGGTTAACGTGAAAGGGAGAAAAAAGCTGTCTGCACAGGGAAGGCAGAGAAGCTTTCGATCTCCTGAAAGTGGTGTTTCCAAGCCAGTATGCACTGAAGCTGTCCCGTCCAGAGTCACAGGAGTCGTGGACCCTGGCATTCTTTTCTGGAAGCAGCTTCCGCCCCCCGCGTATGCAGCCTTGATAGGGCAGCTTCCACGCTGGTCCGGTAGGTCTCTGCCCCTCGGCCCAGTTGACAGGTCCAGGGGTGAGCACCTAACAAAGCTGGGCAAATGGGCCTCTTCTCGGTCTTGTTTGGGTGGAAAACCAAAGAGAGCTTTTAAGCTGTAAGTGGTCTTCCTGGGAGCCATCTCTGGCCGTGTTTCCCAAGGTGCGCAGAGAGAGAGGGAAGGAAGTGGCAGAGTAGAGATGGGAGGTGGAGGGAAGATGCTGGCGAGGTGGAGTCCCTCGTCCCACCGTGTGCTGGGGCCCAGCTGCACCGGCCCTTCCCACAGTCCTTCCTCAGACTCCATAAGCCAGCGCACCTCCCCTGTGCCTTAAGCTCTTGGGATGTGGGCTTCCATTCCTGGAGACCAAATGAGTTCCAGTCACTTTGGGCCCTGGACGAGGGCAAGAAGGCAGAGGAAACAGGCTGAAGCCATCAGCTTCCTTGTCAGAGAACTTAGAGCAGCACGGAGATGAGCTACAGCTGGCCTCGGTCTCCAAACGTCACTATTCGGTATGAGTTTTAAATGGTTCTTTTCCTCTGAGCTGGAGTGGCTAAAAATTAATGTTCTCTTGGTGTGACGCGCTCCTTCCAGGGGACATGCGTTGCACACTTACCCTGGGGGAGGCACCGTGCTATCTGTGATACGCATCGCCCATAAATACCAAATCGATTTTTAGAAATGAGCTCCTGTCCTCAAGGCGCTCACAGTCTGAAAGGAGGTCGGTGCAGATAGGTATTTGCAGGCAGTGTGCAGTCAGAGGCCCTGGGTGAGCGAGGCACCGCCGTGATTTCAAAGAAGGGCAGCGCCTTACTTTGCCTTAAATGCTCAAGAAACTTTCACAGATCATGGTTCAGCTGAATCTTGAAGGCAAACAGGACTTAGATACGGAAGGGGCCAAGGCCGAGCAGGCAGCTTGCGCAAAGACAGGAAGACAGAGATGGGAGAGGAGTTCACAGTGGCTGGCGTGCAGGCACACGGGGGTGAGGATGAACCGAGAGTTTGTAAGGGGTCAGATCGTAAAGGCCTTGAATTCCCTTATAAAAACGTGGACTTATCTGGTCAAGCTCGTGGGGAGTCACTGAGCTGGTCCAGCTACTTGCAGTTCACAAAGGATTATCTGTCTTTCCTGTGGCCACCGTGTTGGCCAGGGGTGAGGTGGGTCCTAGGAAAAGATATAGAAGCACACGTGTGCCGTCTGAGTGAGAGAAGCTGCGTTCTCGCCGAGACGGTGGCAGAAGCTGGCTGGTGGGGGAGATATTTAGGAGTTAGGATCCCCGGGAAAGGTGGGCTGTTGCAGGGAGAGAGCACAGGCCCAGAAGGAAATGCAGCTTCCAGGACCTGGACCCGTGTGACTAAGAGGATGGAGGTTGATGATGCCCTAGGGAGCAGGTGGGGGGAGCAGTCTTTCGGGGAGATTATCTGGTGCCTTTGAGCTTCTGGGCTTCAGGTGGGGCACACAGGAAAGTTGACCTAAGAGCCCCCGAGGGGCAGGCCAGGATTAGAATACATACTCGGGAGTTGGAGCATTGGGCGTGACTGGGACCCCAGAAAGTTCTAGAACAGGAGAAGAGGTGGATGAGAAGAGAGCCCCAGGGAAGGCTTAGGGGATGGGAGAGAGGGAGAGATAGCGAGGGAGGGGCTCAGCAGGGTGACCCGGGACCTCCGGGTGGAGAAGCAGCGGCTGGGGGCGGAGCGTGGTGATGGGGTCCAGCCAGCGGGCGCCAAGGCCACACGGATCGGCCTTTAGAAAGTTCCAGAAAATACTTTGGATAATCATACTTCTTCCCCTTTCCTCCCGTCGTGGCTTCACTTATATTTATTCCACAGATGTTAGTAATTAGAGAATGCTTGATTTCGTGGATATACCCCGAGGGTTGATGTATTGCAGAGCAAACAAGATGTCCCAACTCTGCCGCCTAGACCTGCCTCTTCAGAGCTGTGTGTCCGGCAGTTTTCACTTGGAGTGATGCTGTAGGGAAGTTTCACTTTTCTGTCCCGTACCTGTTCCTGTTTTCCCTCCCTGTATGGTTCATTTAAAGGATGGACTAGGACAGCTGTAGGGCCTCATCCAGGCCCTCTGAAAAGCAGGATGTGGTGATTAGAGACCGGCTCCGCACGCAGGGGTGGCCCGCTTAATACAAGCCTCATTAGATTCACTCATGGGGTGTAGCCGATGTAGCAACTCAGGAAAGGATGTGGCCTGAAAATTAGGACCTAAACATGAATAGGATTTAGGATTTAAACGATACTTTGAGCAGCATTTCTTAAAGTGGCACGTGGAGGAAACACTCCTTAGTATCATGTATACTTCCCATTGGTTTTGTCTGGCAGGGGTCTGTTCACCCGCTGCGGGGGCTTGCAGTCCACCTGGGGGACAGAAGTGCAGTACAGTCCAACGCAGGCGCAGTTCTAGAGGTCAGACCTGACCTCCACTCACCTCTCAGCCCAAAAACAGCCTTCCCAAAATGAGAGGAAGCAAGCAAGGAGAGCAGAGTGAGGAACATATTGCGAGGAAAACAGAGACTTGGTTATATTTAGAATGTTATTTTTCTGACCTAGATTAAATCAATGGATACCTATACATTGCACTTCTCCGTTTCAGGATTCCGCCTGCAAGAGAACCGATTTAAATATGAATCCCAAATAATGTTATCTCGTGTCTGATGCAGGAATATATCTGGCAATATTAAGCAGATCAAACTCCTGAGAAGCCTGGTCTGATAAGAAGCTATTCTTGGCATTGTTTAAGTAAAGGAGATCAATAGAGATATTCAAGATGGAAAAGTCCTAATAGTTAGTAGGAAACCAAAATTCAAGGTCTCTCCAACCTTCAAAGCAGAGCAAGTGTTTCTCAGGAAATGAACGTGTCTTAGAGATTTCAGCGGGGCCCCCGGACAGTGGTGCCCCCTCCTTCACGCTCCACACCTGGTGTGGACCCCCCTCCCTGCCTGGACATCACCCTGCAGGCAGCTTTACCTGGCCAGTGGCTGGACCAGGTGCAGGTTGAAATTGGACTCTGTAACATATGACCCGATTTACACATCTATATATTGTAATCACACTGTTTAGCTATTTTATTTTATTTTATATATTTTTAAATAATATCAGATTATTTTTTTTTGTTTGTTTGAGGTGGACCATTTTTAAAGTCTTTATTGAATTTGTTATAATATTGCTTCTGTCTTATGTTTTGGTTTTTTTGCCACGAGGCATATGGGATCTTAGCTCCCCGATCAGGGATCGAACCCGCACCCCCTGCATTGGAAGGCAAAGTCCTAACCACTGGACCGCCAGGGAAGTCCCTGTTTAACTATTTTAAATAATACTTTTACTTAGGTTTCCTGCTTGCAACACAAGGGGGATCGTTTTTTTCTTTTAGCTCATGCTGTAATGTAAAAATGGCAAGGCAGTTGTTGTACTCATAATTGCAAATTTGTTTAATTAAAATTACATTCAGTTGTGCTGACACACTTTTAAGCAACTGTGAAAAATAGCTATTATGATCTGTTGGTATGCTGCCTTGAGTGGCTAATAATTTTAGTTAGAAGGAGGTTTTAGTTCTTTATCATCACCAAACTTGAACATTAAAGTTTGAGTGAAACAGTATCAATAATTTTAAACCTTTATATTTGTTTATCAGTTGGGCCTTTGCATTATGTTTTTAAAATCAGTTTCTCACCCTATCCCCCAATAAAGATAAGGGAGTTTTATCTGTTAAGTATCACATGGGAGTGTTCTGTGGAAAAATAGATCCAAACAGTCCACAGCAGATGTAAGGGGAGCCTGTCTTCACAAGTGTCACTTGCTCTCCGGAGATTGGGTCGTGGTTTCTGGAGCTCAGTTGATCTGCAATGGCTACACGATGTGGTTTTGTCATATTCTGTCTTATTTCTTATAAGTCCTGGGAGGAATGGACTGCATGGTCACTCGGGGCTGGCGGGCCTTCACGGAGCAGTGCACTGGCCCTGGAGGCTGCCCCAGCTTCAGGTCCTGGCTTTGTCACCTGGTGGCTGTGGGACTTTGAGCAAGTTCCTTTCTCTCTCTGAGTTTCTTTGTCTTTACAATGGAATTAAGGTTAGAACCTACCTTAAAGGTTATTTTGCAGGGCCTGTCACCTACATATACAGAATTAACTACTGTTGGCGGTGGTGATGAGATCCTAGTGGTGAGTTTCTTCTGGGAGAAACTAATTGTAATTGAATGTAAGCACTAACTACACACCCAGAGCAGCAAAGCTTCCAGCTAGAAGGTTTGCGTGTTATGTTTACCATAGTTAAGCTCATACTCAAAAGAGGCGTGCAGCTGCTTGATGGTAATAAACAACAAAGTCGCTTTCTTGAGGTCTAATTGTTTTGGATAGGAAGAGGAGAAAAGAAGGTAGAGGATATTTTGAAAGAAAAAAAGTGTGATGGGGTTTAAGATCTGAGAAGGAATTGTTTTAACACCTTAAGAAAAGGTTGCAATGTACTTTTTTTTTCTGAGCACAATAAATGCTTTAGGCTGTAGGCGGTTTGATATTATTGATAGAGGAGATGGGACGAAACAACAGAATTGGACTCTGCAGCCAGCACATCTGTTTGCAGGGCGCTGTCTCATGAGACTTCCATTCTGGACAGGCCCTGCATCTGTGTTTCTCAGGGTTTTGATTCTGGACAGAAGTCTGCCCCGTAGAGTCTTAAATTCCACAGGGATCCTGCACAAGACAGCCGTATTCTGACCTGGAGTTCAGTGAGCAGCTGATTTGATGATATAAGCGATTACCAAATAGTTGCCGTCAGTGTCCATGAAACGGGAGATCAGTCATTTTTAGGAGATGACGCTCTTTTGCCATCATCTATTGGTGTTTTAAAATCTATCTCATTGTAAAATAATTTCCAAAGCACATCGACCATTAGATGTCTTTTAAAATAGCATTGTTACACTAATTTACAAAAAGCATTGTGGCCTGAGCACGAGACTTATTCAGGAGCCCCGAGGGCACGGGGCGCGGCCTGCAGAGCCCGTGCACTGCAGGATAAAGTCCTACTTCCTCAAGACATTTCTCTAGCGTCCCTGTGCCATCAGTCGATGGGCTGTCAGTGTTCTCACCCAGCTTGTCTCTCATCTGGACGAGCCACAGGTTCCTCACCTAGAAACTTGGTGTCATAACCCTACCTTAAAAGCAGCATTGTAAAGTCTAAAATGAAATGAAGTTCGTAAAAGTACATCCAAATACTGTTTAAAGCAGAGTGATTGAATTTTTAATTTTAACACGTGTCCTGCAGCCTTCTTTGTGGCTGCGGACGTATTCCCAGTGCGTGGTGCTCTGTATGTCGTGTCCTGTCATGGGAGTTATCACGTAATGTAACCGGAAGCCATATTGTTCTCAGTCATTATTTGGAATTTGCATATGAAATGTTAACGATGTTCGTACTTTGCACTTAACTCCTGAAGATTTGCACTCATCTGGGAATCCCATCAGGTGTGTTCAGAATATCTTCGGGGATTTTCAGGAATGAAAAGTAGATTGATTCTTCTTGCTTAGGTAGAGTGAACTGGTTCAGAGTTTATCAGACCGTTTGCATAAACGCCCTGTAGGGAACTCTGGGGTGCCTGGGAAAGGCCACGTTGTCTTGTAAATTGGGGAATCGGACCCACCTTCCTGTCTTCCTTACTAGACATCTGGTTCTTTATCTGCAAATGGTTCAGTGAGAACAGTGCCAGTGAGGCCCTGAGGTGTAGGGCCTCGAGAAGGTGTCTGTGTACTTGCAGATTTCGCTGACTGACAGGCAGGGTCCTCGAGGACCAGCCTGTCACTCGCCGTTACCGACGTGGTTGGCGCCCCTACACCGGTGTCTGCTGCTTCAGGTCTGGGCGTCTTCGAAGGCTCGCCTGCCTTCTTCTCCTTGTTCTGAGCAGAGTGCCCAAGGGTCACATGCTTCCCTAAGGTAAGGTGTCTCTAATCAACAATCAACCCTCAAATACTCTGGAGGGTTTTGAATAATCCTTTTTTTTAAAATCATGCTCCATTTTGCTGCTATCTGCTTCGCTCTTGGACTAAGTTTTTAAAGGTTGTATCCCCAAGGTAATGTTGAACTTTTTCATGAGTATGTGTCTTTCAAGTCTCTTTTTCCTATAATCCTATGTGGGCAATTTAATTAGGGTGTGTGTGTGTGTGTGCGCACGCGCGCACGCACACAGACGCAGGGACTATGGAGTACCTGTTCTGTATGAGCTACTGTATTATATGCTGGTACAGTGGGAGGACTGAGGCTCAGAGAGTCTAAGTCGCTGGCCTGAGGTCACACAGCTGTTAAGTGGTCATGGCAAGACTTAAAGAAGACACATCAGCTCCCACTTTGCTTCAGGTCATGCAGAACCACCAAATCAAATCTGGGCATTGGCCGTCTCCCACCCCTCCCCCCGCATCGGATGAAACACCTGAATCTTATTTTTCCAGGTCATTGTAATAGACCGAGGCCTGGCTTGCTCACATAGTAACTAACAACAGAGGTTTCATGCAGAGGCTTCTAACAGCAGAGGCTTCATGACCAGAGCAGCTGGGGACAGGCCACCTCCTCTTCCTGTTGGAAGGGGCGCGGTGAGGAGGGCAAACAGCCCTTTCAGAAGATTGTCCTTATTTCCAAAACCCCATTCTTCTCCCTGGCGCTCTTCATCCCCACGGTGGTGTGTCATCACAGAGTCACGAGCAGGGGGCACACCAGCAGCTCTGTCCCACAGGGGTCTCTGTAACTGAGCTGTCCATTGGATTTTGCACGTCAACAGTCTAAGGACAGCACACTCCCAGGCTCTGTTCCCTTGATGCCAAGGGCAGGGAATGAAACGCAGGACTGATGATACCCAGGGAACTAATACAGAAGATGCTTCCCTATCCACCGTGGCTATCTGTGGGTCACCACACACACCAAGCCTGGGTTACCAGGTACCAGAGTTCAAATACACAGGCTGCCAGGCAAACACCTCCACGATGCAACTCAAGGATGACTTTCTTTAGGGAACCTTTCATGATACCCCTGTCCTCTGAGGAGAGCTGTTTATCTTTGGTGTGCATTGTACCTACGTGTCTGTCACTAACACTGTGTTGCACTTCGCGTTTTCATCTCTCTCACTAGACTAGACCCTCGAGGGCTGGAATCTTGTCTTCTTGGTCTGTCATCCTCAGTGCTTACCATAATGATTGGACACTTAGTAAATATCCATTAAATGAATAAAAGTCCCTTAGCCAATGTCTTATGCTAATACTATCAATACACGCATACGTATGTGTATAAATGCATATGTGTGGATAAAATGCATATATATAATACATATTTTAGACACCTGCATAGAAAACTATAAATGTAGAACAGTACAGGCTTAAGCTTGAACTCTAATTGAGCCAGGACAATCCATGTGTAGTGTGCTCCTGAATCATGTAAATCCCTGATACGACTTTCTCTTTCAGTCACTTGTCCATTGTTTAAGCTTTCTGATTATTCGGAGTAAGGACTACTGATGGTTTACTCCAAGATAAAACTTTTATTCTGAAAATAATATTTTCACTTTAAAAACCTTTTGGAATATCTGAGATCATTCTTTCCCCATCTAAAGCAGTAACTGAGGGTTGATGTAATATATCCTGTGTTTGCCCCTGTGTGTGGAATCTAACCTAGCACCTCTGGAAGAAGAATGGAAGAGGGTTTCTTTAAATGCCAAAAAAAAGAAACTAGAACTTCCTCCTGTGCAACTCTCTCCAGCTTCTGTCTGACCTTGGATGCCTGCTCTCCAGGACGAGATGAGAGAGTAATTTGCGCAGCTGTAAACGACGTAAAGGAAGCCGGCTTTGGGATACATTGTGCTGTGCGGGTGCTTGTCATCGAGTCCAGCGTGCTGGAGGGCAGCACAGAAGGATGGGGCCCGTGGTAAACTCACCGGACGCATCAAACCCTCCGCAGCCCAGTTCACGTCTTCAGAAGTCTGTCTGTGTCCTCGTGATACTCACCCGGCAGCCTTGATGGGCACATCCACCCTGGCTCTGGTGGGGTCTGGCCCTGCAACACAGAGCATCTTGACCTGAGCATGGCTTCATCCCAGAGAGATGGGATCGAAGAAAATGCCATTATGAGCTCAGAACATGAGCTTCAGTTAAAAAAAAAAGTGGCTTTTTAAAGAAATGTTTATTTTAGGCTAATTAAGGCAATAAATAGCCCCACTCTAAGAAAAACTCTTAACTCCCTTATGATCTACCTTCACGCACACAAAAATTTTCTTCCAGGAGGAGGGAGCAAATGTACGTGGGTGAGACAAAGAACCAAAATAATAATCCAGCTTTGATCAAAACCCCTTGTTACAGCATTCCCTCTGCAAATGATTTCTAATCAATGAGTGCTACCACAGCGCTTACATGTGTTTCACTCTGAGCTGTGATTAGAAACAAGATGTGAGCTCAGAGGGGCAGAAAAGGAGGATAAGAAGGAAAAATCTAACCTAGGTGCTGATATGCACAGGCTGTGGGCTATGTCATAAGCAGGGAGGCTGCTCCAGGTGGGGATGTCAACATCCGTTCATCCCCTGGCAAACATGTCCCTGCTCTTTGGGGCAGCATCTGTGATGGCCGCAGGATGCCCTGCTACACAAAGGTGAGGCGACCAGCTGGCTCTCGTGTAAGCGTTCGTTCTGGCAGCAGGGAGGCGTTTGGGCCGCTAGACCACCTTCTCGTCCGGTATCCAGGAGGTCGGGGGCCAGCTCGGTACACAGTCTCCAGCCCACGCAGTAGTTGAACCTGGTCTTTATTAGTCCAAGAAGCGACACAGGGGCCTGGGAAAGGGAGTAAAAGCCTTGGAACAATTCTACCTGTGAAAGGAAAACGCGAGAAGAGGCGAGGGGCAAGTAGGTGGCGGTGGGGTGATTGAGAAGGCGAGGACCACGCGGTTTCTGTCAAGGAGACAGGAGGTCTGTGGCCGCAAGTGCTTGCGGGCTGAGAACAAGTGCCCGGACTCTTAAGAACTTACGAGGAAAGTGTGATGAAAACACGTGCACCCGGAGAAGCAGAAGCCTTCTTTATGGTGACAGTCGCCTGCGGGGCAGTGGTGGGCAGGGAAGGTTGTCCCCATTTGTCAGCGAGACAGGAGCCCTCTGCCCACGGTCACAGCACAGCCCCTTCCTTTCGTTGAGAGGGGCCAGTCGTGTATATTGGTTCCTTTTAGCCCTTGTCTCAAACAGTTAGAAGGATGTCAGCAGGTCCGCCCGTGTGATCTTGGTTGTTCAGCCACGTGATTCCCTTGGAAGCATTCTCGCCCGGCGAGGCTCTCCCCAGAGAAAAGCCTGGACGCGCCAGGGTTTGATCTTCCCGTTTTAACTCAGTGTCAATGGCTAGCTCACGTGATGACCTGCATTCCTACTCCCAGGAGGTAATAATATAGTTTTTAAAATTTTTACCCTCTGAAAAAGGACTGAAAGCTAAAATGAATGACAGGTTTATTTTAGTGATCGTTCTCTGAATATGTTTACAAATGGGAATGGCTACAAACTCAGGTCTTCTTAATGAAAATAGACTCAATAAACTCTTAGTTGACTCAGATCTTAGGATTCTGAAGCAGCGATACTTAGGCACAGAACAGCGCTTCACTGAACGTCTTTGCAGTAAAACTGACTGACTTGGATAAGATGTCCTCCCCACCTTCAAAGGTGCTTAACTTCTCAGATTATCCCGCAGACCTTTCACCCATTAATAAATATTAGCAACCACTGAAACTGAACGACAGTCATTCTGCCTCTGGTGTAAAACTGGGTTCTGCCCAGGCTGCCCTTACCTGCTTGCAGGCAGAGTTAAAACAGCCAGAATGGGCTTTTAGCATCCAAGGAGGAATTTGGCCAAGGCTCTGGGCCAGTGCATCTGCTGATAGTTTAGATTTATTTAATTAGAGTCACAAGCAAAGAAAACTGAGCCTTGGGGTCGGTTTGAATATTACCTTGGAGGAGAACGTAAAGAGATGAACAGACCCCAGGGCGGGAGGAGGGAGTGTGGCCGGCTCCTCCCTTGGTCCCTACATGGTCCCCACACCCTGGCCGAGCTTTGCAGATTCATCCCCGCAGGACCAGAGTCCCAGCCCAACAGCAGACGTGCCTTTTGTTCAGGGCCACGCGGTGATATTCCTGCTTCATCGTCCTCTGATGTCTCCTCCATGGGTGTGAAACTGCAGCAGAAATGAAGCTGGCGTGGGTGGAGGCTTTCAAGTTGAAGGGGGCCTGAGAACCAGGGGGATTGGGTCCGGTCAGACAGGGCCTTTGTCTTGGCAAATGTGTGTCTGGCACAGGGGGCTGCTTTGAATCAAGCTGGTGTTTCAAAAAATCGGCACGTGTGAAATATTAAAATTAACTGCCCGGCCTCATATGTTTCCGTAGGCTCGAGGATAAATAAACTGCGTGTTGCAACAAAGAACATTTTCCGCACTCTCATTGTTTAGTGCCATGTGGCGATTGATGGTCTCACACTTCATTCAAAGAGTGAGGCATTTCTACATGTTTTTTACTCACTAGTTAATTGGAATTAGGGTGTTGCAAGGAGGCCATCCTGTTTTCAGGTCCAGCTGTTGTTTTAAATGAAAACCTCATGGTTTGGTGGGTTGAGATGAGGGTGAGTTTTCGTGTAGAGTAGAGGTGGGGAGACACAGGATGGGAACGGGAAGGTTTTCTTGGGGTTACTTGGTGCCCGTAATTCTGACTCTTAATGTCATTCTTATTCCCACGGCCACTCGCTGTCCTCAGAACGTGTCTCCTGCTGCCCTTCGTATCGAGGCTACAGTGTTACGACGAGAATTAGGTTAGGGAAGGACACGTGTGGGCTGCGGTGGCTCTGCCACTCACCAGCCATGTGGCCTTGGACAAGCCCCTTAACACCTGAGAGCTCACTTCCTGGCTGTGAAGTGAGGGGTGGGATCATTCTGTGTCCCCGTCCACTCCAGCCTTGCCAGGCACCTCTGCTTTAGAAAAGAGGAAGCCTTGTAAGAAGAATGCCCAGTAGGGTTTGGATTATGAATCTGTTTACGAAAACTAGTTCCTCGTAACTGTCTTCAGCAGAGATACCTTGGGAGGAGAGAGGAAACCCCCATGTCTGCATTGCTTGCTGCCAGCGTTTGAGATACAGGCACAGCACAATGGAAACACGGACCCCAATGTACTTTAGGTTTGGTTTGGTTTGCTGCGCTCCTCACCCACAGGTAGGAAGGGTACAGCTGTTCTCTGCGGTAAGCTATCTTTTACCAGGGAGGGTCTTTGCCCTCATCCCATTCCAAGCAGGGAGCTTGACTGCCCACCTTCTTCCGCCTCCTCTTTCCTCCTTCCTGGTCGGGACCAACGTCTTCTTATTCATCTTTGTACCCTTAGCAGAGTGTTTGGCACAGAGCAGATCTTCAGGATATATTGGTTGACTGCCTTGGTTCGAAGTAAGCCAAGAAGATGAGAAGGAATACTGGAAATTAAAACTGAAATTTAACATAATCAGCTATGTCCTCAAAGTCAAATGGAATTAACATTACAAGGTAGGAAAGACAGAGCGTGCATCCGTTTACCAGCTGGACCTGCGTGAGTGTTGATTAGAATTATCGGGGAAGTTTCGGTGTTTGATTGATGGCCTCTGATGTCTGTATCACCATGGAAAATATATAACTTATTCTGTCAAACTCATCCAAATCACTGCCTTCTTCATTTGGAAAGTTAGAGAAGCTTGTCCCTTTAATATGTGAGGCGCCGCACGTGAATCCAATAGAATAAGAACAGGTTCAGGATAAAGCCTGATGCGTCCCTGCGGAGGGGCAGGTGCTGAGATGATGAGAATTAAACGTGGGTAGAACACAAGCACGTGCTCTGACCTCCATGGGATCACCAAGTGCGATCCCACCGCACGTCCCAAACAAGCGCGTGACCCAAACAAACTGCTGGGATCTCCCCCTTTCTGCCGCTCCTGCGATTGGCTTGTAACCTGATGGTTAAGAGCTTGAAATCAGGAGCCAGAAAGCCTGGGTTCAAATCACAGCTCTCTGGGGGGAGCCTCCTCCTCCTGGGTGGGTGCTGCCCCAGGGCCTCTCCCTCCCCTCCTGGAGGACGGGCCGTTCACAGGGTGAAGGAGTGGAGGGAGTACGTGTCCTTCCTCGGTTCCTACTTGATGAGCGGTTCCTACTTGATGAGCGCCAAAACTCCTTACCCTCCTTTCTGATGCTTTCTTTCTTAATCTTTGCCTCCTCTCTCTCTCTCTCTCTCTCTCTCTCTCTCTCTGTCTTTTTTTTTTTCTGTCCCTCTACCCTTCAAATAATTCAAATCCTTTAGGTTAGATTTTGGGGTTTTCTTTACCCAACTCTATTTGAGGCATATCATTCAAGTCTGCTACCATTTAAAATTTTTCTTTATGGCATTTTTTTAGTTATGTAAAAATATTCTTTATTAGCATGTTCAGTGTCTAAGCTAACGCTAAGATGCTAGTTTAGGGATGAGAACTTGGAACTGCCCTGCTGTGTCCCCAGGGGGCCCAGGCACTTAGTGGGGGGCACCTGGTCCCTCATTGCCGAGCAATGAATGCTGCATAAAATGACGTCATCCTGTAGATTCATGATGTCTGTGGGTTAATAGTCAGGGCTGGGATTCAGGAGCGCCTCATTATTCCGTCTCAACAGTCTTATCACAAAATGTTTTAAAAAATCACCGAAGCACACCATGTCCCAGTTTGTCAGAGGGTTAATTTCTGTCGTTACGATGGTGCTTGGTAAATCTCCTTGAATTAATGAGTCTTGCAGAGTTCTGGCTGATGTGAAAAGGTATATAGTTAGCATCTGTTTGTTCTCTGCATATATCTCTCATCCTTGCTGTACATCTATTTTAAGGAACATTTCTTTGGGTGCTGTGTTTTTTTCTATTTATGTCTTCAGCATAAAAATATAAATAGATCGTTTATCTCCGGTATCCTTCAAGTAGCTTGCATCATTTCACACTTTTACATAACCAAAGTTTCTGTCCCCGGTATACATTGTTTGGGAAATTTGAGTGGTTGGGAACAGCCTTAGGAACCCAGAGGCCAGCTTCCAGGGCCCCCGAGGCTCACTGCGGGGCCGGGAGCTGCGCGCGCTGGCCTCCCGCCTCATTCCTGGTTAACACTATACAGGACACCCGTGCTCTTCACCCCACCTGGCACCTGGCCAGAAACCGTTTAAAGATAGACATGATTTTTGCTCATTCCCGTATCCTCCACAAAATATAACATAAGTCTCTAAACATAGTTGATGTTTTAATAAATCTTCAGTGAATTTGTGACATAAACATTTTTTTTGTTAAGGTATAATTGACATATAACATTATATTAGTCTCAGGTGTAACAGAATAATGAGTCAGTGTTGGTATGTATTACAAAATGATCACAGCAAGAGTAGTTCACATCCGTCATCATGCATAGTTACAGTTTTTTCTTGTGCATAAATATTTCTTGAATGTGATAATAGCAGGAAAAATAAAATACGAGCTAGTGTTTATTAACTGTGCACTGCTGGGTATTATAATTAATGTGTAACACACAGTATCTCATTTAAACCAATGGCAACTCAATAAAGTGTACGCTGTGACTATTACCATTTTATAGATGAGAAAGCAAGGCTTGGAGAACTATGTAACTTGCCCAAAGTCCGCACAGGTAGTAAGTGACAGAGATTTGAACCCCAGCCTGTGTGATTCTAGAGCCTGTGCTCTTACCCACTTGCTATAGAGAAGTGATTGATCTGCTCGGGACCCATAGGGCAAGCTTGTCAAACAGGGTCTAGGGTTGATCAGGAGATAAAGCAATGGCTGTTGGTACATGAGACCTAAAAGTGGCCCTCTCTTGCCTTTTTGGTAAAAAGACCCCAGACGTTTTCTGAGAAGGAATTTGTTTGATTTCTCAGAAATCTTTTGACCACCAGAGGAGGTGACAGTTGGCATCCTTATGCCTAGGCCAGGGCCCCACTGTTGGGAGCCATTCCCTTCCCTGTCAGCCACCCTTTCAAACTAAGGGCAGAGGGCAGAGCCTGGGCTGTGGGTAGGATTCAGGGAGTGACCGTGGAGGGCGTTCAGGACACGGTGTGGAACGGGGAGTGGCAACAGCAGACGCCAGGAGTCGCCGGAACCTCCCGGGGCCGGTAGTTTTTAGGCTGGTGCCGATTTCCGGGGGCAGATCTCCAGCAGTCAGCTCCAGATGGATGAGGCCCCGTGCTCTTAGGGAGAGGCCGTGAGCTGTCCTGGAAAGGGCTGGGCTTCAGGATCAGGCAGACCTGAGGTCAGGTTCTGATTTCTTTTCTCACTGGTTTCGTGAACTTCAACAAATTACCCTCTCCTGGTACTTCCGTTACCTTCCCCAGGGCGTACGGTTAATAGACTTTTGATTAAAGATGGCAGATTGAACACAAGCCTTAACCTCAGTTACCTCTCAAGATGCTATAACAGTAACAGTAAAGGGGTTTTGGGTTTGCTTTTTTTTTGAGGTATAAATTAATCAAGGACCAAGTGAATGGGAGGCTACGTCAGCAACGTAATTTTGGAAGCTGAAAAGCAGATGGTGAAGTGGTAGCTACTTGAAGCAGACCCAGAAGTGCCGAAATCCATGTGGGCAGTGGGGAGAGTCAGGATGGAACCCCACTTAAACTAGAGTGAGCCCCAAAGGTGCAGGGATCAGAAGTACAGTTTCCCCTTGGGGGCCGGGGGTAAAGGTGGAGCTAAAACAGAGCCATCAGCTGAAAGTGTGCTGAGAGGCAGAACCCCAGGTTTTCCAGTTACTGACAGGCCTTCATCTTGGTAGAAATCTGAAGGTTTATTCCCTGGAGAGGACAAAGCAGAGAACCTCCAGTTTGCGGGATGAAGTGAACGTTTACTAGCTGGATGTTGAGACCCCTGACTCCTTCCCTGTCTCGCCTCCCTGGACACTGGGCACTGGGGGATCTCACCAACCTGTGGGAAAAGGGCTTAATATACGGGCATCAGGGGTTCCCCAAGAAACGGAGCACGCAGATTACCCTCCAGTGAGCCCCAGCTCTCCACGGCGTGAGCGCCCAGGACGCCAGAGGCTCACTCTGAAGTGCGAGCACACGTCCGAGAAATAATCAGGCATTTCCAAAGTAGGACTGAAACCAAACAGGAAGTGCAGATGGCAGGAAGCACAGACTGTGGAGGGAGAAGGAGACATGGAAAAAAGAGCTTGCCCTTAACATCCTCAGAGAAGTAAGGGATGAGCATGCATTTAGTAAGGAAAGCAGAAAAGATTCTCTATACAATGGAATATTCAGAGAGCAAAAAGGAGTGCCTGAAAAGCAGAAAAGTGATCACAGAAATGTAGAAGTCAGCAGAAGGGCTGAAAACTAAAGCTGAGTTCTTCAAGAAAGAAAAAGAAAATTTTAGAGAAAACATAAGAAAACTAGAGCATGATGCAGGAAGTCCAACAACCAAAGAAGAAGAGAGCGAAGAGAGGGGAGGAGCTCCTCAAACAGATGATGAAGGAAAGTCTCTCAGAACCCAAGGCTGTGGGTCTCCACATCGACAGGACTCCCTGAGCACCCAGTGCAGTGAGCAAATGAGAGCCAGGAAGTGACGGCGATGGAGTGACGGGTGTGGGGGGGGGGGAGTGGAGTGAGGAGGGGGGCCTGACGGGGGGAGGGGGCGGGGGGGCGGGGCGGAGCGCCTGGGGGCCTGACACAGTGATGGAGGCCCAGAGAACAGCGTGGAAGCCGAGCAAGGGAGAAGGTGAGTCAGGAGCTATCAGGGCTTCACAGGTCCTGGCAGCAGCCCTGGGGGCCAGAAGAGCAGTGCCTTCAAAAGCCTGAACGAAAATAATTTTCAACCTGGAATCCAGAGCTCGGCCATACTGTCCATCAAACCTGAGGGTAGAAGAGCAATACTTTCCAAATCCAGAGGGCAGGCCCACCCGAAATGAGAGGTAAGACAGGCAGGACCCAGGAAGCAGGAGAAGGTGCACCGGAGGAAGGCCACGGGCATCCCCAGGATGAGGGAGAACGGCCATCCCAAAGCCCCTGCTGGAAGCGGCCTTCCCGAGGGGGGTCCGACAGGCTGGGAGCAGATCAGAAGGGTCCAGGATGTCCTGGGTACCTAGTAACAGTCATCCCCGTTGACATGTACCGAGAACCCACTGTGTGTCAGACACAGCTCTAAGCGTACGTGTAGTAACAGTTGAATCCTGGTAGCATCCCTATTAGACTGATGGTCATGATTATCTTCCTTGTGCAGATGAGGGAATTGAGGCACTCGATGCTCAAATAATTTGCCAAGTTACAGAGCTCGTTAGTGGCAGGGCCGAGATTTGCGCCCAGGCGGGGTGCACTATAACCCGACTGTGTGGTCCCTCCCCGCGGGAGCAGAGCATGGGAAGCACA
The DNA here is from genome assembly GCF_963455315.2 of Globicephala melas. Lineage (NCBI taxonomy): Eukaryota > Metazoa > Chordata > Mammalia > Artiodactyla > Delphinidae > Globicephala > Globicephala melas. The sequence continues at coordinate 98,918,521 of NC_083324.2, read as the reverse complement.
CGGTGGCAGAAACAGTGCAGATGGAAAGTCAACGCAGTTATTAAAGGAGGGAAAACAAAGCTGACAGGAAAAGAAAAGTGACCACAGTCTGCTCCACGCAACAGTGTGGGCACTGACCGGTCAGCCCACCGCTCCTGGGCCGGTGGCGATAAAAGCATCTTCTTCACAGATATAGAGATAAATGCTAAAGGAATCAATGGGAGGGTTGAGACAGGTCCCCTCTGGGACGCCGACCGGAGGAGTGGGCTGGGGGCTGCTGTCCCTCAGAACAAGCCTTTACAATTATTTGGTTCTTCAAATATGTGCAGATAAAAATAAAAACTAAATTTCAGAAAGGAAGACCGTGCAGGATGGTTATAAAATAAAGCACTTTCATCTTCCTAGGAACTCAGTAAGTGTTCGTTTTCCTCCCTCCTCTTTGTTTCAAGGCCCCACCTTTTCCTCATATACAGAAGTCAGCGCACGGCTCTATTGACGGACCATTTTCCTCTCAGAATTGCCCAGCTACCCTTCAGTCCTTTCACTGTCTGTCACTGGCATCCAGCAAAGAAAAGTGAGGGCTTCTGTGGACAGAGACCTGTGCTCAGCGCGTGTTAGCATCTGTGGGCCTCATGGGCGCCTGCACTAAGGCACAGAGATGCCCGGACCCAGGGTGCAGCCAGTTCTGTTAGAGAGGCCTCCGGCCTTGATGGGAAGGGCGTTACGAGCATCTCACTGTGTATGAGCAACACGTGTCCAGGGCTTTTCCTGACTGGTGGTGACAGACGAGCTTCCCCCAGACAGTCTGTAAGGAAACGATGGTGTCACAGGTCCTAACAGTTTCTGTTTGGGCCCCTCAAACTAGGGCAAGAGGCCAGCATCTTAAAAGGCAGAGTTTTGGGTTTGTGTGTGTGAAGGAGAGAGAGACAAACTGTGGGTATTTATAAAGCAGGCCATATGCCATTTGTTCAATGCAGTATGCATTGTATTTTTATCTCTTTTTACCTCAATGATAAGGAACGCCTGCTAATTAGTAAATCTAGTCCTACATCTGTGTATATCCACATATATCATATTAATATCGAGGTTTATATGTTTATATTTAAAATGCTTCTCACTTCTGACAAAAACTTGGGTATTGGTAAACCTGGATCCTCTTAGTGGAGGGTCACTTCTTACTTTAAGTAGTTCTTTCTATATGTGGTAATTAGGAGTTTGAAAAAAGGAGTATGTTGATTTGCTATGATCTCCTACTCAGTAATCCAAGTGACCTTTAGATGCAAATCCTATCTCTCCTAAAAAATTAGAGAAAACATGCTTCACTGATTCAAATCTACTGGTATTTATTGAGCACCTACTACGTGGAGGGCTCTGGGTTGGCTGTGGTGGATACGATGATGGATAGGGTAGGCTCAACCCTTAGCCTCTTACCATTTATTTTAGGGAGGAAACTCATACGAATGAAGTGATAGCAACACACATCTGAAAAGAATAGCATCTGAGAGGAATAAACAGCCCCCCCCCCGGGGGGGCTCAGAAGGGTAAAGATCTCATTTCGAGGATCAGGGTGAGTTAAGTCTTAGGGAGTTGCCATGTTGTACTTATAAACGAAGCACGTCTCCAGCCTCCTCCCACGCGTTCATTTACTCGTCCCATAAATGCAAGTGTCGACTCTGTGTCGGGGCCCTTTGGGCACTGGGGTTGCAGCAGTGAACAAAGCCCCCTTGATGGCGAGAGCAGCCCAGCTGGACCTCCTTCCGTCAGCGATGTTTAGACAAGAGTTGGAACAGGGTAGATCGCACCTCCTCTGCTCTGACTCTGACTTGCGTTCCAGAGCGGGTCAGAAGTTCCCCGTGTGATGCACACGTGGCATTAACCTTCAGCAAGGCTGGGCAGTCCTTGCCGGCCTCCACGTTTGGCTGACATAGATGCTCGTATGTAAATACAGGATCAGTGGCACCCTGGGTTCTCTGATAGCATCTTTGACATCACTGGTGGAGTGAGCGGTGCCATCAGATTACAGAAGCTCCTGGTCTGGCCCTTTGGCCACGGAGTCAGAGTCCGATTTAGGGCCCTCAGGCCTTCAAGAAGAGGCAGGAACAGGCAGATGGTGAACGCCAGGGCTGCCCCTGCCCGGCTGGGTCACAGGAGGGCAGGATCTGCTTCGTTGGGTCGTGACACCCTCTCCTGGACTCCCTATTGCCGTGTCCATGTGTTTCCTCCTGGCAGAGCACGGTCAGCCAGCTCTTCCCCAGTCCCTCTCTTCGGCGCTAGCTGATCATTTCAGAGAGATTAAGTCAGCATTTCACAATGCTTTCCTGGAGTTGGTATGCAAAATATTTAGCCTTCAAAGACAGATGCTGTCAGACTTATGTATACTTTGTGAGTAATAGCTTGCACTGCATCAGTTGCCCATAGGGTCGGGGATTAACCAAAGGTTTGGTAAGGGGAACCCTAAGACCAAAAAGCTTTTAAGAGCTGAAATTCTGTGAGGGTGGACCCCAGCCACTGGAGACCAGCAGAAGCTATTTACTTACTTCCTGTGCCTCTCGGTGTGGCGCCCCCCCACCCCACCGTTCTCCACTGTGCCTGAGACCAGTTCGTGGGCACATTTTAGCATCTGTCATTCTAATTATACGCTTTTCTCTCACTGTGTCTTTCTAGCCAAATTTAGTCTTCCTTAAACCCCACAGAGCTGGAGTTCCGAGTATGTGATGTGAGAAAAGCCTCTTTTACCATTTGAGTAATACTCCTTTTCAACTGGATTTATTTTTTCACTCACTCGTGTGCCCAGGATCTCACCTTTCACCATGTAGGAGGCGAATTAACTGCTGTAATAAATTACCGCAAATTGAGCAGCTTAATACAGATTTATCACCTCTCCACCGTGGAGGTCAAAAGTCTGAAGTCGTTTCCCTGGACTACAGATAAGCTGTTGGCAGGGCTGGTTCCTTCTGAGGGTCCGGGGGAGACCACTCACTACCATCCCAGCGTCTAGAGGCTGCCTGCACTCCCCGGCTTCTGGCTTCACATCTCCTGTTGGCTGTGACCCTCCGGCCTTCCTCTCATGATGACCCTTGTGATCACATTGGGCCCACGCAAATGTGCACACCTCCCCATCTCAGGCTCCCTAGCCCCAGTTGCAATTCCCTTTTGCCGTGTAAGGTAATGTATTCACAGGTTCCAGGGATCAGGTGTAGATGCTTTGGGGGGACTATGCTTTCACCTACCACAGAAGCTAATTTTAAAAACTTTTAAATCAGCTGTTTGTTTCTTTTCCCCTCTTCCGTTCCTAAGTAATTATAGGCTAGGTTTTCCAAATGCATAATGTACTTTCAGGTCATAAGTTAAGAGATTTTAGAACACTTCTATTAATTCTTTAAAATAGTTCAGAAACAAATCGGCTCTCTTTGAGTGACTGGAGTTATCACTGTGAAACTTGAACTCCCAAGTGCATTGGACATAATCCTAGGGAGTCAGAACCTAGAAAAACCACTGTCTCCACGTTCTTGGAAATCGCCTTTTGTCTCTAAGTAAAACGGAGGGTGAGGAAGGACCGTCCGGTCCTTGGCTGTTCCGACACCGTCACTGTCACCATCGTGTTGTGGACTCTTTCCGTCTCTGGGAGCCCCCGTTCCTGCTCACGGCCTCACTGCCCTTCCCCGTAGAAACCTGGACCCTTGTTCACGTACACGCTCCCTCCTCTGTCTCCAGGCTTCCGTCTGCCGCCCGTCTACAGTCGGACAACGAGCTTGTTGTAAATGAGAGGAAGTCAGCGGGGTAGACGATGTGCTTGAGCTCAATTGCACGGCCCACTTTCCCTTTCATTCCAATGCTCGCCCACCTTCCAGAGCCTGGACACACCCTAGACCAGCAGCGCCTTTCTCCTTAACCTTGTCCTCCAACAGGGCTGCTTTAAGCCCCCGTGCGGTGTGTCCCAGTGAGAATGAGAAACGTGTGAATAGCCAAGACTGCTTGTCTACGTCTTGGGTATCTAGTGGGGGTCACCCGACTGGCTTTTGACAGATACCTTACTATTACATAGGTACATTATAGCTACTGAACTGTTACCTATTTTACATATTATTTTGGAATATATGTACATACAATGTATGTATACACGTTATATATGTGTATTTTGCAGGCATTGTATATGTATATACATATAATAATATATAAAAATATATAGTAATATGTGAAAGCATTGAAAATTCTTTTCAGCTGTTCTCCCCTCATTCTCTTTTCATGGGGTATAGGTTTCTTTAAAAATATAATCAGAAGTGCCCTTTATTGTTGTACAGCTACCAGCTCCCTCTCAGCTTAGGAAACTGGTCTCTGGATCTTTTTAGGTGAAAGCCTTTATCTAAAAGAGGCCCAAGAGCTTAGATCCCCCTGACCGAACACAGATGAAGGGTCGCTTGGTGCAGTAAAGGCATGTTTCTACTTTACTGCACTGATCAGATTGCCCAGTCAAGCTTAGAAGAGGAAATGACATGGAAGATCAGATGTGGGAAATCATTTAAATATTTGCCCTCCTGATAGAAGATCACTGCAGTCCGCCTAATATGGGACCCAGAGGTTTTCACCATGAAGATGCGAGAAGGTGGCAGCAGTAAAACTGGTCCCGGAGGTGTGTTGTTCTAGAGTCCTCGGTCCTTGTAGATGAGGTTCTGGCTTCAGAAGGGCTTTGGTTTATTAGTACCCCATTGGGATTTACACGCATTTAGCTGCATGAGGCCTGTATTGCATTAACGGTTTTTAAAAGCAGAGAATACTGAAAGGGAACACAGTTCATTTTCCAAAACTGATGTTCAGAATTGTAACTTTCAGTTTTCAGTAAAAGTTTACATTATGGCCCCTAGCTTGTAAAGGCCTAGTCTAGTCGTGGTTAAGAGTGTGAGCTTGGAGGCGGGCTGCCTGGGTTCAGATCTGGGCCTCACCGCTTACTAGCTGTGGTGCCTCAGGCAGGTTCCTTAATTTCTGTGTGCCTCAGTTTTCACACCTGTGAAATGGGGAATGACGGTAAGTAGTGCCTTCCTCAGAGTTGTTGTGAAGATTATGTAAGTTAACAACATAGAAGCATTTAGGTTGGTGCCTGGCACAAAATAAGCAGTGAACATTGGTGGTTGTTACTGTGTCCTTCTGGGGTCTGAGGCGGTCATGTAACCGCATTGCAGAAAACTACAGTAGTTTTCTATTTTTATACTTGCTTCTTTGAGAAATACTTATTACACAGCATTTTGTTGTCATAGTCATGATGGCATTTACACTGTATAAACTGGAGGCAAGTTGCCAAGAATTTTCCATTAAAGAACTAAATCAAGATCAAGATAGATACATTATTAGCAAAATATATGACTGGAATTTCTGTCAGAAATTTTAAAGGAGATGAATTTTGGGAGAAATCAAACATTTTCTCCCCTAAGATAAAACCAAGTTATTAGGTAATTTTAAATTCATGTCACATTGCATAGTCACGCTTTCCACAGATGCTGATTATAACAATATTTTATATATGCTCATATCCAATTTCAGATTTGTGTTGTTTTTTATCTGAATTACTGCCTCCTGAGCTGCCAGGTTACTTGGCACTGATGTTAACCCCTGTTTTATAATTGTTCCCAATAATGTTTTGTAATGTACCAGGAGACTTCCATGCAAATTGCCCGTTGGGCTACAGTTTTTCCTTCACCATGATCCTTGTGAGCAATGCCTGATAAGATTAGCAATATGCAAGCTTTTTAAAGTTACACGTGATTCATTGTGATCAGAACACTTGCTTAGGCCCTGGCTGTCCCTGGCTCTTCTCTGCTTGTTTGGATGGTTGATTACAGATTCATCAGATGCTAGAGCCGAGAGGAGGATCTCGTAGATCCTGTTGTCCTACTGTGTCATTTTACTGTTGAGGTGTTAAAGCCCCAGAAGACAAGACTCTTCCAGCTGAGACTAACCCTATTAGTTAGAGCTGTGACTAGACTTTGATTCATCTGGTAACTAAATTAAAGGGGTTGAGAAAATCACTCACATCTACTCAGCACAAAGACAAATAAAAAGGCCTGCCGTCCTCGGGGAGCTCACAGTTCAGAGAGGTGACAGTCAGGTAAACAGGTAGTTACAGAACTGTCTTCATTCCCTCCACTGAAGTGCCCCATGTCAGGGTCATACAATTATCTGGTAGATACTGTTTCAGTTCATCAACACAGAGGTAAAGTAGGCAACTTTGTTTTTGATGCCTGTCTTTCCACTTATCCAGTCATTTATTTTTCTATCTATGAGTCATTGATCAGAGAACGCTCACAGGTGCCTGAGCTGTGCTGGACACCAGCCTCACTTGAGTGCCACGTGCCAGGCAATGAAAAGCAGGGTCTTTGCCTTCGAGTAATTAGTAGCCCAGTTGAAGGAGACACAGGCATGTAAAGAACAAAGAGCGAAGATGTGTCAAAGGAGCCGTGATATAAATAAATACAGCAGGGTACCCCGAACACACCACTTCATTCCTGCTACATCCTCCCAGGGTTTCCACAGATGTTTCATGTGTTAGTTCATGGAACGAACCTTAACATGTACCTTCTCAGGGATAGTTGCACCTTAGAGTAGGTTGGCAATCCTGCTGTACTTACTGCCTTCTCCCCGCTGCCTCTGGCCCTTTCCTTCCTCTTAGGTTGGGGGCGTGTCTAGAATGGGTGGTTCTGGAGAAGGGCCTGCTGGTAGGCCAGCCCTGTGCTCCAGAACTGAGCAGCCGCCCTCCATCCTGACCCATCTAGAGAGAGAAAAGCCGTCCCCCCTCACGCCGACCCTGCCCCCGCTGCCGCCCCGCGGGGCAGTCCCTTCACAAGTAGTTCATTCGTTTGTTTGCTGATTCAGCTGAATGCCTGCTGTGCGCACAGGCTGCAGAGGTGACGGGAAGCAGACAGACCCGGCTGATGTTCTCCAACAGCTTCTGGTCTAGACTAGCTGGAGAAACTAGCTTTGATCAAATAATCACACGTATAAATGTGAAATGGCAGCTGGGAGAAGGGTTATCAACATGGTGCTTTAAGAACAGTTGAGCACTGGAATCAAGGTCCGGGGGGTGGAGGGAAGAACTTTCAAAGCTAAGGAGCAGCATATGAGCAAAGCTCTGGCAGGAAGAACGGGGGCATCGTGGGCCCCATGGGAAGGCCAGTGTGGCTGGACGGGAGGGGACACGGTAACAAGGCTGAGGAGGTGGTGAGGCCAGACCACGCCGGCTCTCTCACTTTATCCGGGAGCAGCAGGAAGCCCCCAAAGTGTGTTACGTAAGCAAAACACGTACACAGTTAGACTTGGTTTTCAGAAAGATGTACTTGGCTGCTCTGTGGAGGAAGGGCCCGGGAGGAAGACGAGGGGCCTCAGGGCCAGGAGAAGGTGATTGCAGTAGCTACACGAGAGGTGAGACCGAGCTTGTGGCCAAGGGGATGAGGGACGTGAACACCCCAAGATTAATAGAAACTGAAATCTCCAGAACCTGCCACTTGATTGAGTCTGAGGTCAGGAGGGACGGTACCGAGTGCCTGACTTGTGGAACTTGTGGACGTGGCGTGTTGCCAGGTGTTGGTAAAAGGACAGGACAGGCTGAGGTTGAGGTTGGGCACAACGACCTTGAAGTTTACCTGAGATGCTGAGGTCAGCGTGTTGCACAGGCTTGAACGAGTTTGGAATAGTCTGGATCTCACGGGAGAGGTGGGCCGTGGGGTGTCAGCTTGTGAGCAGCCTTCACTTAGCGGGCGTTTGAGGGTTGGAGAGGACTGACCGGAAGTACCAAGCAAGAGGACAAGGGACCCTGGTGAATCTGGAGGAACACAGGCATTTCGTGGCCGGATGAAGGACCAGGACGTGAACGGGACGGTGGGAGAGCTGGGGATGGGAGAGCCCGGCTGTGGGGTTACGGAGGCCAGGGGACGTGTGGGTTTCCAGGTAATGAGAGCAGCCAACTCATCACAATGTATCAGAGACAAGTGCTTCATAACGACAGACGAGGAGCCATTGTACTTATAGCTACATGAGTGTCTCGGTGACCTTAGTGAGAGGTGCTCACTTGCGGGGTGTGGGCAGAAGCAAGGTTGGATGACCAGCGTGGGAAAGATGGAGACAGTGAAGAGAGACAACTGAAGGAGAGGAGAGGGCCGCGTGGTAGGTGGAGGGCTGCAGGGTCAAAATGCAGTGCACGTCAGCGTCTTTGAAAGTCAATGGAAGAGCACCAAACTCAGTATTCTGTAATGACCTGTATGGAAAAGAATGTGAAGAAGAATGAATGTGTGTGTATCTGTGTACAACTGAGTCACTTTGCTGCACACCTGACACTAACACAACACTGTAAATCAGCTACACTCCAATAAAACTAAAAAAGAGAGAGAGATGCTCTAGGAAAAAAAGAAGAAGAAGAAAAAGAACACCAAGAGTGAACCCAGATGTCGGCCGTGGGCTCCGGGTGGCGATGTGTGGACGTGGGTCCATCGGTTGTAACAAGTCGCCATCTGGCGGGGTGCTGACAGCAGAGGCTGTAGGGCAGAGGGTGTGGGAGACTGTGCCTTCCTCTCAGTTTTGCCATGAACCCAAAACTGCTCTAAGAAATAAAGTCTGTTTTTAAAAATTCAAAAGAAGGATCCAGCAGAGGAGAGGGTGACTCTATGGGAGAGAAGAGCAGCGTTCCTGTGAGAAGCTGGACAGAGGGCGTCGCCGACGGACACAGCTGACGCCAGGCAGGAGGGGAGCCGGGGAGCTGGGTGGGTGTTGGGACCACAGGCTTCTCAGCTCGGCCCCTGGAGCCTGATGGGGTTCCCGCCTGAGTGCTGCTCTGAGACATAGATGCGAGGACCTCCCCAAGACGAACAAAGGGGAGCTCAGGTCATGGTGGTTGGAGGACAATGGGGAACATCTGAAACCGTGTGGTGGGTGGAGAGCAGGGCAGCCAAGCTCTCAAAGGCCTATGGGGGGTGGGCGCGCGCTGGGGAGTGAGGGGAGACTGTCTGAGCAGTGGGCTCCGGGCACAGGTCCTTCCTGTGGGTCCGCAGTGCTGGTACATCCCAGCCTGCTTCTTTCCTCGGGAAACCGTTTACCAAACCAAGCTCTTGAGATGTTAGTATGTCCATCTGGACAAAAAGATATTTTCCATTGAATGGAAAAGGAAAGGGGGAATATTTTTTATTGTTTTGCTTAGATTTTCTCCTTCGGTTTCTCTTTGACATGCATCTAGGCCACTGTAATTTTGGTTGACTTCTTACCATGGGTCTTCCCGCCTCAACATGTTTTTAAATTCAGAACTTTTTTTTTTTCAATCTTCTTTTCTTCTCTGTCAGCTCTTTTATTACAGACGATATTTTTCATGTGTTGTGTTGTGTTGTCTCCATCCTTGTGATGCGTTGCTTACAATATTATTCCTCCTATTCTCTGTGCATATTATTACTTTAGTTTTGCAGGGACTTCCCTGTGAATAGCAGAATGTAATTTATGAAATATGACAATCATTCTCGTAACACTGTGCTGTATGTTAAGTTCACGCAACAGCAGTGTGGGGTAGTTACCCAGACGGCCAGCCTCCAGAGCTTCACGCGGCCTCTCACATCTAGAAGGAGCCTCCTGGGTTCCCCCGCAGGATGGAGCAGAGAGGCAAGTGTTGGCTGCCCACCCCCGTTTCTGGCATTTACCATTTGGACTAACTCAAGGACAAGTGTCTCTAGATTAATTCAGGTGTGTGTAAAGACACACAATTCTACTTTGTTATTAATCAAAGTTATAATTATCTAAGTAAGCGGTGCTAAGTAGTCATTTTTCAGGTCCTTTCGTGAGAAGCTAGCAACGTATAATTGGCGTGTGTAGTGGTCAAGAGGGAGATTCTCGGGTCAGGCTGCCTGGGTTTGAATGAAAGGGACCTGCCCTTTGTTGCCACGTGTGAGCTTGGGCAGGTTATAACTTCTATAATACTACTGGTCTCGTGTGATTATTGTAAGGATTAAAAGAATGAATTCACATAAAGCTCTTAGAACGGTGCCTGGCCCAGGATCAGGACTTAGTAAATTCTAGCTGTGATGAGATTATGTCGTCTCCCGCAGTGCAGCTTCGGAAGTCCGGGACCTTCTGCTGCCCTCACTTGTTGGCAGTCTCATTTCGCAAGCACTTAGTTCTCATCACATACAACTCGAAAAGTAGGTTATCGTATAATTTTTCACAATGTCTAAGTTAATACTATCCACAGTAATAAGGCTTTATATGATAGGAATATTGGTTTCTCGTCTCTTCTCCCATATATGTAATAAGCTACGCTTACTCCCTGTGCATTCAAAACAACCCCGTCCCCCCCAGGGCACTGTGTGGCTCTCAGATACAGGGAATATCTTCCGCCAGCTTGGTACAGATAAAGACATTCTTTTTCAGCTCTTTTAAACAGAGGAATCAGATGATTGAACTTTTAAGAAAACATTCCTCCCAAGTCTGGTTGGATGGAATGGTTTACTGTAAAGATCCAGTATTATTCAGAGCCGCTCTGTGCTCTCTTAATTGAAGAGTTTTGACACTGACATTGAAGAGGGATTGCCTTTGGGGCCACCAGCAGACAGCTTTGTATTGTTAATGACTCAGAGAATGTTTTCCGATGAGATCAGAAGCAACCCACTAAAGAAAAAGTGGAGGGAACTTGAGAGCTTAGGAGAGCGGAGAGGAGGGATGTGAGAAAAGCTAAAAAAAGACCAAAGTTGGTGCGGCAGGAGGGGTGGGGCTGCCTTTCGTCCCAGCACAGCTGCTCAGAATCTTTTTTCAAGTGGGAAGAGATGACAAGAAGTCCTGTCTTTACCAGCCGTGAAGATGTCTTTGAAATGATGCGAGGGAAGCCAGAGACAGACATGGAGTGGAGTTGGACCAGGTCCTGCCCTGCAGCTCTCGAGGAAAGATGCGTCCAGCGCTGTGGTTCGCCACTGGGCCGCCGGCGTGTCTGCAGGAGGCGCAGAGCGTGGACTGTCCGTGTCACCTGGCACCGCGCCCTGGGGCCGCCCGGCCATCCCCACCGACGGCTCTGCTCACAGCCCCGCCGCCACCCCTTCTTCAGCCTTCCTCGGCAGTGCAAGCACAGTCTGCACGCAAATTAAGCGGCAGTCTCGGGGCTTAAAGAAAAAGGAAAATTTTTCATTTTAGAAATGAAAAATGTAATGTCTCCTGTGCCAGTTCACTCTGTGTCCCCTGAAATGGTTTCATCTCTATGCTAATTTTATGCTGAAAATAGGAACGCTCCTGCTTAGGAAGAGGAGAGTAAGGGCTGGGAATCAAAGGCTGTCTGAATTTCTGGAGCCAAGTGGACACCCCCCTCGATTCAGTCCCACTTAGAAGATGTCCTCTGGGCCGGCCTGGCCCTCAGGACACCCATCCTTGCACGGGGGGCCGTGCTGGGGGATCCGAGGCCTTCACCTCCCACCCGGGAAGCCGACTCCCCGGCCCTGGGCGTGGACTCGTGCCTGCGGGAGAGTCTGTGCATGTCTCCTTGCTCTTACAGCAGAGCCTTCCCTGGTATATCCAGATCCCACAACTGACTTCCCTGGATTGCCTCCACTTCTGTTTTAAATGAATAATTAACTCATAAAAGGCACCATCTCAGAAGTGCAGAGTATCCCGTAATTCCATGCCTGTAAATTCTTTGAACAAGTGGACGTTGTTTTATGCTTAGTTCCAGTCTTATCTGCTTCTCTCGGTAGAACGTGAGATGTTGAGGGTGGGAACCTCGCCTCTGTGCCTTAGCGCTGTCGTGGAACCTTCCTCAGCGTAGGCCATTGCTACACGCTTGCTGATCTCTGGAGGCTCCCGTCGGTCTGTCCCCTCGTAGTTCAAGGGCAGCTGGACAAAGAAGAGGTTGGAAGGGTCTCGTTCTCACTGCTCTTCACCTGATTTTCACAGACACCGCTCTATCAGTTTGGTCCTGCCCGTTGTCGCCTAGCTGCCTGTGTCCTTCCTGGTCCTGCCCGTTGTCGCCTAGCTCTCTGTGTCCTTCCACACGTGAAGATGCTGCCTTTTTGTCCTATTTATGTTGTTCGGCAGAGACAATTCATGACGAAAAGGGAGGATACTTGCTCAGGGTTTTGGGACTAGGACCGACGGGAGAGTTATAAAAGGTTGATTTCAGCTCCATTCAAAGAGCTTCCAGCGACGGAGGTTGTGTGTGACAGAGGGTTTAAGCAGACCCTGCTTAAAGAGACTGCGGTCCTGAGGACACTTGCCCCAAGGCTCCGCGGGCCGTGGTGCTGACTGGTGGCTAACCTTGGACACCCTCTCAGCCCTGGCAGCTGGTGCCTTGGCTGACAAAGGGAATGGAAGAGATGAGTGGGTGGATCTGGGGCGGTGGTCCCTTCGGCCTTCCCTAGGGGCAGGCTGGGGCTGGCGGCCCACCGTGTTGCCGAGCACGGGACACAGCGAGGAGACGGCACAGAGGATGCTGACTGGGCGGGCTTGCTGGACGGGATGGGGACGCAGCTTGTCTTCAAAATGGAAAGAATTTCTTAGAGGCTTCGTACTCACACACACCTGAGAGACTTGAGATGAGAAAGTCAAGGAGACAGAGAGGCGTGCGTGTGTTTGGATGGAGTGGGTTCTTTCTACTCGATGATAAGGCTGTAAGTTCTGTGTTTCTATTGTATCCATTTTGCCTGCGCGTTAGGGTGTCTGAGCCGGAAACACAGCGCAGGGCAGGCATCTTAGTGACCTGGGAAAGAGAAAAGTACGTTACAGACGCTTCCTGGAAACATAAGGGGCTGAAATGCATTTCGCCATTCGGAAAGAGAATGGAAATTGTGCTTCTTTCTTTTAGCTATTTCCTTTGAGGTTTAACTATATTGTATTGCCTTTTTAAAGCTTTCACAAAACAGACCCTGGCAGAACTCAAATGAGTAAATGACAGGCTAGTCACAAGCCAGCTACCAGGTGACGTCTTAGCCTCCTGTTTTCTTTCTGTGGCAGTTCCAGTCTTCTGAGTGGAAGGAGTTGGTGGTATGGCCAAGTGTCAGGGGTGTTTGGGGAGGAGGTGGCTGGAACTGTGGAAGCGTTGGCACTGAAGAAGCCCAGAGTGGGGCAGTGCATCTGGCCCCGCGGTAGGAGGGGGGCATTCACAGCCACAGAAGGCCTGGGGTGCTGTACTTGAAAAGACTCTTGTGTTTATTGACTCACTGAGCTGAACTGACCCGCAAATACTGGGTACCTCCTGTGTGCAGTGCTCTGTGATAGGAATGAGCACCATACAAAGAAGAGTCTAGTAATTCCCTCAGCTGACATTTGTTTCCTACTGAAAAGGAACATAGCTAAGAGCCACCAGTTTTTTTCCAGTTCTCTTGAGAAATAATTGACCTCCATCACTGTCTAAGTTCAAGGAGTACAGCATGGTGGTTTGATTTACATATATTGTGAAATGATGACCTCAGTAGGTTCAGCTAACCTCCATCTTCTCATATAGATACAGCAAAAAGAAGAGAAAGAAGAAAAGAATAAAGGGACAAAATGTTCTCCTTGTGATGAGAACTCTTAGGATCTAACCTCTTAACAACTTTCTTATGTATCATAGAGCAGCGTTAGCTATAGTCGTCATGTTGTACGTTACATCCCTAGTACTCATTTATCCTGTAACTGGAAATTTGTACCTTTTGACCACCTTCCTCCACTTCCCCTCCCCCACCCCTCACCTGTCATAACCACAAGTCTGATCTCTTTTTCTATGAGTTCGTTTTATTTGTTTGTTTGTTTGGGGGGATTTTTTTGTTTTTGTTCTTAAATTCACATATGAATTAGATCATACAGCGTTTGTCTTTCACTGTCTTACTTACTTCACTGAGCATAATGCCTTCAGGGTCCACCCATGTTGTCGCAAATGGCAGGATTTCCATTTTTATGGCTCAATAGTGTGTCGTTACACACACACACACACACACACACACACATACACATACATACGGCAACTACTTGTTTATCCATTCATCCATCCATCATCAATCAGTGGACATTTATTTCCATGTCTTGACTGTTACAAATAATGCTGCAGTGAACATGGAAGTGCAGATATCTTTTCGAGTTAGTGTTTTCATTGCTTTTGGATATATTCCCAGAATTGGAATTGCTTGATCATATGTTAGTTCTAATTTTAATTTTTTGAGGATACTGTTTTCCACAGTGGCCATACCAGTTTATATTCCCATCCACAGTGCACAAGGGTCCCTTTTCTCCACATCCATGCCAGCATTTGTTCTCTGTTGTCTTTTTGATGATGGCCATTCTCATAGGTGTAAGGTGATATTTCATTGTGATATTAATTTGCATTTACTTAATGACTAGTGATGTTGAACAACTTTTCATGTACCTCTTGGCTTTTCTTATATCTTCTTTGGAGAAATGTCTATTCAGATCCTTCTTCCTTTTCTCAGTTGGGGTATTTGGGTTTTTGCTATTGAATTGCATAAGTTCTTTATATGTTTTGGATATTAACCCCTTATCAGATACACGGTTTGCAAATATTTTTGTTTGTTATACTGAGCGAGGCACGTTAATGTGCTCAGTTAACAGCGGCTGGTTAAGAGGCCACTGCAGGTCCCAGGATGTAGGCTGAGGTAGAGGAGGCACCATCTGGATGCCCTTGGTGTGACCGTTCCGCACGTGAGGGCAGCCAGCCTGATTGTGCAAGAACAGTATTGAGTTCTGTGCTATATGGTGCCAGGAGCTCCAGGACTCTTGCCAGTTGAAAGGGGAGAGAGAAGTTTCATCAATATCTAGTGCACAGTGCAGATTTGCCATTTACCAGGCGCATGCAATGCTAGACACTGGAGATGCAAAGATAGACAAAGAAACAAAATAATTAAAATGTGATTAAGAACATGTCCAACAAAATCAAATTTGGGGGAGAAAAAAGAAGGATCGTTTGACATTACAGATAGCTCCTCAAAAACAAGCCTACCAATACCAATTGTGGAGCCAGTAGCTGAATCCATAGACTTATAGAAAATCTCACAGCCAGATGAGCTCGTAGAACGATCTCTCCAAGTCTGCTGTTTCACAGAAGGGGGAGCAGAGACCCAGGGAGCAGAGGTGAAGAGGCAGGCTATGCTGGTTTACATTTCTCTCTGGCTGCACGCCAGAAAGTGGGCAAAGGCACCTGGACTTTCCTGGGTTGGTGAAGGCTCATGCTTTCTCATCTTAAAATGTTTTTGGCTGCCAGTGACCAACGCTTAGAGCCAGACAAGCACTTCTGGCATTGACGTAGAATTACACCTGTGCTGTGCGAGCTTCTGGAGCTGCTGAGCTTTTCACAACCCACCTATCCCCTCCCCACCGCTTTATTGTTTATGGCCACCTTCTTTTAATGCCCATCATCAGCGTTTCTGCTCAGCTCTGCTCTTTCAGCAGTCTCTGCACTGACAATAAGTCTGAAAAGATGAGAGTTTTTTAAAGTTGGCCTTTCCCCTCAAGGGATGAGATAGGGTTTAGTAGCTTCAGTTATGTTGAATTTTACTTATGAATGGTGATGACTCACATATAATATGAGTTTTATTTTCTGTTTTATGTGTATTTTATATGCAGCCACATAGGCAAATATTTAATTTATTTTCAGTCTTGTACTGTTGGACAGCAACCACTAACGTCCAAGATATTGTACGGATTCAGGCGCGGGTCTGCCTTTGAGGAAGCTTGGTAGATGCCGGGCACACGGTTAGGATTACCCAGATGCCACCATGACGCTGAAACAGCTGGTTGACTGGTCGTTTCAGCCAATCAGAGAAACCAGTGGGAAAAGAATCCCTAAAACTTATTTAAATAAATGAATTGGTTTTTACTGCTTGATTCAGGCAAAACATTTACTCTGTTATTTTTTTATGTAGAAACAGCTGAAACAGAACTGTACGGCTTTGAAGCCAAATTCCAGTTTGAATTCTGGCTCTACCGCTCGGTGCTGTGTACCTTGAGCAAGTTACTTAACTTCTCTGGGGCCCAGTGTTTTCACTTGTAAAAATGGGGATGGTAATACTTATTGCATGGTGTTTTCAAGAGGGTTGTATTTTAATTATAAATATAAGGTACTTAGCGCAGTCGCTGAAAAATCAAATGTTAATTCCCCTCCTCCTAAGAGAGCGTGATCTCGGATGTATAGATGCAGTCACCCCAGAGGTCTGTATTCGATGTCCATCCACGATGCTTGCTGTAAGATGAGCCCTGCACGATGGGAAGGTTGCTGGGGACCTGGTCCACTGTATCACCCAGAGCCCCGCTAGAAAACCTTTGTGAGAATTGTCTTAAGAAGTAACTACCAAGAGAAACTCAGTTCCCCTCGAGGTGCAGGTGAATTTAATCTCATGGATTTTGTAAGTCATAGAGCCCGACTTGAAGCTCAGCTGATTCCCTGCAGAGGCCTTCAGGCTGGCGATTTGCATCGCCCTGGTGCCCGATCGCAAAGTCCTGCTCGTGTGAATAGTTTCCCTCCCCATGTTCTGTTAGGAGAGAGGCTTGGATGTGGTTAGATGGCATTGATATCTCAGCCACAACTCGAATCCTCCCCCGCGGGTCACTCCTGCCCATCCCAGCTCCTGGGGCCACGCCAGGCGGGACACGTAACAGAGGGGCTGCCAGGGTGGCACCTGGCTGAGCAGAGCACCCAGCCCTGCCGTGTGGGGCAGTGGAGGGGAGAGGGGCTGCCACCCTCAGATCCCTTCATGCCCACTTCCTTGGTTCATGCAAAGGGGACGGGGAAGGAGTGCGCAGACAGAAGTGAGTTTGGCTTGAGAAGTGTGTCGATAACATCCCAGCCCTCACATTGATTCTGTAGTTTTATTCACATTCCAGCGTTACTTTATTGTGTACTTTCTTTCGTAAGCCTCTTTAAACCCTTTGTAGAATGAGGCAAGATGTAAAAACACGAAGCTTCAGAGATCCTGTATCCAAGTTAACTGTAGTGTGTTACTGATATGGGCACCCGCCCGCGGGGGAGGATGCCCTGAGCACATGTGTTCAAAGGGCCTTCATGGCCGGGCAGCCGTAGGTGGCCGAGTCATTAGGCGTGTCCCCTCGAATCCCATAGACCAGTGCTGACCTATGGCTTTGTATTTGAAGGCACACCCCTCACTATCAGTGCGGATACCCGATGCAGGAGATCGTTTGCACCTGGGCTGTTTCCTGTGCCATGTCGAGAGAGCAGAGACCGTGTCTGCTGTTCTTTGTACCTGTGCTGTACGGCTGGGCCCACAGCTGACGCAGCGTAAATGTATAGGGCGTGAGGGGCCAGATGAGGATGTTTTAACTGGGGAGATTATTCAGAATAATGAAATGTAGAATACCAGAATATATGAACAGCATTTTGGACAAATTGTTATTCCTTGTAGATACTGTTAGGAACACAAACTCTTCCCCTCACCAAATGCTGAGTGAGCTCCTGCTTTAATGGATAAACTTGGTTTCTGATCAGCGTGCCCGGCGCTGAAGCCCAATTACATTTCTAAAAGCACACTTTTCAGGTGTTTCCGTGCAGCTCGTTCTCTGAGAAAGTTTGCTGTCTGATGTACGTTGTTTAGGATTTACGCTATACAGCAGGCCCTGTCCTAACAGTGTAAAGTTTGACCGGGACCCTCTGCAATGATTACTAATTCTTAATGAAGACCGAAATCAGGTGACTTCACTGAATTTGTATGTGCCTAAAACATTTTTATTTTTCCTGGCCTTGTTGTGCCCACTCAGGACTATACACTCTGCAGTCCATGCCTGACTGTATAAGACGCCTGAACGTTCACCCACTGGAATAAATACCGAGTGTCAGTGAGCTCATTATGCTAAATCCTGAGGTAATTACTTTCTGCCTTAGTTGGGGACTTAAGGCAGCAGAAGCTAAAATTATTCCGTCTCGAGACAAACCCTGAGGTGGCTGTTAGAGTTAAATATAATTCATTTGCAGCATGTCTATTATAGTTACATTTAACTAATTTGGGCCTGTTGCTGGCCAGCAGCTGAGGAGGAAGAAGTTTCCGCGTCCCTGAGCTCCGCAGGAAGAAAATCAAGACTCCAGGACGGAGCTTCCAGAACTTGACGGAAGAGCTACTCCCACTCCATCCCTGCTCTTCCTGTCCCCGGAGCTGGACGCGCTCGTGGCGGAGAGTCTTTGGCGAAGGAGCGATTCCGGCCGTGGGTTCACGTGGGGCGGCACAAGGATGGCAGCTCTGCCCAGGGGTTCCATCCAGTTTGGGTTTGGGTTCAGAGCTTCCCCAGTTGCAGAAAGAACCCCCACGTCCAGGGTCACCATGAGACGGTCTTATCTGCAGGTTGTTAAGCCCCTCCTTTCATGCCCCCCCTCACAGTCACAGGGCCAACTTGGGGGTGGCTTCTTCCCAGGCCTTCCAGCCTGGAAGAGGGCGTGCTCTGGAAAACAGTGTAAAGAAGGGCTTCTTCAAAGAGCCTCCCGTGTGTCTACAGCGGATGGTCTGACCGTTTGAGGATGTTCCGTTGGGTGCATGCTGTCAGGAGCAGAGTTGGCCCTGGGGGAGGTCCCCCGGCCTGACAGCTCCTCCAGCAGTGACGCTGAGGGGACCCTCGGGGCGGAAGCCACTCCAGGGTTGAGCGGGGTACTGGGGCGCCGTCAGCCTGTGTCCAGGAACAAGAGTCAGGAATCACTGTAGTTGGCCAGACCCCTGCGGACAGGGACTACGCCAGGAGAGGGCACAGAATTCTGACCATCACGAGGAAAACACTGTCCTGCTTTTCCATGGAAATATCACGTGTCTACGCCGGACACACGTGCGCTGTTCTAACGGCTCCCGGGCAGGAGCGCTTGGAAGAAGTCAGGGAAGTGTGAATGGGTGGACGGTGCGGGGATCCTGGGGCTACGGCACACCGAGAGGCAGCAGCGCTCCTGCAGCGGAGGGACGAGAGGAAGCAGACAGTGTCGAGGTCCGTGGGGTTGGACACAGGTTCGCTGAGGCCAGGACGGTTTCCTTCACCAAACCCAGGTGCGCAGCCAGCAGGGCAGGCACGCCCACCGTGCCCAGCCGTCCACCCTGGGCACATCCCAGCCCTTCAATCCCGGGGACTCGGCTTACAAAGGCCCAGCGTCTGCCCCTCAAGCCAGTGTTCTTTCCTCTGCACCACAGTTGCTTCCCTTGGGCCCAGACTCTTCTGAAAACTCCCCTTTTCCATTTTAATCAAACAAATTTTCACCATGGCAGTGGTTTGTGAATTTAATGAGCGAGCTGTGACACAAAAAGTAAACTGTATAGGTTACATAATTTCAGGGCCAGGTTGACTTTTCCAGAATTTTGTGTCAAAGTGGAGATTTAGTTTAGGCTGTTAAAATTCAGGAAAAAATAATAAAGCCTTTCTGTGTCTCCATCCTCCCCCTGCTCCCCCACCCCCCACCGCCCCCGGCCTTAAAAATAGCATCTGAAGTCTCATTGTAGCTGAGTCACTGCTTGGTGTGATCAGGGCTGGGCTGCAACTGGACCTGTCAGAATGAGGCCAGAGTGATTCATGATGGAAGCTAAGTTTGGTTGCCACTGACAACAGGTTCCTCTCTGTTCTTTTCCTGGAGTTTGGCCACACCATATTTTGCCTTTGGAGTAGAAACACCTCTTCATAGAGTTAGTAATGGGATGACATGGGCCCTCCTGCTATGACACACAGAACTCCCAACCATTTATTAGGAGGAAGTATGTGTAATCAGCATAACGGAAGACCTGCGGAGAATATAGCTGTGCAGGCAACGTATCTCATCCAGCACCGCAGCTTGCTACCAGCCCAGTCTGCCAGCCGAGCGCCCCAGCGGCTTTGTGAGCCCCAGACTGTGCATCCCACCGAGGAGAGACAAAAGATTGAGTAGATGTGGTCCCTACCCTGAAGGAACTTGGGGAGACATAAGCCAGTGAAAGCAGCAGCCCGCACTTCCCACGCCAACTCGAATCGCGTGTCTGTTTCCCGCCAGCTTCCTGGAGAGCAGGAGCCGCGTCTGGTGCTCACGCACACACCTGGCACGTATTTGAGGGGTCGGTGAGTTCGTGGAACTGGAGTGAGCTGGCACTGCAGCACCTGCTCGCCCCCTTCTGCCGTCAGGACTCGGTCCCCACACCATTCCTTCCTGCCTTCCTGGGGCACACGTTTGTGCCAGGCCACCCTGGTGCACGTGTCTGGGGAATGCAGAGGAGATCTATCTGTATCAGCAAGCGTGCAGTTACTATGGCTTTGTTCTCAGAGTGGGACTTGGGCAGTAAGGAACTCTCTGCTCTGGGCATTTGTGCAGAATTTGGCTAAACTTACATCAGCTGGACTTCTGCCAGCTCTTTGGAAGTGAGGGTCAGAGATGAGAAGCACGGATACTTTCCAAGAAACAAAACTGCTTCACTGCAATGCTGACGATCCTTGTTCCCGATAAACTCATATTTATGGGAAACGTAGAGCAGAGCTTCTTAGTTAGGGTGCCTTAGTATACAGATGTGCACACAGATATAGGCGTGCCGGCATGAGCTCTTTGGACATCTAGATATGTCTGGAGTATGGGATGGATTTTATATATGGATGCAGATGTAGATATCTAGCCTATATAATGTACGTATACATATACATTCCAGAAGAGTACAAGGATACGCAACAAGATGTTAACTGTGCTTCTCTGGATGGTAGGATTATGGCAGCATTTGACTTTTTTATACTTATTTATTTATTTTCATTTAAAAATCATTTATATGTATTAATCATGTAATTAAGTCAACCAAATACTAAGCAAAATGTTGAATTTAGACTTACCAAGGTTTAGTGGTCCAGCCAAAGATTTACGGGTATGTTATATTCCAGCACTGACTTGGAAACCATTTGTCCTGAAGATATGTCCTTTTTTGTTGTTGTTAGTTTAAAGATGACTATTTTCAGGCAGTGAATCCTCTTCCAAAAAAAAAAAAAGAAGAAGAAGAAAGAAAAGAAAAAAAAATAGGAAAGCAGAGGTCACAAATCAGAGAAATTGTTCAATGTTGATAGATTTTATTTTCTTTGCTTCTAAAACTAATATTGGTAACAACCCAAATTTTCCCCATTTGTGGAACATCCTTAACCTCCTATTAAGGATGTGTTGGATAGAAATATTAAGAGAAAAACTTGTTGGTCAGATGTTAGTTCTAATTGGCCAGACCACAGAGGACACTGACAGTTGACCCTGGAGGGTGTAGACACACGCTAAAGCAGTGGACTGCAAGTTGGGAAATCTTTTTTCCATTCTCATCCTCCACTTACCCAGCAGCCGTAGGCAAGGAATGATGATTTGACAGGTGCATTTTGTGGCATGCTGCATTTATAAAACATTTGTGGCCATCCAAGTTAGTTTTCTTCACAAGACTTCTGTGAACGCCTCACTTCTTTTTACCTAGGCTCAGATTCTTAACCAGGGGTTAGAGGGCACGATATGTACTTTTTTCTCAAATTGGAATGCCTTTAACTTAAATGAGATCGATATCCTTAGGGTCTTCTGGGAGAAGTACTATTTTCTCCAGTTTCCAACATTATAAAATACTTCCATATTTGGAACTGTGGCATTTTATACTCAGAGGGATTCTTTAAAAGAGATTGTCTGGTTCAGTTTCTTCATTATTCAAAAGAAAAAGTTGAGACCAACACAGTCAAAGGGAAATGCCCAAAGCCCCAAGAAGTAGTTGGCAGCAGGGCTACAGCCAGGGCCCGGTTCTCTTTTTACTACTTCTAATATGTGCTACTTTTTACCTAAGATTTCCAACTATTATGAGGAACTAAAGCAGTGTTTTCGAACTTGCAATTTTTAGGGGAAAAGCAATGAACAACAGTGTCTGGTACAATGTAGGTGGTCAATCAATATTTGATGAAGACGGTGTTTAGTAAACTTGCATATATTGACCCGCTGAGTCAATAAAAAACATAGCACATCTGCATATACACACATAGGTAGGTGGATGGATGGATGGACGGACGGATGAACAGATTGATGATGGGTACTAGGTAGCAGGTAGCGCCAGCATGTGTGCTCTCTGTCTGCACAAGGATTTAGTTATCATGTGTCCCAGTCTGCATGGCTCTCTTCAAAGGAAGAAGCTCTGGAGGGGAGTGACAGAGAATTTTAGGAGACAGAGAAAATATACTCCTTTTCACTGAAAACCTAGTAGAAGTGCTTTTGGGTGAGAAAGCCATACACACTTGCATGCAGGTATTTTGGTATCAGTGTAGTATTGTCTACAGTAACTCTTCGTTTAGTCATAAAATATGTTACCTGCCACTCCACAGGTGCCAAATGGTGCCTGAGAGACCTGTTAAATGAGGAGAAATCGTAGAGCAAGCATAGGAAGAACATTACCCCGTAATTATACAGTGCATCTTCGTTTTGGGTTTGTGTTTCCAAGTTCCTCCTGTTTTACTTTGCAAGAGTAACTTAGAAAACCTTGAAAGAAGAACTGTCTTTCAACAAAATAGAGTGAAGAGTTCAGAGGTAAATAAAGTAACGTGGACTAATTCATAAACACCCTACAGAAGGTACTTCGTTTCCATCGTGTCTTCCGGTGGTTAACATGTCCAGCAGGAAGGTAAATTTCTCATTTCCTTTCCCATGTCACAGACTGTGTCTTCTTAATCACCTTTTCCCCGCGTTGAACAGCATCTTGGTCATAATCGTGGCATATGCTACATTGACACCGTGGTGAAATCATTCTTTTTCTCCCACCTAAGGGAAATTTCACTTTTTTATTGAGTGAAGGAGGCATTTAAAGTATAAATTAAAATAAAGATAACAACTATTAAGTCTGGTTAGGTTCATACAGAAAAATAATAAAAGAACTGTCAAAACAGCCTGACTCAAGTTTGCTACAAAAAAAGTTTAATTTAATGCACTGCATCTAAGCAGGCAAGAAGATTCGCCTCACGCTACTCAAAGGTGTATGTCAGCTTTGGTGATCAGGGAGACTCACTTGTGTGGAGCATTAGATGAACAGAGGGTCTCTGTACGTGTCTATTATTGATGATTTATTTGATTTGATTCTTTTTTTTCCTCTCCTCCATTCTCATATTAGGCCCTTATACCTTCAATTGGATTTTGCATTCGTTAAGTACAAACAACAGCATACATATTAGACTGGATACATATTCAGAAATATGCATTTATATAATCTCCTTTTTAAAAAATTTATTTACTCATTTATTTATTTTTGGCTGCATTGGGTCTTCATTGCTGTGCGTGGGCTTTCTCTAGTTGCGGCGAGTGGGGGCTACTCTTCGTCGCGGTGCACGGACTTCTCATTGAGGTGGCTTCTCTTGTTGCGGAGCATGGGCTCTAGGCGTGCGGGCTTCGGTAGTTGTGGCTTGTGGGCTCTAGAGCACAGGCTCAGTAGTTGTGGCTCACGGGCTCTAGAGCACAGGCTCAGTAGTTGTGGTGCACGAGCTTTGTGGCTCCGCGGCATGTGGGGTCTTCCCAGACCAGGGATCGAACCCGTGTCCCCTGCATTGGTAGGTGGATTCTTAACCACTGCGCCACCAGGGAAGTCCTAATCTCCCATTTTTAAACCATGAGACTAACAATATATTTTATTGTACATGCCTCTGGTGTCCTAGTCTGGGAGCTGCTTAAATTCTCAATAGCATCCTAAGAAGAGTATCGCAGAGAGCAGCGCTATAGCCATGAGGACATTTATAATGTCACGTCAAGGTAGAGTGTAAGTCGTGTGCCTTGTAGTAATAGATTAAATGATTGTAAGTACGGTTTTATGTAGAAAAGGTTCAAAGCAGTTTAAAAATTTTTGTATGGTGCCCTATTTTGAATGTGAAAGTCTCGTTTTGTTTAATCATTTATTAAATGCTCCCAAACTTAATAAACCTGAAGCTTCTGTGCTTTTATTGTATATTAGTAAGGAAAAATCCTTGTAGTCAGTCCTAGATACATGCCCCATCTTGCCTTGGTGATCACAACTCCAGGGTTCCCTCCCTCACTCTTGTATTGTCCCTTGATGTTTGCTGCTTCCTGAAGTCAATAGAGACAGACTTGAGCCACCTTGAGTGTTGTCTCAGTATTTACCGAGTACAGAGAAAATTCCATTTGAGAAAACCGCGGAGTATGGCCATTCCTGGAACAACCAAGAGATGGTTATTACTGTTGGAAAGAACCGTTTTGCCGTGCTTTACTTTAAGGGTGACCAAAATAGTGTTTTAAAAATCGATCTCAAATTCGGAGGCATTTGTATATTTGAAGTGCTCACATAGCTAAGATTGTTCGTGATTAGTTTCCTGAACTGTTATTCTTTTCATTAAAAATATTGGCGATATATCTTTATACAACTTTTATATAAATTTGTGAATCAAAACAAATTCTTTTTCAAGCCATGTGTCCTTTTTTCTTTTAAGTGGGCGTGGTATAACTGCTGAGAATCAAAGCAGACACAGTTAGAAAGGACCAGTCCATAAGAGAATCGAAAAGCAGGCAGCATTTGCGTTCAGCTTTTCTTCATCCCCTTCTCCTCGCTCCCTTTCAACAAGCTCGCTCTTCCCGCCTTACTCTGCTTCACCCCTTCGCACCTTAATGTCAGGTCAGAATTTGGCAATGAACCAACGTAATGAAATTCTGTTAGCCAGACTTCTCTCACAGCGGGGCATCTAGGATGCTCTGCTCCAAACACTTTCTCATCATCAGAGCCGTAGCACAAAGACATAGGAGCTGCCTTCAATAGCCCACCTGAGAGGGAAGAGGTCCTGCAGGTGCTGGGTACAACCCTGCTGGTGACAGTGGCCTTGGCGAGCTGCTCCGGGACGTGAACCTGGCTTCTGTGAGTAGGACGGTGAGGACTGAGCACCCACCGCAGGCAGAGCCCAGTGAGGGACTGTTGCCAAAGCCGAATTCTTTTCCTGTCACCTGCGTGATTGTGCAACTGTGCGTACGTTTCCAGCGCGTCTAGTTTTGCCTTGCACTGGTTTGAAATGATTGTTTGCAAGTCTTATTTCGCCCACCTGATTGTGGAATTCCCAGGGGCAGGATTGGATCTCACGCCTGGCACGTAGCAGGCACACAGTACATGGGTGCAGAGCGAGTGAGTGAATCATTCTGTCAGCCAGTCAGTTAAGCCTGGCAGCAACGATGAGAGTCTGGATTCCGATGACGACACTGAAGATGGCAGAAGTGGATGGATGTGAATCACAGGGAGGGAACTAAGAAGAGTGAGAGAGATCCAGGGAGTCAGCGCCTCCCAGGTGGAGGGAGAGCTCATGGGCAGAGGCGGAAACGGGGACTCAACCAGCGAACTGCCGTGAGGGAAGATGACAAATACACCGTCAGACAAGTTGAATGAACGTTGAGAAACTGTGTCAAAAATCTTTTTCTCAGAGAAGCCTCCTCTGAAATGCACCTCCCTTCCAGTCTGTGACATCTCCCCTTAGCGCGCCCGGCCCAATTTCCCGAGGTCTGTTTTCAGATGAATCATTTTCTAGCAGGAAAAAAACTCTTTTATAGACCCAGCAGATGTACGTGTTTTATAGAACGTTTCCCTCAATTCCTGAAGGTCACTGTCCTCTGTAGACTTGGGGGCTGAGGACGCAGAACATGGAGGCTGGTGCCTCGCGGGGACGCAGGCCCAGCCCCTCGGCCTCGGCGGCACCCCCTTGCTTACCGTCTGCTCTAAAGTCGGTGCCCTGAGCCACGCCTGGCTGTCCTCTGGGTCACGTCGCCCCGCCCCCGCCACCCTTTGTGACATGAGGGCCGCCTTGTCACCGTTTCCACTGTCTGGGCATCTGGAGCCTTAACCACGTCTGTTCCCAGATCCCTTAGAAACGCAGAAGATGGACGTTGTTGAGGGTGTGTAAGCGAGGGGGAAGCACCGGAGTGTGCTCGCTGGCGTCCGGGAGCCCCGCAGGGGCTGTCGCAAATAATCCGTTGCCAGCCCCTCACCCTTTCACGATATGCAGTGAGCCCCCTGGTGTCCCAAGGGCATCTCTGAAGCTCCGCCAGACGACAGGATGCCGAGTGCTCCCGAGTCCTCGTCTGTTGTGTCTGCAACCCCGTGCATCAGGCTGTGGTCTAGTCTCGACCCTGAAGCGCGCCCCACGGATCAGAGGAGTGTCTGACACACGTTGATCTGGGGCTGGAAGAGAAAGCTGGGCTCCAGGAACATCCTGCCAGAGGCCTGTCCTTAGGAAACGGTCTCTCAGGTTTTTTTGCTGTTGAAGAGACACCTGTCTGCTGCTGTCCTTCTTCTGTTGAAGCCAGAAAACAGGCGACAAAGCAGCCTCTTACCTCCTGCTGTTTCCTTCCGGGCTGTGCTTTCTGAGGGGTGACACCCTCTATCCAGAGAGACCATACCTGCAAGATGTTAAAGCTACGACCTCAAAAATGAGTGATCACCGGTCTCAGGAATATAATTATAACCAAATGTGCCCTCAGGTCACGAGCCTTCTCTCCCCTTTTTTAGAAAAATCCAAATACAGTATAAGCCCTACTTCCCCGGCGGCCCTGTTGTGTGTCTGCAGATTTCATGGGGTGATTATGTCCTGCTGTCTCCTCTAGCTCCAAACCCTTGTTTCTGGACCCCCTCCATCACTCCTGCTGTCCTGCCCACACTGAAGGCTGTTGGTTCCCCACATTGACCCCTTTCTGTCCCCCAGGATGCCCTAAACAGCGCAGTCGTGAGCAAGTTTGGAAATAATGGAAAGGAATCTAAAACTGAATTTGTGCATCCACTGGCCACTCTTGTTTCGTCCCTGGTGTGACACCAGGAAGCAGCGGTCTCTTTAAGGAAACCTGCTCCCATATCCTGGCTTCCCCTGAAGGCCTTTCTTCCCAAAACGCCCATCTCTTAGGCCTGAGCCAAGGAAACCCCCGCAAATTGCTTCCTTCGTAGGAGCCCCGCACGCTCCTTTTACAGTACTTAACCGCGTAGGGCAGCTTCCCTTCCTCTGCTTCAACGTCCCTGTCTCCAGGGCCTTTCTTTTCATAATAAAAACTTGATTCAAGTGTTTTCACAAACTAAAGAGTTATGCTCCCTCTAAAGCTAAATTTTGTCCTCCAACCCAGTGTGGAAATAGCTGCGTCCAGGTCTAAGTGAATAGCCATTGTTGCTTTCTGCTACATAATGAAAATCTGATTTCAGCAAACGTCACTCCGCGGCCACCATTACAGTGTAGCTCGATGCTGAGGCCCGGGGAGGTCTGTCCAAAGCTGTGTGGTCAGAGCACGAGTGTGTGCTTGGACATCATGCAGATGTAGCAAAGCTGAATTCAGTCCACGGCCTGGAGTGTTCGTGCCCTTCCAACAGGGAGACACTTCCCCAGGAAAACAGGACTGTAGCCCTGATGGTAAGAGTGACCTTGAGTTGGTGCAGCCACTATGGAGAACAGTATGGAGGTTCCTCAGAAAACTAAAAATAGAGCTACCATATGATCCAGCAACCCCTCTCCTGGGCATATATCCGGACAAAACTATAATTCAAAAAGATACATGCACCCCTATGTTCATAGCAGCACTATTCACAATAGCCAAGACATGGAAACAACCTAAATGTCCCTTGACAGATGAATGGATAAAGAAGATGTGGCACATATATACAATGGAATATTACTCAGCCATAAAAAGAAACGAAATTGAGTTATTTGTAGTGAGGTGGATGGACCTAGACTCTGTCATACAGAGTGAAGTAAGTCAGAAAGAGAAAAACAAATACCATATGCTAACACATATATATGGAATCTAAAAAAAAAAGAAAGTTTCTGAAGACCCTAGGGGCAGGACAAGAATAAATGGGCAGACATAGAGAATGGACTTGAGGACACAGGGAAGGGGAAGGGGAAGCTGGGACGAAGTGAGAGAGTGGCATGGACATATATACACTACCAAATGTAAAATAGATAGCTGGGGGAAGCAGCCGCATAGCACAGGGAGATCAGCTCGGTGCTTTGTGACCACCTAGAGCAGTGGAATAGGGAGGGTGGGAGGGAGACGCAAGAGGGAGGGGATATGGAGATATATGTATGCATATAGCTGATTCACTTTGTTATACAGCAAAAACTAACACAACATTGTAAGCAATTATACTCCAATAAAGATGTTAAAAAAAAAAGAAAAAGAACGAAATAATGCCATTTTCAGCAACATGGATGCAACTAGAGATTATACTAAGTGAAGCAAGTCAGACAGAGGAAGATAAATACCATATGATATCACTTATATGTGGCATCTAAAACATGGCACAAATGAACTTATGTACGAAACAGGAACAGACTCACAGACATAGAGAACAGACTTGTGGTTGCCCAGGGGGAGGGGGCTGGGGGAGGGATGGAGTGGGAGTTTGAGATTAGTAGATGCAAAGTCTTACATACAGAATGGATAAACAACAAGGTCCTACCATATAGCACAGGGAACTATATCCAGTCTCCTGGGATAAACCATAATGGAAAAGAATATTAAAAAAGAATATATATATATGTAACTGAGTCACTTTGCTGTGCACCAGAAACTAACAGAATGCTGTAAATCAACTATACTTCAATTTAAAAAAAAATAAAATAGTGGTTCCGAGTTATGCATCATCCTTACCACCGGCTGGTGCAGGCGGTGCCCGCACTGTTCATCCCCAGGCGTCTGCATCAGTGATGGGGTGGACCCCGGGCACTGTGAAGTGGGGATCATGGTGACCTGGCCTCCCTGTGCTCCCACACACACCTGAGCTCTGGTTCCCACACACCTGTCCTCTCCTCACTGCCTTCATCACCCCGGGCAGCAGCCATGGAAGGTGATTTATTGTCCCTTTTGAAGATGCTGCTTTGAGAAAATTCAGCTTGTGCTCATACCACCTAATCCCTGACGTAGTTAGCATATTGGTATATTTCCTTCTAATCTTGTTTCCATGCATTTCTTTTCTTTTGCAAAGTTGCATCTTAAATGTATATAAATTTTTTTAACTTTCATAAAGTAATATTACGGTGGTGCAAACAATCAGTGAAAAAAAATTCTTGTTGTAACAGAAAAATGGACAGTTCAATAGAAAACAGTTCACTAA
The DNA here is from genome assembly GCF_963455315.2 of Globicephala melas. Classification (NCBI taxonomy): domain Eukaryota; kingdom Metazoa; phylum Chordata; class Mammalia; order Artiodactyla; family Delphinidae; genus Globicephala; species Globicephala melas. Next base: position 98,889,554 of record NC_083324.2, on the reverse strand, counting down.
GCACTTTATCTAAACTTACAGCCAGAAAACAAAATTTCAAAGTTCTGTCTCACCAGGAATCAACGAAACGTAATTTAAAATAATGATTCCATTTTTCATCCACAGTTAAAATAAATTTTTAAAAAATGTTGATGTAACCAGCCTGGTGCGGGCTGGATCGAGTGTAGAGCTCCAGGAATGAGTGTGTTCTGCCTTGTGGCTCAGCCTTCAGGAGTCTGTACCCTGATCCAGCGATTCTAATCTGTGCCAAGGGATTTAGCCGAGCAGCGTTCAAAGGTTTCTGTATTATTACGTACAAGAGTGAGAATTTGGGAACAACCTAAATGTTATGCATCGAGAAACAAATAAATGATGTTTCACTCATCCCAACAGTCAACTATTTGGCACATGTTTAAAACATTTTAAAGAATCGTTATGGACATTGATGACAAGGTTCACCAGCTAGCAGTAGGGTTAGAGGGAAGGGGGAGAGTGTGTGATCTGAGTGTCATTGTATGAACATGGGCAGAAGTGTCCACAGGGGCCGGCGGGCAAATACAGCTGCACCCACGTTATCCTGGGCTTGCAGGACCACAGGCGATTTTTACTTCTGTACATTTTCCCATATTTCCCAGATTATGTTTAGTGAATGTGTGTTTCACTTGTATACAGGAGAGAAAAAGTTGTCTAAAGAGGAAAAAGAAGAAAACTGCCCTCCTTTACAGCATCTTATTAAGCGTTTTAACAATGCAAGATGGGAAAATCCCCGGACATATGGCACGTGCTTCCCCTCTGACTCTGGATGGTCCATCTGCTAAGAAACTGCTGACTGTTTTCTCAAGAGATCAAAGAAAGCAAGCAGGCCCTGGCTGGCGCCTTTATTAAAGTCTTCCCAGCTCACTCACAGCTGTCGCTTTGCCTTCTCCTCTGACTACCCCGCCAGTTGGTGCTTTCTCCTGAAGCTGCTTACGTCTGGTCCGTGGTTGAAGTCATCCTTTCATAAATAATTTGTGACGTGGTTTGAGTTTTCCAAGAACAGCCTACAGGGTGCTCTAGTCAACTAGGCCAGTAGTCAGAGCTCAGGCTGCCTGGTGACAGACTGTCGCACAGCTTTGACTGCCCTGGTCGCTGGGGTTGGGTTCTGCTCAAAGGACAGACCCAATACTACCTCGATTTAGAGAAGACCATACACCCTGATGGAATATTACAGTTGTTAGACATCAAAGACTAGGTTGCAACATCAAAAAATGTTATGAAAGACAGAAAACAAATCAATACCTGTTTATGGTTACAACAATGTAAAAATATGTACTCCTACTGAAAGGAAATGGGGAGGCGTGGGAAAATGAAAATGATTAATCTGATGGCGGGTGGTAGGTTTGTTCGTTTTTTTTTAATTCTGCAGTGAGCATTTATTGAGCTCTCACCACATGCCAGACACTGTGCTGGGCCCATGTATTTATTTATTTTTAGAAGGTAGCTGTATAATATGTGAAACCCTAGAGAAATATGAGGTGGGGGTGGTGGAATTCCTCTTCGAAGGCGCTACTCTGGGCAGTGTTGACTGTATCTAGAGGAGACTCCTCCGTTCTTTCCCAGACGGGACCCACGTGACACTCACTCTGCTGGGCTGTTACCTGTCTGTTTAGAACCAGGTGTGGTTTCTCCCCTTGCAATGCATGTTTCTCTCTCACACGTGCCCTCAGCAGATACTGGGTCCTGCTGTGTGCTGGTTCCTCCAGGTGTGGGCAGTACACAGGGGCAAGGACCATAAGGCTGTGTCCTCACGGGGCTTCCAGGCTGTTGGGAAGGACAGGCACTAACTACGTAAACAGGTTCATCGGCAGCGTGATTTGCAGTACAGTAGAGCTCCCGAGATGGAGAGGAAGTGGGAAGACCCACTGAGAAAGCAGGGAAGGGAAGGGACAGCCATGGAAGTGGAGGGGAGGGGAGGGACGAGACTGTGCAAAGGCACTGAGGCAGGGCCAGTCTGGTATGTTTGTGAGACGAATGGGTTCGGAGCAGTGTGCGATGGCCGGGAAATGTCGGGCCGTGTGGGACCATTCTAAGTGCGAGGGCAAGCCTGCGGAGCAAGCAGACTTACCACTTCTCCGTAGAGAAGAGGAGAGGCAGGGCCCACTAGAGGCCCTGAGGAAAGGTGAGGGTCACTGGCCTGGGAGGGTGGGCACAGGCATGGGTCAGGGTCCGTTCTGAAGGCGGAGCACGCCAGCCGTGCTGATGACGGCTGTGAGGAAACGCCGGGAGCCAAGGGTAGTTCCGGGCGTGGGCTGAGTCACCAGGCGCAGGTGAGGATGTTTTCTGAGGGGGAGAAGGAACAGGTTTTCCTATTTCTTGGTAAAAAGGTGACCTAGATGTGAGTGCGTGTGCTGGGTCAGGGCAGCAGCTGCCAAAGGGCAGGAAGAGGCTTTCCTGGGACAGTGGGGTGACCTCGGCCTGAGCGCCCGACGGCTGAGCCTAGTCCACAGCTGCTGCAAGGCAGCAGCGTGATCCCAGGCACGTTGTTCTGCTTCCCAGAATCGCAGTTTTCTGTACCTCTGCCCGGCCCGCCTTGTAGAGCTTTGTAAACCACTTACAGTTGAATCCAGGCGCACAGTGGTGCCACCACTGTCCCCTGCCCTCCTGTACGGTGAGCTTTCCCATCTAGAACCATGGCCCAGAGCGTGTGTGAGACGGGTCATCATCAGAGGATCACCCCTGATAGCTGTACCACAAAGCCCGCAAAGCCCGTGGCCTCACTGGGCCCCCGCCGGCCCCCGCTGCACACCCACCACGAGCCTCGCCGGGCACTGCTGCTCAGAGCCAGTGCCCTACAAGATCCCCTCCGAGAGCAGGACGAGGCATATTCCGATGAATCCCTGGGATCCAGGAATTCAATTTGCATTTTATTCTCGGAGGATTCCTGCCAGCTGAGGTGCCGGTTTGCTTTCATCGCCACGGCCCTCCTGGGCTAGCAATGCCGAGCTCTGTATCCGGAGACCTGTCCGTCAGCCTCTCCTGGACTGAACCAACCATAGAAATGAGAAGCCGCGACAGGAAGCCAACTTCTCCCCTCCCAGCACTGCTCGTCGGCAGACTTCTTTCCTTTCTCCCTCTCAAGTGGCATCTTGAAGAGGCCCAGGACCCATCACCTAAGGAGACACCTCGTACACTGGAGAGGCAGAATGGAATTTGAAAGGACAACTGAGGGAGCTGATCTACCCCACCAGACGTTTCTCTCGCTAGCAGGAGTCTAACTCTATCATGTCTGTGAAAGGACTCTGTTCCGAGAGCGTTCCTTTGACTCCTGGTCCTTGATTCCAACTTCCAGTCATTCAGATTGCCAGTTCACCAGCCATTCAGGGGAAAATGTGTGTCTTTCCTTATAGCAATTAAATTAAGTGGGGCCAGAGATTAATTTTCTTTTATAATTTTTCTTCTTGAAAAAACTCAGAATCCATCACCCAGAACTCCCTGGGATTCAGGGAGGCTCACGACCCTGAGAAGATGCTCACCCAGCAGACGTGCGTGTACGGAGGCGTAGCCAGCAAGGAGGCAGGTGGACCCACCCCAGAGGCAGCTGAAAGCACAGGGGAAGTGGTCCTGTTGTTGGGGGATAAAACTAGTCAATAGTTTCTTCATGTCTGCCAGTTCAGGGAAAGAGTCTTTTTTCCTCATGTATATAATTGCTTTTGCACAAAGGATTCATTATTCCTACGCCAGGTAAGGGAGCTGAGATCTCCCGCTCGGTTTCCTACACACTTCTCCCTCTCTGTTCCCCAGACCAGAGTGTCGAGCCAATTTGGGCCATAGATTCAGTGGCCGTCTTCACACCGTCCTGTCTGACCCTTCCATCCTGCCAGATTGTAACCGCGCAGGTCAACAGGCCTCTTGGCGACATCCTGCAAGTCGCTGTTGCGATGGGGCCGCTTTAATCTCAGGTAGCTGACCTCAACATGTGAGCAACGTGTAAAGAAAGACATTTCCAGGAGCCCATCAGACTGCTCGACAGATGATAGGAAAACTTAATTTGAGGACCAGGTTTAGACTCTCTGGACTGGGGAGCTCATTTTAGACTCGCCCTGCAGTAAAAAAGTGCCCGGGGTTCCCGCCGCAGGGGCTGGACAGGAGGCCACACCGTCACCTGGACTGGCCTCAACAAGCTGCCCCCAAGACAAGCAAGGTCATGTCCGAAGGCTTCCCGGAAGAGGCTCGTAGCGGGGTCTGTTACTATGCAAGTCTAGTTGCCTTGGCGGTATTTTCCTGGGTTTTGGGTGAGAACATCTTACCATAGCCAGAAGAAGGGCACTGTGATTTATAAGGGGTGTTACTTAGGTGGAAGAGCCTTAAAATACAGCCTCCACAGTGTGACTAAGTAGACAGGCCCCTTTCTGCTCCCTTAGGATTCGCATGTAAAATGGTGAAATGACCCCGGGGCTGACTTGACAGGGCCCGGCAGCAGCCCGAGGAGGGCAGGTGGGTGAGGAGGTGCTCTGGCCACCATGGGCGCTCAGGATGTGTCTGTACAAGCCCCGCGGGTGTGCTCTTGCTGGTGAGAATGGTCTTGGCTTCCGTGAACCTTTTATCCTGTTGAAAACTGATCTTAACTCCAGCTCTTAAAATAGCAACTAGCCATCAATGGGCTTCCGCTTTCCTTTTCTAACCATCAAAAATTGTAGCTAAGCTGGGCACTGTGCGGTCGTGTTCAGAATTTACTTTAAAAATAAGATTTTTGAAAACCTTAGAGGGAAGTAAGACATACCTGCAGAAGCTAACAGACTTCAAAAATGTCAAGCTTGATGGTTAGAAGGTTTACTTACTAACCAACGTTAGACAGAGGAATGCTAAATTATTTGTATAATGTACCCCCCCAAAATCTACTGTGATAGATGCCAACGTGAAAATGTGTGTGCACCAATATACTGAATCTGTGCCGTGTGAACATGTGGGACATGACGTGTGTGGGGGGGTATTTTGCATCCCTACCTTGTGTGCTGGTCCAGATGTTCAGAACGTGCCATAAAGACCACATTGGTGGTACCGTCCTCAGGCCCCCCGGCTTGCTGCTGACCATCCCAGGCGTCGAGGTAATTCCAACACTTTATTCCACACTCCCCACTTTTTTGCCACCAGAAGCAAGGGTCCTTATAAACTCAGGTTAATCAGTACTATGTTTCCCGTTCCCCATACCCATGTTAGACCCTCTATCAGAGAATTTGTATTTCATCTGTTTCGCAAAATAAATTTAACAACAGTAGTAAGTTATTATGATACTCTTTGGACCCACTAACATCCTGTTAGGTAAGTCTTATACACATCAGTCCAGTCTGCATTTATCTTTCATGTTCTCAGGATAAATGGTTTTAAGCTTTAACAGCCACAGAGGCACCTGTCATGTGCTGTCAGCTAGAACTGATGAAAGAGAAAAATGCAGCATCTGAAGAGCGACTTGCAAGATGGCGTAAATATTTTATTTTCCTTTCGGAAAGCCCTCACCAGATCTGCCCCTTCACCTCTGATCTCTGAGCAGCCTGATGATTTATGGGGTTCCGTTGTTCGGCTTTTAGATAGGGAGTAGAGGGGGACCACTGCTTCCCAGGTGGGGTGAAGGCGGTTAGCAGGATATTCATGGGCAGCGTGGCTTGTCTGTTTGCATCGTTCCTGCAGACATGCTGCAGTGCTTTGGGGAGTCGTTTATCCTGAGCAGTTACAAGGTAGCCTGTTTTTCATGGACCTAGAGTCAGCGTCTAGTTAGTTATCTGTGGCCGTGTTGTTACAAACTGTGACCTTGTGACTCAGCGCTGACTGTGTTATGCTTGTTTGTGCAGCCGTGTCTCTGTTCCGCAGTGTCGGGGCCGAGTCTGGGAAGATGCACGGTGAGTGGAGTGAGACATTTTCCCTCTGGAGTCTGGCAGGGGCTCCAGCTAGGACTGCTGGGGTTTGGGCCGGAGAACACGTGGCCTCTCCGTGTGGCCCGAGTATCCTCGCCAGTGGCCTCAGATCTGTAAACTCTTTATATGGCGGCTGATGGCTCCAAGGGTGGGTATCCCAGCGAGCATTTGGAAGCTGTACTCTTTGGTGACCCAGCTCCAGAAGTCACGTAGCATCACTTCTGCTACCAGGTGTCCGTGAGTGCAGCCGTGAAGGCCCATCTACTCTCGAGGAGAGGGCGAGGCCTGCACCTCTCAAAGGGAGGATTGTCGAGGTCACATTGAAGAAGGGTATGTAGGATGGGACTCATCATCACTGCCACATTTGACAGACAGATCATGTGACAATCCCAGTGGAGATTTCTGTAGGAAATGAATGAGTTGGGTTCTCTGCCTAAATCCATCTGAAGATGTGTTTATGGGACTACAACTAACCTTGCAGTTCCTCACATAGGCGCTAAGGTCAGTGTGTGCCTGGCCTGGTGCCTGAAGGTAGATCTGGGTGCTAAGTTAACAATGGATAACCAATACGAGTATTTTCCAGATACTTAAAAATTAAGGTTTAACCAGAGAAGCTGTTGCCACTCTGAACAGTTACATCATGACCCTTAGAGCAGGCTAGTTTTTTTCCTGACTCATGGTGATGTTATAGGGATCACAGTGTGTGGGAAAAGTAGATTCCTTCATATAAAAATTGCTTAAGATTTGACTCCATACTCTGTTAAAGTAAGAAGTTTTTAAAATAATTGAGTTATTTGAAGGAATTTCTATTTTTCTTTTTCTTGACCTATTTAGCCAAGACAAATAAAGTCAGATAAAAGACGGATTCCTTCCACGAGATGCACGTACACGTTTCTTCATACAGTGAAAGAGCTCGTCAGTGTGTGTAGTGCTCACGGATCCTCAGTTAACAGAAGGGACTGGTGAAATGCCAAGTACCTGATTACACTTTTCACTTCTTGTCTCGATTCTGTTCTTTGCTCTGGAAGAGTTTCTCCTTTTCATTCCCACAAAAGTTAAGGTAAAGACCTTGCGTTTCCCCCAGAGCTGGGGCCCACGTAGCCACCCCTGGCATTTGTCCTGAGCCTTTTCGGCGAGCTCAGATCCCCAAATGATCAGAAAATCTCATAGAGCCCCAGGTGCTCTAAGAACGGTGCTGAGGATTTATCCTGCTTTGTGAGGAATCACGCGGCATGAGCATTTGTACAGTAGCCCAGCAAGCCCGGTCCTGGGCCAGTGGTGGCATGCTGTGACTCCCAGCCCTGTCTGTGCCTCCAGGGATGGTGATGTCTGAATCCAGGGGAAGCCGAGGTACCATTTATTGAACACTTCCTATGTGCTGTGTTCTGAATCACAGCTATGTCATTTTATTTGGTCTTCACAGTAATCCTTGGAGGTAGCTATTATTTACTATCCTAATTTTACAGGTGACGAAATTGAAATTCTGGGAAAATGAGTAACTTGTAGAAGGTCACACTGTGTGTAAGTGATGGAGCCAGCCTCTGCAACTGCTCTCAGGGGGTTCAGAGTTTAGGTTAGAAGGAGTTCCTCCTTTCTTGAAAAAATAAACCTAAATGGGAAACTCAGAAGTCATAAAGGAAAATAGTGATCAGTTTATCCACATAAAAATTTAAAGCTTCTGCTCAACAAAACATACACAAAATTTGGATTAAGGCCATAAAACAAACTATGGGAGTGGGGAGGAAGAATCACCAGGCTGTGACAAAAGACCAGTTTTCTTAGTGTGACAAAGAGTTCTTACCAGTCAGTGAGACTGAGAAATACAGACTGTAAATGTAGGAAAGGGTGCTCAGCCTCGCTCATGATTAGAGAAATACAGATTAATAACTGAGAATTATACTTTATCACCTGTTGAATTGACAGAGATTTTAAAGTTGGTCGTACTCCATGCTGTCAAATGTATGGGATGATAGGAGCTCTTGCCTGTGTTATTTGAGGAAATGCATATCAGTACAGTTCTTCTGGAACACGGTTCCATGATATATATCAAAACTGAAAATTCACACACACTCTTTGATCCAGATTTTATTTACCCCACAAATATACTAATATAGGTATTCAAAGATGTGTGTGCCTGTTTATTGCAGTGTTTCATATAATGTCAAAAGCTGTTCTTCGGTAGAAGACTGATAAATTATACAGTGTTCATTCTGTGGGATACTAGTCATCACTATAAAGGATTACATCCATCAATAAGAAAAGATGACCAAGAGCAGAAGCAAGAAGAGCTACAATCCTGCGCCTGTGGAACAAAAACCACATTCACAGAAAGATAGACAAGGTGAAAAGGCAAAGGGCTATGTACCAGATGAAGGAACAAGATAAAACCCCAGAAAAACAAGTAAATGCAGTGGAGATAGGCAACCTTCCAGAAAAAGAATTCAGAATAATGATAGTGAAGATGATCCAGGACCTCGGAAAAAGAATGGAGGCAAAGATCGAGAAGATGCAGGAAATGTTTAACAAAGACCTAGAAGAATTAAAGAACAAACTAACATAGATGAACAATGCAATAACTGAAATGAGAACTACACTAGAAGGAATCAATAGCAGAATAACTAAGGCAGAAGAACAGATAAGTGACCTGGAAGACAGAATGGTGGAATTCACTGCTGTGGAACAGAATAAAGAAAAAAGAATGAAAAGAAATGAAGACAGCCTAAGAGACCTCTGGGACAACATTAAACGCAACAACATTCGCATTATAGGGGTCCCAGAAGGAGAAGAGAGAAAGAAAGGACCCGAGAAAATATTTGAAGAGGTTATAGTCGAAAACTTCCCTAACATGGGAAAGGAAATAGCCACCCAAGTCCAGGAAGCGCAGAGAGTCCCATACAGGATAAACCCAAGGAGAAACACACCAAGATACATAGTAATAAAACTGGCAAAAATTAAAGACAAAGAAGAATTATTGAAAGCAGCAAGGGAAAAATGACAAATAACATACAAGGGAACTCCTTATAGGGAACCCATAAGGTTAACAGCTGATTTCTCAGCAGAAACTCTACAAGCCAGAAGGGAGTGGCATGATATACTTAAAGTGATGAAAGGGAAGAACCTACAACCAAGATTACTCTACCCAGCAAGGATCTCATTCAGATTCGATGGAGAAATGAAAAGCTTTACAGACAAGCAAAAACTAAGAGAATTCAGCACCACCAACCCAACTCTACAACAAATGCTAAAGGAACTTTTCTAAGTGGGAAACACAAGAGAAGAAAAGGACCTACAAAAACAAACCCAGAACAATTAAGAAAATGGTCATAGGAACATACATATCGATAATTACCTTAAACGTGAATGCATTAAATGCTCCAACCAAAAGACACAGGCTTGCTGAATGGATACAGAAACAAGACCCATCTATATGCTGTCTACAAGAGACCCACTTCAGACCTAGGGACACATACAGACTGAAAGTGAGGGGATGGAAAAAGATATTCCATCCAAATGGAAATCGAAAGAAAGCAGGAGTAGCAATACTCATATCAGATAAAATAGACTTTAAAATAAAGAATGTTACAAGAGACAAGGAAGGACACTACATAGTGATCAAGGGATCAATCCAAGAAGAAGATATAACAATTATAAATATATATGCACCCAACATAGGAGCACCTCAATACATAAGGCAACTGCTAACAGCTATAAAAGAGGAAATCGACAGTAACACAATAATAGTGGGGAACTTTAACACCTCACTTACACCAATAGACAGATCATCCAAAATGAAAATAAATAAGGAAACAGAAGCTTTAAATGACACAATAGATCAGACAGATTTAATTGATATTTATAGGACATTCCATCCAAAAACAGCAGATTACACTTTCTTCTCAAGTGGGCATGGAACATTCTCCAGGATACATCACATCTTGGGTCACAAATCAAGCCACAGTAAATTGAAGAAAATTGAAATCATATCAAGTATCTTTTCTGACCACAACGCTATGAGATTAGCAGTGAATTACAGGGGCAAAAAACGTAAAAAACACAAATACATGGAGGCTAAACAATATGTTACTAAATAACCAAGAGATCATGAAGAAATCAAAGAGGAAATCAAAAACTACCTAGAGACAACTAACAATGAAAACACGATGGTCCAAAACCTACAGGATGCAGCAAAAGCAGTTCTAAGAAGGAAGTTTATAGCTATACAAGCCTACCTCAAGAAACAAGAAAAATCTCAAACAAACAACCTAACCTTACACCTAAAGGAACTAGAGAAAGAAGAACAAACAAAACCCAGAGTTAGCAGAAGGACAGAAATCTTAAAGATCAGAGCAGAAATAAATGACGTAGAAACAAAGAAAACAATAGCAAAGATCAATAAAACTAAAAGTTGCTTCTTTGAGAAGATAAATAAAATTGATAAACCATTAGCCAGACTCATCAAGAAAAAGAGAGAGAGAACTCAAATCAATAAAATTAGAAATGAAAAAGGAGAAGTTACAACAGACACCGCAGAAATACAAAGCATCCTAAGAGACTACTACAAGCAACTCTATGCCAATAAAATGGACAACCTGGAAGAAATGGACAAATTCTTAGAAAGGTATAACCTTCCAAGACTGAACCAGGAAGAAATAGAAAATATGAACAGACCAATCACAAGTAGTGAAATTGAAACTGTGATTAAAAATCTTCCAACAAACAAAAGTCCAGGACCAGATGGCTTCACAGGGGAATTCTATCAAACATTTAGAGAAGAGCTAACACCCATCCTTCTCAAACTCTTCCAAAAAATTGCAGAGGAAGGAACACTCCCAAACTCAATCTGTGAGGCCACCATCATCCTGATACCAAAAACAGAAAGATAGTACAAAAAAAGAAAATTACAGACCAATATCACTGATGAATATAGATGCAAAAATCCTCAACAAAATACTAGCAAACAGAATCCAACAACACAGTAAAAGGATCATACACCATGATCAAGTGGGATTTATCCCAGAGATGCAAGGATTCTTCACTAGACGTAAATCAATCAATGTGATAAACCATATTAACAAATTGAAGAATAAAAACCATATAATCATCTCAAAAGATGCAGAAAAAGCTTTTGACAAAATTCAACACCCATTTGTGAAAAAAACTCTCCAGAAAGTGGGCACAGAGGGAACCTACCTCAACATAATAAAGGCCATATACGACAGACCCACAGCAAGCATCATTCTCAATGGTGAAAAACTGAAAGCATTTCCTCTAAGATCAGGAACAAGACAAGGATGTCCACTCTCACCACTATTATTCAACATAGTTTTGGAAGTCCTAGCCACGGCAATCAGAGAAGAAAAAGAAATAAAAGGAATACAAACTGGAAAAGAAGAAGTAAAACTGTCACTGTTTGCAGATGACATGATACTATACATAGAGAATCCTAAAGATGCCACCCGAAAACTACTAGAGCTAAGCAATGAATTTGGTAAAGTTGCAGGATACAAAATTAATGCACAGAAATCTCTTGCATTCGTATACACTAATGATGAAAAATCGGAAAGAGAAATTAAGGAAACACTCCCATTTACCATTGCAACCAAAAGAATAAAAGACCTAGAAATAAACCTACCTAGGGAGACAAAAGACCTGTATGGAGAAAACTAAAAGACACTGATGAAAGAAATTAAAGATGATACCAACAGATGGAGTGATATACCATGTTCTTGGATTGGAAGAATCAATATTGTGAAAATGACTATATCTACCCAAAGCAATCTACAGATTCAGTGCAATCCATGTCAAATTACCAATGGCATTTTTTTCAGAACTAGAACAAAAAAATCTTAGAATTTGTATGGAGACACAAAAGACCCCAAATAGCCAAAGCAGTCTTGAGGGAAAAAAATGGAGCTGGAGGAATCAGACTCCCTGACTTCAGACTATACTACAAAGGTACAGTCATCAAGACAATATGGTACTGGCACAAAAACAGAAACATAGATCAATGCAACAAGATAGAAAGCCCAGAGGTAAACCCACACTCCTATGGTCAACTAATCTATGACAAAGGAGGCAAGGATATACAATGGAGAGAAGACAGTCTCTTCAATAAGTGGTGCTGGGAAAACTGGAGAGCTACATGTAGAAGAATGAAATTAGAACACTCCCTAACACCATACACAAAAATAAACTCAAAATGGATTCGAGACCTAAATGTAAGACCGGACACTATAAAACTCTTAGAGGAAAACATAGGAAGAACACTCTTTGACATAAATCACAGCAAGATCTTTTTCAATCCACCTCCTAGAGAAATGGAAGTAAAAACAAAAATAAACAAATGGGACCTAATGAAACTTCAAAGCTTTTGCACAGCAAAGGAAACCATAAACAAGGCAAAAAGCCCTCAGAATGGGAGAAAATATTTGCAAACGAATCAACGGACAAAGGATTAATCTCCAAAATATATAAACAGCTCTTGCAGCTCAATATTAAAAAAACAAACAATCCAATGCAAAAATGGGCAGAAGACCTAAACAGACATTTCTCCAAAGAAGACATACAGATGGCCAAGAAGCACATGAAAAGCTGCTCAACATCACTAGTTATTAGAGAAATGCAAATCAAAACTACAATGAGGTATGACCTCACACCAGTTAGAATGGGCATCATCAGAAAATCTACAAACAACAAATGCTGGAGAGGGTGTGGAGAAAAGGGAACCCTCTTGCACTGTTGGTGGGAATGTAAATTGATACATCCACTGTGGAGAGCAGTATGGAGGTTCCTTAAAAAACTAAAAATAGAACTACCGTATGATCCAGCAATCCCACTACTGGGCATATACCCAGAGAAAACCATAATTCAAAAAGACACATGCACCCCAATGTTCATTGCAGCACTATTTACAATAGCCAGGTCATGGAAGCAACCTAAATGCCCATCGACAGATGAATGGATAAAGAAGGTGTGGTACATATATACAATGGAATATTACTCAGCCATAAAAAGGAACGAAATTGGGTCATTGTAGAGACGTGGATAGATCTAGAGACTGTCATACAGAGTGAAGTAAGTCAGAAGGAGAAAAAACAAATATCGTATATTAACACATATATGTGGAACCTAGAAAAATAGTACAGATGAACCGGTTTGCAGGGCAGAAATAGAGACACAGATGTAGAGAACAAACGTATGGACACCAAGGGGGGAAAGCGGTGCGGGGGTGGTGGTGGTGGTGGGATGAATTGGGAGATTGGGATTGACATGTATACACTGATGTGTATAAAATGGATGACTAATAAGAACCTGCTGTATAAAAAATAAATAAGGGCTTCCCTGGTGGCACAGTGTTTGAGAGTCCGCCTGCTGATGCAGGGGACATGGGTTCGTGCCCCGGTCCAGGAAGATCCCACATGCCGTGGAGTGGCTGGGCCCATGAGCCATGGCCGCTGAGCCTGTGCGTCCGGAGCCTGTGCTCCGCAACGGGAGGAGCCACAACATTGAGGGACCCGCGTACAGCAAATAAATAAATAAATAGATCAATCAATAAATAAATAAAATTCAAAAATTAAGGAAAAAAAAGCTGACCACGTTGTACAACATTCTATAGATTATTATCCCATTTTCCGTTTTTATAAACATGTAGACTTCTTTTTGCCTAGAAAATATCTAAAAAGATACAAAGGAAATTTTGAACCATTGTTATCTCTGCAACAGGGGACTGGAATTGGGGATATCTTCTATTCTTCAGTTCATACCCCCTGCTGTATAATTTAATTTTTTTACTATGAGCATATATTATTTTTATAATAAAACAATAATTTTAAAACCCCGTGTGGAAGACGTGCATTTATTGGGGCTCCATTTGCCAGAAGCAGCCTATATAAGCGGATCATCCTTGTTGACAGAACTTACCCGACCATCGAGAACAGGTATCAACGACTTAATAAACAGAAAAGGTAATAAAAATTTTAGTAAAACCGACTAGAATCTGTTGGCGGATACGTTTCTGCCTAGATGAGTTTTTCAGCCCAGTAGAAATAGGAAAAAATATTTTTTGGGGAAAAACACTTTCTGAGTTGTCATCCACTGTCACGTATTTTAATATCTTCTTTCCTATCTACCAAAGTGACACATTCATTGTCAAAATTTGGAAAATACCAATAAGCTCAAAGAAAAAAATTTAGTCTCACATAAGCTTTATTTTTAATGGGCTATAAATTTAGACCCAGATAACAATGACAAGATTATGTCTAAACAAGGAGCTTAACTGAGGACTGATTAGAATGCATTTTGAGATTTTTTTTGGAAACTGTTTTATATGAGAGGTGAAGGAAGCCAACTGATGAGTGGAGAATTGGAGGGTGTTTAAGAGTCTGAGAGAAGAACTAAAAGCATTCTTTGAAAAGTACTGCAATTTCCAGGCAAGATAGGTTCACATTCCCCGCGGGAGGGGGTCCTAAAGCAGCACTGCAGAAACTTTGGAGATGAAAAGACATCTAAGTCCATCCTGCAGATGAGAAATTTGAGTCCGTTTATTCATTAATTTAATTTAAAAATATTTATCAGGCACTCAATGAGGTATTCTTTCTACTTCCTGATAACGTCTGAGGCAAGAAGAATATTTTCCTAGGACATTGCTCATTATTCACTTGAGTAATAAATAGGTCTGACTTTCAATAAACAAAGACAAAGTCATGAGATACAAGGGAAGTTGATGGTTGGCCTTTGAAGCGGTTTCAGGTCATTGTTTTCACACTGTTCGCACAGGACCTGTTTTACACTCATTTGCAGCCTTCAGATATCTGATTTCGGGTGGACTTCGGCTGAGTGACATTGGAGGCCTCTGAACTGTCTTTGGCTGCATGTGAAGTGAGAGGTCGGAGAACAATCTCAAGCTACATCTCAGCTTAAAAGCAACACTTATTTTTTTTTAATTAAAAAAGCATCTGAAAAGGGAACACTTCTTGAACTGCTGGTGGGAATGTGAATTTGTACAGCCATTATGGAGAACAGTATGGAGGTTCCTTAAAAAAACTACAAATAGAACTACCATATGACCCAACAATCCCACTACTGGGCATATACCCTGAGAAAACCATAATTCAAGAAGAGTCATGTACCAAAATGTTCATTGCAGCTCTATTCACAATAGCCAGGACATGGAAACAACTGAAGTGTCCATCATCGGATGAATGGATAAAGAAGATGTGGCACATATATACAATGGAATATTACTCAGCCATAAAAAGAAACGAAATTGAGCTATTTGTAATGAGGTGGATGGACCTAGAGTCTGTCATACAGAGGGAAGTAAGTCAGAAAGAGAAAAACAAATACCATATGCTAACACATATATATGGAACTTAAGGGGAAAAAATGTCATGAAAACCTAGGGGTAAGACAGGAATAAAGACACAGACCTACTAGAGAATGGACTTGATGATATGGGGAGGGGGAAGGGTAAGCTGTGACAAAGCGAGAGAGTGGCATGGACATATATACACTAACAAACATAAAATAGATAGCTAGTGGGAAGCAGCCCTATAGCACAGGGAGATCAGCTCGGTGCTTTGTGACCACCTAGAGGGGTGGGATAGGGAGGGAGGGAGGGAGGGAGACTCAAGACGGAAGAGATATGGGAACATATGTATATGTATAACTGATTCACTTTGTTATAAAGCAGAAACTAACACCATTGTAAAGCAATTATACTCCAATAAAGATGTAAAAAAAAAAAAACAAACCCATACATTTGGAAACATCTCTAAATAGTTCATGGGTCTAAGAAGAAATCATAATGGAAATTAGAAATACTTAGACAATACCAACAGGCACAGGAGAAAAAAAAAAAAAAAGCATCCGAGGGACTTACCTGGTAACGCAGTGGTTAAGAATCCGCCTGCCAATGTAAGGGACACGGGTTTGAACCTGGGTCCGGGAGGATCTCACATGCCGCGGAGCAACTAAGCTCGTGCGCCACAACTACCGAGCCTGCGCTGTAGAGCCTGCGAGCCACAACTACTGAAGCCCACACGCCTAGAGCCCGTGATCCGCAACAAGAGAAGCCACCGCAGTGAGAAGCCCGCACACCGCAACGAAGAGCAGCCCCCGCTCGCCGCAACTAGAGAAAGACCGCACGCAGCAACAAAGACACAACGCTGCCAAAAATAAATTAATTTTTAAAAAATAAATTAATGCATCCAATATCGTTTGAATCTTCTTAACAATAGATTTGTGTCATGCTCTTTAGTTAAAACTCTGGATGTAGAAAAGTGGCTTTGGGAGGAGTCTGGATGCAGCAGAGAGCAGAGGGGGAAGCCAGGTAATAATGTCTGGGCCTCTCCCACCGTGATGTGCGGGGGCCAGAGAGGGAAGACAGCACCCGGCCAAGAGCGCTTCTTTCAGAAGCATCTTATTTACAAGGAGCGCTTCCAGGGCTGAGGAAACCCTTCTGAGACGTAGGCCGTGTGAAGTGTCCCCTGAGGTCCCATGGTCATGGGAGTCACTAGGACCAGGGTCCTTAAGCCACAGCCACAGCCTCACTGGAATTTGGGCAGTTCATCAGCGGGCTCGCCCGGCCACTGCGAGCCTCTGATCACCTCTGCTGGGCTCCTGGGACTGGTCCACAGGGAGGGGAGGCTCTCGGTCGGTGCATCAGTAGAGATTACACTGGCCAGGCTAAGTTTGCGGCAACAGACAACCTGAAAATCTCCACTTAACTCAACAGAAGTGTTTCTCATTCCATCCACCTGTCTGCCTGTCCACATCATGGACACACCATCAGTGCAAGAGGGCAGGCACGACAGTCCTGTGCCGCCCCCCCCCCTACCCAGTGCCTGGCAGGACAGGAGAAGAGAGGGGGCAACACAGTCTTCTCCATAAGAAGTCGGAGGCACTGGCATTCCTACCCACACTGTGCTTTTCAGTTACTCAGACCTGGGGGAAGGACCAGATACTGAAGTAGCCTCTTTTTTTTTTTTCTTTTTCTTTTCTTTTTCTTTTCTTAGCATGGGATATTACCAACAGCACTTTATTTATTTACTTGTACCCATACAAGTACCCATTCTTTCTCAAGTTCTTTTCCCATTTAGGTTATTACAGAACATTGAGCCGCGTTCCCTGTGCTGTACAGTAGGTCCTTGTTGGTTATCGATTTTATGTATAGTAGTTAAAGTCGACTCATTTCCTGTGGGCTCTGCGTGCCTAGTAGAGCCTTTTACAAGCTCGCCCCCAGCAGCAGTCCCTGTGGGAGGCATTGAGTGAGACAGGGTTACTTGTCTTGAGGATCCATTCAGACTTGTCTGACTCCATCTCAGTTGCTTCCTTACTGGTTCCCTACCTCCTTCCCGCCCCTTTAAATCTGCTTATGTTGAGGGGCATTTGGTTCATCATGGCAAAGCTCAGCCTTGATGACATCACCCCCGCACAGACATTTGCAGTGGTTTCCCATTGTCTCTGGTTTTGCTACGTAAACTAGTCCGCTGACCAAGCAGCATCACCTGGATCTTGTTAAAACGCATTCCTCAGGCCCCACCCCAGACCTACTAAACCAGAATCCGCATCTTCCCAAGATTCCGGGAGATTCGTGTGCACGGTGAAGTTTGAAAGGCAGCCAAGCATGGCGCTGGTTCTCACATTGGGCAGCACATTCGAATTATCCAGAGAGCTTTAAAAAATTTGCTAATACTCAGTTCCCACGTGTGGAGGGAGGTCTTGCGTGGACTCGTAAAGCTCCCAGGTGACCTTATCGTGCAGCAGAGTTTGAGAACCATTGCTGTGCAGGGACCCAGGTGACACTGACAGCCACCTTTAGTGCCCCACAAACCTTCCCAGGGCCGTTTCCACTCAGCTGTGTCAGACGGACCTCTGATCCCCAAATGCACTCTCCACTTTTAGAGAAAGTGCAGTTTGTGTCTGTTCCCAGAAACTACCCGGCATTCTGTACACAACTGGAGAGGGTGCAGGACACCACGTCGGAATTGCACTTTGAAGATGCCGTGACTGCAAGTCATGGTGATACAAACATCCATTTACTAAATTGTACATTTAAACTATTTTCCCGATTAATGGAATTTAAAACTTGATGCCCCCAGACAACAGTATAAGGATGCTTTCCTCTGTTGCCATGGTTCCTTCTTTGTTCTGTTTTTTATTGAACATCATATCTATAGTAGGTGATGAAAAGAATGTGCTTGGTTTCAGTTAGTTACCTTTTGGGGTTATAAATGGAGGGGGCTTTTTAAAAATATATGTTGCAGAAGCGGTGGTAATCTGTCATGATTCTCACTGCTCACTGCACTTGTGGTTGGTGACACGTGTTTGAGGGGGACACCTGGCTTTGGAGACAGAATCAAATAAAGATCCTCGACCCTTTGATGCCTTTGCTAAGGAAGTGAGGTGTCGGACACACAGGGGCCTGCAGGGCCCTCTAACGCCCCGCCTTTGTGCCAGGCAGATTGTTTTCCTTCCCAGATGGCCTCAGAAGAGGATAAACACTTTCCTTCATGCCTTTGCTTAAGCAAGGTATTCATTTTCAACAAGACTTTTATGGGTCCAGCAGGCAGCAGGTGCTTTTTCCCGTGAACATTAAATAAGATTCAAGGCCTGAAAAGCCTGCGGCGAAGGCTGGGAGGCCCCGTGGGATTTGGTGGCCGAGGCAGACAAATGGGCTGCCTGCCTGTGTGGCGCGTCTGCAGGGCGGGGGAGGGGGGGGCGCCGGAGGCCTGGGGTTCTCTCATTCATCGGGATGACCTGCCCAGGCCCGCAACGGGACCTGACCGTGAACGTGGAAGCACGCACGCACCTCGGGCGGGGCTCCGGAGACCAGACACTGCGCATGCGCACAGCAGCATCTCGGGGCGGGTGCAGAACAGAGGCGTCTGATGTCCTTTTAGAATCCAGAATGACAGGTTCTCTGTCCCAGGCAGTTTTTTTTTTTAATTTTATTGAAGTAGAGTTGATTTACAATGTGTTAATTTCTGCTGTACTACAAAGCAATTCAGTTATACATATACATACATTCTTTTTCATATTCTCCATTATGGTTTATCGCAGGATGTTGACTGTAGCTCCTTGTGCCTTACAGTAGGACCTTGTTGTTTATCCATTCTCTGTGTAATAGTTTGCATCTGCTAATCCCAAACTCCCAATACTTCCCTCCCTCCCCCTCCCCCCTTGGCAACCACAAGTCTGTTCTCTATGCACAGACAGTTTTTTAAGTGCTGGTATCAAGAGCTGACAATTCTGGTGCTGGTAGGACTTTGGTGTTTCATTTTCTCTGGATTCATCCCTAAAAGAACAGTAGAAATGAGGAAGAAATAGTCATTAAATGAAATAAATGAAAAGTGGGGAGTGGTTAACTTTGTGTCAACTTTAAGATAATGTGAGTAAATGAAAAGGCTGATTGAAATGCTCAGTGTGTTCTAACAAGAACTTTTTAGTAGTCAGTTGTCTTGTGCTTTAATGGGCCACTCATGGCCTGTGGCTGCGTGCAGTGCTCTTCACTGCTCATTTTTATTAACACGTACAGTAAATATTAAAATAGATCTTGGGAGCAGTAATGTAGGTGGAAAATAGATGGGTGACTTGTCAGATACCAGTATGGTATGTGTGTACATGTGTTCTTACCCCATTTCACACTCGTACTGGCTATTTTTTTAACTTAGGCCTTTCTCTGACTTCTGTTTTCTTACACTATTGTTCTTAATATCCCCCCAAATTAGAAATTTGGTAAAACTTATAAAATGTATCCCAAAATCTGGGACGTTTGAAAGCCAGTGGTATATAACCTTTTTAAGTGTTTCATTAAGAGTCAGCAAATGAACAACAAAAAACAATTTTCTCCCTGTTGGAAAGTGGGTTTTATGCTTTTTAATTGGGGCACCAGAAAGTGAAATATTTCAAAGTGTTCCTTTAGAAAAGTATATACTCAGTCAGATTTTTGGTAGCATTTTTCTTCGCTGTAGCGGGGGGAATACACTGAACTTTTGGGAGCGGGCAATGACTACAGAGGTAATGATGTCTATTTTGATTAACCTCAGTCAATTGAAATGTTTTGTGAAGTGTATGTTCTGATTAGTTCAATATTTTTATTAATCAGAATTCATACAGAAAATGCTTTTAGTTTCTCCCTGAAATTTAGCTTTAATTTCTGTTTGATAATTGAAATGTTTTCCTAATGGGCTATGATCACAAGTATTCCTAGAACCTGGTGGAAAGGCAATTAACCAATTTAACAAATTAGTGCAGGCCAGTTCTTATTGTAAAACTTTAGAAGGTATATGAGTTCTGGGCTAAAGTTGGACTGTCCCTAAGCCATATTTAGGAAGTTTTTGTTTTATTTGTTTAAAAATAAATGCTCAGCATGCCATCTTCTACAAGTGAAATAAGACAGTAAGATAAAGCTTGTCTGAGGTTCTGGTTACTTGGATTTTAGTTAATAAAGATTTGGTGAATTTGTTTTGGCTTTCCCTTCCCTCCAGTGCACTGCTGTGCCCCAAACACTGGAGGCTAAAATAATGAGGGGTGGGAGGAAGGAAGGAAAGAAAGAGTAAATTACACCAGAACAAATTATTTTCCCTTAAATTCTCATTTAATAAAATCCAGACAATCGTTAAAAACAAATATAACTGTCAGGTCTTGTGGATTATGTGTTATGGTTCCAAAGAATGATGACCCTGTGGTAACCCCTGGGATAGGAGCTCTTCAAACTGTGTAATGATTCTGAGGGCACAAACTTTTCTGTGATCAAACAACATCAGGTCAACGTTTTGGTTGTATGCTTATTACTACCTGCCTGGTGCAGAGAGGTCCCTTCTTTCATGTTACTTAGGATCGATACATTGTTTTGTAAAATAAGGGTCATGGACCCCTGGTGGTCCCTAGTGGGGAAACTTGTGGGTCTACTGGCCATTGACAATTTTTTTGTTGTTGTTTTTTGGTTTTTTTTACATCTTTATTGAGTATAATTGCTTTACAATGGTGTGTTAGTTTCTGCTTTATAACAAAGTGAATCAGTTATACATATACATATGTTCCCATATCTCTTCCCTCTTACGTCTCCCTCCCTCCCACCCTCCCTATCCCACCCCTCCAGGCGGTCACAAAGCACCGAGCTGATCTCCCTGTGCTATGCGGCTGCTTCCCACTAGCTGGCCATTGACAATCTCAGAGGAAAGTAAGATACAAGATCAGGTCAGAGATTTTTGCAGTTATCCCA
This sequence comes from Globicephala melas, assembly GCF_963455315.2. NCBI lineage: Eukaryota > Metazoa > Chordata > Mammalia > Artiodactyla > Delphinidae > Globicephala > Globicephala melas. The sequence goes on along the minus strand of NC_083324.2, from coordinate 98,868,461 downwards.
CTGCATTCTTCGTAATAGGGTTATAGCCGGTATACATTTTATCACACAGCTTGGGGTGTGAGAAATGGCATCTTCCTTTACTTGTCTAAATTGGATGTCATCCGTCTCATACGCTCTCCCCCCACTCCCCCCCCACCCCCACGGACACATACCAGGTTGGGAGAAAGCCTTGAGAATGTGGGAGGCAACACTCCCCACCTCACCACACTGGCCAGAACTGTGATACTCTCTGTGTCCACGCCTGGGGGCCCCTTAAAGGCCAACAGGTCCTCTGCTTCTGTACAAAGCTGGGCACGATGGTCTTTCATCAGGGCTCTAGAAGCTTCCGCTCTGGATCTTCAGTCTGCCCTGCATCCCTGATCTCTCCTAGAAAGGTCCCGCCACCCCTAGGAGATGCTACACGGGCACAGGCTGCTGGCCTCCCCTGCTCCCGGGATACTCCAAACCATTAGTGCTTCCCCATGTGGGCCCCGTAACCCGCCTCTCATCCGGCGCCCCCTGGCCCTCCACTCACTGCCTCTCCAGGCAGGTCTGTGTCACCTCCCCTTGGTGGGCTTTAGAAACACAATGCCAGATTCTCCTTCCTGGGGTTGTGGGGATGATCAGAGTTTAAAAAAACTTTTAGCACTGGTCAGATTTTTTTCTTAATAAGTCATGGTAATAAAGGGTATTAAATATATAACGTACGCTACAGGGACCATCTTGGTTACTTCTCAGCTAACAATCAGTTAAAAGGGTGTAATTATCTGCAGATGTATTTTTGTCTCATTTGCATGTTAGTATTTACATGTGCTAAGTTGTCTTTTTCATTAATGGTTGGATCAGTGGTTCAGGATGACTCGTTGAAGTCCAGAAAAAGGGAAAGTCGTATCTAAATTCTAGAACTCAAATCAGCGTGCAGATGGTAATAATGAAAGGTTTCTAATGTGACTGTGGAGTGTCGATCTGCAAGTGTGATGATTTCTCCAAACCAGCCAAAAAAGAAACATACAACTAGGAAGCTTGATCATGAATATCTAAAATTTTGGACTTACTTGCACTGGGGAGCCGTGCAGCTCTAGTTTTGGTCGTTGTCTGTTTTACGGAATCCTGTTAAGTAGTTTCCTGCTCTTACACGGAGGTAATAACAGCACTTACCTCAGAGTTGTTGTGAAGAATAAATGAGTTAGTATATGTGGAATGCTCATGTACACACTTAGGTGCTTTTATTACTACAGTTATTATTATTAATATCATTCTTGAAGCACAGTGATCTCCATAAGCTTACTGAGTTTTTCCAGAGCAAGCAAAAATAGTAGTACTTTCAGTACAGAAGTGATAAAATTTTGTCATTAAAGGTGGAGAAGTGACCAGAATTATAGCAGTACGTACCACTCACAGTTGCAAAGTGCTGCACAAGTTACAGTCTGGCCAAATAAACCATAAAGTGAATAGCAAATATTACAAAAGCCTGAGACTGCCATTTTTTGAAGTCTAAAATGTTAAATATTAGGAAATCCGTATGTTTCAACTTAGCAGTGTGCTCAGAGGAAAAAGCAGAGTGAGCTACTGGCAAAGTCCCCCTGCTAAGTGCTGGAGTGGGAGGCCTCCCAGCCTGGGTGTCACTGGACACTCCCGCGGTCCCCCTCCACACCATGGGGTAGGTGGCTGAGGTCCTGGGTAGCTTCCTGTGGCGTTTATCCCCTCAAGCCCACACCGTGAAGCAGTTTCCATTGTTTAGGTAATGCTTACCCCGGGGCAGGCTGTAGGCTGGAAGGCGTATGTTGGGGTCGCTGCTGAGAGCCCCGCTCCCTGACCAGAGGGAGGGGCCGCACCCCCCGAGCGCCAGGCCGCTCACTGGCCGGCCCTAGAGGAGGGTCGACCAGATGCTCCCGACCTCCTGTCTGTTCCTCCTCCCGTTACGCCTCTTCTGTTGATTCTGTTACTAGTTCTTCAGCCTCGAGATGTGCCAGATGTTGGCAGAGGCGAGCAGAGCGGCAGTCAGACAAGCTTCTGAGACTTGGGGGCAGCCGGGAAGTGGCAGCACCCCCGACCGAGCAGACACCGCTCGGCTTCCTCCCCGGTGCCGTGATGAGCCCACATGTTTGGTTTTGTCCTAACGGAGGCCCCTGAGTGCTTGCTCCTTCTCACTCACTTTATCCCGTGTGTGGCCTTGGCCCACTTTCCTCTACTAGGATGATGTCACCCCTTGTCACCGTGTTTGCCGAAAGAAACAGTTGTGCCACGCGGGGTCCCGTGGACCCGGGTCCAGGGTCAGCAGCAGGGCTGCTGGAGGGTGGCCACACAGCCTCACTCGTAAAAGCCATTTCTCGTGAGCAGATGGGGGAGCAGCCATTGTTCCAATAGTCCATGGTTTTGAAAACAGCGTCAGCATCTGACGATGATGAGGGTTCAGAAGTGAGCTTTGAAACAGGCCAAGCGTCGGAAAGCCCCGCTGCCGGTCCAGCCCGGCCTGCGGCCCGTGACCGTAGAGGAGGCCTAGACGCTTCCAGCCGAGTGAGGGGCAGTTGAGACCCTTCCTTCCAGCCCCACCACAGATTGCTTGCTCGCCCGGAAGTCTCTGCAGGACAGAAAGGCTCAGCAGGCCTCTTGGTCCAGTCCGGGGCTTTGCCCAGCACCAGACCCTGCTCATTCGGCCTTGCCAGACCGTCCGTGGAGCACACGGCCGCCTCCCGTGGCAGGAAGAGAACGAGAGGGAGAGCACGGCCGTCTGCTTGGCGGCCCTGCTGTCCGTGGAGCACAACCTCTTCCCCTTCCTCTCACGGAGCCCCCCACCCTGCCAGGCGCTTTGTGAGGCCCGGGGGTCCCAGGAGGAGCGAAGCCAGCCCCTGCCTCGCCGCCTCACGGCCCAAAGCCGAAGGCAGGCCCTTGGCAGGCGGTGGGGTGCAGGGGTGCCTGCCTGACTGCGGGGAACGGTAGGCCCGGGGGGCGTGGGGAAGGGGCCCTGGCCACGTGCTCCTTACTGCCAGGGCGTGAGGGCTGCCTCACGGGGAGGGCGACGTTCAAATCAGACCTTAAAGAGTGACAGGGATCCACCAGGTAGAGCAGGTGGGGAGGATGCTGTGCTAGAATGAAAACTCACAGGCCTGGAAGCTTCTGGCGTGTTTGCTGCGCGGCGAGCAGTCTGGTGTGGTGGCAGTACGCCCGAGCTGAAGGGCGTTGTACGTGGTCCCCTAAGTCATGAGCAAATATTGTAGCAAATAGCATCGTATTTTTGTTAGAAACTTCCATCCCTTAGATTTGCCCAGGATATATGGGAGTTCCTTATGGTTTGAGCCTACGTCTGTGATGGATTGATTTTGTGCGTGCACCTCAGTTCACTCTCGGTCAGGATGTGAGATCAAGGGGGCCGTGTCAGTGGCCAGCTGTGGTCATTTACCAGTAGGTCCTGCACCGTCTGTTAGCTGCGGCCTGTGCTGTGGCCTCCCAGGTGTGGGAATTCACAGCTCCGAACCCAGGCAGTTGTCCTAAAGGGAATGAGGTGAAAGGGGTGGGGGGCAGGGGGGAAGTCACTGCAAGTGCTTCTGTGTCATTCAGCAGAGCTCCGTCGCGTGCCCACTGAACGCGAAACTCCCAGACAGGTGGCTGCTGCTGGCAGCCCCTCCCCCGCCTCTGTTCCTCACAAGCCCCCTGGGTTTTTTTGTTCTTTTTTTGCGGTACGCGGGCCTCTCACTGCTGTGGCCTCTCCCGTTGCGGAGCACAGGCTCCAGACGCACAGGCTCAGCGGCCATGGCTCACGGGCCCAGCCGCTCCGCGGCACGTGGGATCTTCCCGGACCGGGGCACGAACCCGCGTCCCCTGCATCGGCAGGCAGACTCTCAACCACTGCGCCACTAGGGAAGTCCAAGCCCCCTGTTTTTAAGACGAGCATGTCAACTAACTCTGAGGCCAGGGGCCTGGCCCGTGAGCTAGCCTTCTTGAGACCCTTCCTAACTGGCCATGCGTGACTGTAAACGAGTCTTAAAAGAAACTCCACGTCTGAAGCCGGGAATTTCAGGATCCCTTATGGTGACTTCATTCATTAGGAGCCTGCTACTCTTTTATGAGGGTGAACACTTCCCTTTCTCTCCGTGCCCATTTGCTCTGGGGGGACAGAAGGTGCGGGCGGGGGTGAGGCTGGGGATGCTGGGAGTGGACCCCACGCTCAGGGCGCGTCCATGGCCTGGTGCTGGGCTCTGAGCAGAGCAGGGAAGGCGGCCGCTCCTCGGCTGTTCTTCTGCCCTGGTTGCAGCCGCCTCGACCCCCTGCTTGAAGGAGGACCGTGAAAGCAGTAGCATCCGCCGGCTTCGCGTGTCCGTGTGGTTCTGTGTTGCCATCTACAGGGAGAGCTGCCACTCGGGGGTCACCGACATGCAGGATGAGCTGCCTGGAGAAAATTCCCTCCGCAGCACTTCTGATTTACAGTGATTAAAGCACTTCCAACTGAAAAGTGTTCTTTCCTTTGGTGTAAGGTTCCTGGGGTTTTAAAATGTGCTTGCAAATCATTAAAGCCTGCATCACTGTCTTGGGAAGAAGGCTGTGAAGACCTAAGACAATGGAATTGAGAAGAAAATTACAGTTCCTTGTTTATGTTCCATAAGAGCGTGTGTGCGTGTGTCACTCCACGTGATACCTGGAGACGGAGAGCCCCAGGGGGCGTTTCCAGCCACACCATCCCCCCTGCGCCCTCGTTAGCCGAGTGGGCTTTCACACTGTTGGTGAGTCCTCTTCCCACCTTGGCGGGCAGCAGGGACCATCCCGGGAAACCAGTCATTCTCCTGTGGGCTGTTTTCGTGTAAACCCTTGGCCACCACTGGCCATCCAGGGCGCTGTCTCCTGGGAAGGGCAGGTGCACCTGGCAAGGCGGCGTCCCCCGCAGCTTCCTGGGCGTCCTGTCGAACACGCAGGAAGGCATTTTGACTTCCAGGGCCTCCCGGTTTAATCCTATCTGTACTTTACATCTCCAGCAATCTTCTGTGCGACCGTGACAGATATGCCCACTCTGTTATTTTGGCCGTGCGGTGCAGTGTGGTCACAGCTGTGTACTTGCTCATCTGGGAGGTGACTCACTGCAGATTACTGACCTTGACAAGACTAGTGTCCCAGGAAAGTCCATCCCAGGCTAAGTGGGACCCTCTGTGTGGTGAACCTCAGAACTTCTGCTTAGGCCAAGACAGAGTAACAGGAACTGAGTTTACCTTCCTGCCTTAGACAACTAAAACTCCAGACAAAATAGATGAAGCTGTGATTTTCAGACACTGGACGTCAGGTAGCACAGCACGGCAATCCCTGTGATGGAGACGGTCAAGACAAGCCCTCCGTTTGCCCAGCTTACTGCCCAGAGAGGGTCCCCGGCTCAGCGCCAGGGGTGGGACCTGAGCCAAGCCCAGGAGTCTCTAAGCCGAGGACACAGAGTCAGGTGTCTGGGAGGCCACAGCAGCTGGAATCCACCAGGCCAGGTAGCAAGGAGGGCAGAGCTGCCCAGAGAGGTGCTCCGGAGATCTCAGAGCAGTTCCCCCCGGTCTTCAGTTGGGTGCCCAGCAGCACATCCATGTGAGGAAACCACCAGCAGCTGAAGAGAGAACCACCAGAAGGGAACAGGCAGAGCAGCGCCTGGGGCAGGGGGGCAGGGAAAGTTCATGTTCCCACCAGCCACAGTAGGAAACCTCGGACACAGCACTCAGAAGGGTGACACCTCAGTGATGGGGAAGACCAGCCCTAGACCAGAGGCCGCCCTGGTACCAACGAACGGAGCTTAACAGCACGGCTGCAGGGCTGCCTGCAGGAATGGCTGGTTCTGGGCCTGGGGTAGGAAATGCATAGAGTGAGCGTAAAGTATGCTGCAGTGCCAGGAAGGAAGGAAGTCCTCAGAGAACAGCCGCAATATGGTGGGGGCAGGGTTGCCGCTGCCGTCATCCTGTCCTGGCTGTAACCCTGGCTGGGTGGGGAGAGCTCTGCCCGCCTGCCACGTGCTACACAGCTGCCCGGGCACAGGGACCCACTGCAGGGATGTGCTGAGAAGGCTGTGGTAAAGCGTGCCCACTCCACAGGTACGTACGCCTGGACCTAGTCTTGGACCTGCCCTGAAATGGAGCGTGCAGGCCTGCCTACAGAGCTCTCAGGGCAGCATCGTGATACCTCCGTCCAGTAAGCTTTCTGGAAGGAAGAGAGAGAGCTACGTGACAGCATCAGCCAGCTCCCTACCTTATCCTGACCTCCTGTGAGCGACCGCAAACCTTTAGTGGCCGTGGCAAGTTGGATTAGGGTAGAACTGCTGCGTTGTGATTTTGTTTACTCTTTTTCTCTTCCCTTTGCCTGGGAACGGACACGTTTGGATGAGGAAGGAGGCAGGGTATCTGCAGGGTAGGCGAGGCCACACTGTGCTCCCAGAGCAGGCAGCCGTTCGGTTACAAACGTCACCATCAGTGTATCTGAACGAAGTAGCAAAGACACAGTTCTGTTTCAAGTTCTAAACCAGAGGACGACGAAGAGATGGTGCAAGTACATTGGAAAAACATTATTCATTTTAGCAAATGTGTAAAATGTGTCAATTCTAGACACCACAACAGTCAAATAAAATGGTTTCTTGGTTCATTCTTCTGTAGGTCACACCTGCTCACCTTGCAAATGGATTGGTCTGGGAAAATTGACGTTTAGGAGCATAAAGTCAATCACCAGAACGTGTCTGGTGCACACAGCCACAGACATTTCTGACTGTGTGCGTCTGTGGGGAAGGCCTTCCACGCAAACCTGAATAGCGTTGCTCTTAAGACAGCTTTCGCGGGCACCTTTGCACGTCTGGACAGACCATTGCAGAGCTGCGGGCAGCCCTTCGGCCCCGTGTCCCCAGGGTAAATCATTTGGGCTCAGCTCCTGCCCTGCCGGGTGGCGGTTTCAGAGAGCAGAGTGGAAGAGCCCATCCCCGTCTTGTTCTACAGCGTTTTTCAAAGCCCTGCAATTGAGTCCATATGTTTAAACCTCTCCCTGGCTGATTGCCTTGTGCAGTTGATATGCACAGTACAACAACACAAAAATTTTTGAATCTCTTTTGGAGCGAACTCGGATGGGAGAATATGCTGCCGTTCTGTGTGGGGAGCATATGTGAGCATAGAAATCCCATTGAGCGTGTGTCTGTCTGTCTGAGCGGTGCTTGCAGAGTGCCTTTGTAAAATATTGATCCTAGTTTTACTGTTTTCAGTTCATAGAGAGCCTTCGTGATTGAAAAAGCACTTTGCTAGTTTAGGATGCAGTTGTGATGTGAGAGCAGGAACCGGGGCAGATGACTGTGGCGGTTAAGAGTCCAGAGTTGACGGGAGCAGCGAGATGCAGCCGCCTCTGGGCTGAGCCAGAGGTGATACCAAAGGCACCGCCTGAGAAAGGGGTTGGAAGGATGGTCTGTGGGCCTCTACCCTTTGCTATCCCAGTGTTTGTGGCCATTGGGCGGGGCAGTCAGCCTTCCGGCATGGAGTTGATCGATATGGCTACAGTTGGTTTCCTTACATCTTTGCTGCTCTTCCTAAATCCTCAGTCCTAGCCTGAGACCAAATAGAAAACCAACTCCTTTAGTCACAGAAAACAGAACCCTTGGAAGGACAGTCTCCTAAGGAGAACCGTAAAAATAAGGATGAAACCAAGGAAGCATCTGGAAAAGTCGGGAAGACTTCTATGAGCATCTACTAGGTGTCCATCATTACGGTGGTTTCTGAGGGAGATGCTGAGGAAACAGATGCTCCTGAAAGGGATGATATGAAAAAGGAAAAAAAAAGAGTTGAGAATAATAATGGTCACTGTTTATTGAGCATTTTATATATTCCAGACACTGTACCACACGCTTTAAATGTATCACCCTCATTTTTTCCATATAAACCTATATTACCCCCATTTCACATTTAAGGAAACTGAAGTTCAAAGAAGTTAAATATCTTGCCAAGCTCATACAGCTTGTAATTGGCAGAGGCGGGGTTTGACCCTCTGGGAGAGAACCTGCACATTTAAAAAGTTTATAACGCACGGTCTGTTATATTTCACCTGTATCCTCGCCCACTCCCTGCCCAACTCTGACTCTTTTTTATTAAGCGTACAGTTCAGTGGCTTTTAGCATATTCACAGAGTTGTGAATCTGTCACCACAATTAATTTTAGAATACTTTTACTACCCCAAAAACAAACCCAGGAACTCTTAGCCATAACCCTCCAATATTATCTTTCCTCCACCGCCTCCCCAGCACTAGGCAAACAGTGATCTGCTTCTTATTTCTATAGATTTGCCTATTCTGTACACTTCATATGTATGGAATTGTGTCATACATGGTGTCCTTTATGACTGACTTCTCTTACTTAGCATCATGCTTTCAAGATTCATCCACATTGCAGCATGTATTAGTACTTCATTTCTTTTTATTGAATAATAATAATAATGTTGAGCATCTTTTCATGTGCTCATTTCCCCGTTTATTGTTTTGGAGCTAATCCCATTTCATCCATAAATACTCATGTAAGTACCTATAACTGGAAAAAAGAAAAAACACTTTCCAAAAAAGCATAACCACTGTATTTTTATCGCTGCCTGAAAAAAATTATCAAATATGAAGTCACTGTTCAAATTTTCTTGTTTGTTTCATACTTTGTTTTCCCAATGGTTGGTTGAATCCAGGGCCCAACAAGGCCCACAGCTGTATTTGGTTGGTGTCTCTTCGGTGCCTTTTAATCTGTGTTTCCCCTCTCCCTCTTTTTGGGTCCTTTTTGTTGTTGAAGCATTTGGGTTGTTTGTGCCGTGCAGTTTCCCACATCCTGAGATGCAGCCGATCGCATCCCTGTGGTGTCATTTACCATGTTCTTCTGTGCTCCGTGTTTCCTCTAACTGCGAGTTGAATCTACAGGCTTAGTCAGACTTAAGTTTGACTTTTTACAGAGGAGGCAAGACTGCTTCACAGATGCTGTTCTGTACTTCCATATGCCTCTCCTTTTGTGCCATTAAGATTAAGCAGTAGATTCAGGTGTCATCAGCTTAATACACCTGGGATAACCCCCCCCCCCCCCCCCCCGCCCCGTCCTAATGGTTTTAGCAGCCGTTGATGAGCTTTGTCTTGATCCGTTACTTATCACCTTCCCGATCACTCTAGTCAGCTGTCTCCTAAGAATGCATCAGAACTTGTTCCACCATCCCTATTTCCCTTAATTGCAAAGGCAGGAAGACAAGGATGGATCAGTAATTAAGGGGGCTTTTTAAACTATTAATTGTGTGATCATTTACTCAGCTCTCTGTGCTGGCCTGAGAACCTCCTGAGGGCAGGAACTAGGTTTGTCTTGCTCAACTCTGGGCCCTCGGAGAACAGACCCACCCTCGCCAAGCCTGGCCCATGGTAGGAGCCTACTGAGTAGATGCTGAGAGCATGAGTGGGCGACTACCTTGTGCTCATCACTGTGCACCCTCTTCTGCAGATGTCCTGTCGTCCCGGTGTTGGCCATGTCTTTGCTGATAGGCGTGTAGCGACTTACGTGTTTTCAGATGATGCCACAGTTAACAGTAAATCGGAGAGACAGGCTGAAATTGATAGACCGACGAGAGGAGACATTTAGCACATTACCGTCGAGGGTGACCGCTCAGAACACAAGCTACGTTTCTTTTCTTTGTAACCAAAACCTTTTTCATCTCGTTGAACCCAAAAATATGTGGTGTTTCTCTGCCTCTCTCGGTGGCCCACTTCTCCTCTCCTAACCGAGTAGCTGATGGAAGTTGAACCTATTCCTGCTCGACCTGTGAAATCCGGCTCAGCCCAAAGCCATGTGGCTATTTTTGGGGATTTGAAAATAAAATGTCTTCATTAAATTCTGGTTTATTAGATTCAGGTTAGAGGTGTTGCAAGGATGGGGAAGTTTTATCTAGAATCTTCCCGTTAACATCGAATCTTTGCTTCTTCTAAACCAGTATGGGTCTCCTCAGTCTTCCCATGGAAGATGGGGGAACATCTCCAATCCACTGGGAGTCTCGCCTCTTGCATCCCCTGCAGGGGACGTTTACATCACAGTCAGGACCTGAGATTCCTCTCCCAGTCTCCACCCCTTCCCTGCGGATTCAGTGATACTTGTCTGAAGACATAGGCTCCCTGTGGCTGAGGGAAGCACTTAGATGCTAACACGGGCCTTTGAAAGCAGAAGACCCTTTTTGGAAAATGCAGGCCAGGCAGCTGTGAGAGTCCAGTCAGTGCCCTTGGGTGCGGACGTTCTCCAGGCTTCAACACAAAGCAGAGCGTTATGTGGCTTTAGGAGAATTTCTGGGATGTTTGGCCAGCCAAGAGCTGGGGCTGTCCCAGGTTCATCATTGGTGGGACACAGGAAAGAGAGAGTCCCTCTTCTAGGGGAAGACAGCTCCAAGTTCAGGATCTGCAGCAGCATCTAAAAAGTTGTAGTTGCTTCTATGTATTGCAGTCCATTCACAAATAACCCTGTAAAGCACCGTGTGTTGACTTTGACATGAGGCAGCTTCCGAGCGTGGCCTCCTTGCCCGTGAGGGAGACACTCCGTGGACTCACTGTTGTCCACAAAGTTGTCACAGTCACAGTGTCACTTGTCTCCCAGAAGCTTGGGAGTCACTGTTAAAACATGTCACATGCTTTCCTATGAAAACGTGGTGTTCAAATGGTAGTCAGGCTCCCACTCAGCAGGCAGCATAGCTAGACCCCTGCGTTCCTCATGCACCACAGCAAACACAAAGAAACTCCACTGCAGTGCCGGTAATTACGATTAAGGCAGCACGAAGCACATTTACAACTAGTTTTAACATCTGTATCTCGATGTGGGCATGAAAGAAAAAGGAAAGGATGGAAAAAATAATAATGTCGGAGACTTTATGCTGATTCTGAGGGAGACTTCTGACTTCAGGGGTTCACGTGTTCTCGATACGGGGTCTTCCTCTCATTGGCGTGACTCTAAAGCCGTGAGCTGTTGTTAAACCTCCACGGAGATGTCTTCAAAGAGAGACGGGAGGTAGACAAACGTTGAAGAGAATGTGTCTTTAGTATGTTCATTCAACAACGCTTATCAAGTACCTAGCACGCACTAGCCACTAGAACAGAGATTCTCGAACTTTTTAGTCTCGAGAGCCCTTTTATGTTCTTAAAAATCATTGAGGACCCCAGGGAGCTCTTGTTTACATGGGGTTACATCTACTGGTGTCGACCATGTGAAAATTTTAAATGTGATATTTTAAAGTATTTTATTAATTCATTTAGACATAATCATGAAACCATTGCACATGCACAGAAATAACACGTGTTTATGAAAAATAACTAAAAGTTTTAATGAAAAGAATGGCATTGGTTTACATTTTTTCAAATCTCTTTAATGTCTGGCCTAATAGAGAGAGCCGGCCTCTTATATCAGCTTCTGTGTTCAATCTCGTGCTCTAAGTTCTTTTGGTTGAAGTACATGAAGAATTCAGCTTTGCCACAGATACGTTGTAGAAAAAGGGAGACGTGTCTTAATAGCCTTTTGAAAAGATTCTGGGGAGTCTTTGATATTACACTAAAACTCAACAAGCAGTGGTTTCTTACAAGTTAGTTGCGCTGAGGGATCTGGAACCCCATCAGTGAACTTTTTATTAGTTACATCAAAATCCATTAGTCTGTCTTGCCATTTGAATGGCTGTTTTACCTGCGCGTGGTTTAGTGACACGTGCAGGAGGCAGTTAGAAAATACTGGTTCACTGAGTTGTGCAGCCCTTTCCAATGTCGACACCTTTCATTACCCAAGATCAAAAAAATCACTTCCACTAACATCACCACCAGTCTCCTCAGACATGTCTCAAGTATTGGGAAGAGTTGGCAGATACGAGTTTTCCAAAATTCAGATTTTCACTTGAAAGCTTGAAATTTATCTTTGGCAAAAAAATACTGTCACCTCTTGAAGTGGCAGGTTCACTTCATTCATTTTTTGAGAAAATCTCTGCCATCCTCTGTCTGTCCGTTCTTTCACCTAAACTTGCTGTTCCACGAAGAAAACTGCTGACAACTCAATCACGGAAGTGCTCTTCCTTGAGGCAACCCTTGCACTTCAGGGTGTAGCGGAAGTGCTCTGTGTTTCCTGTTTAGTCACACAGAATGTACACAAGACTTGTGCGCTCAAGGGTAAAGAGTTGACAAAGGTGATGCTTAAGTGAAACTGGAATTTTTTCCCTGCAAGTGTGAGATGGTGAAACGTTCCATGAACACTAGAATAGGTTGATGCCACTACTGGGATCCGTGCTGAGGCACCAGGAGTCTTACCTCGCTTGCCTTTGCACCGACAGCTCAAATGTCAACGTGGTGGAGGATGCGCATAAAGTCTTATTATAGTGAAATTGGTTTTTTGGGCTTATGAGCTCTTGAAAGGGTCTTGGGGAGCCCCAGAGGTCTGCATTAGGTACACAGCTTGACCTGTGCAAGACTTTCTTCCTGTGGAGGGGGAAGGCAGATAACAAACCCAAAATGCCGGGGATGCTGTCCCCAAAATAAAGCAGGGCGGTGTGACAGAGGGGTGATCATGAAAGGCTCTCAGAGAAGGTAACTTCCGGCTGAAACTTCAGGCAGGTAGAGTGGGACAGGTAGCTCAGCCGCCAAGGCAAGAATGTTCTGGAAGCAGAGAGAGGACCAGGGCCACATTGCTAAGCATAGTGAGTGAGGTGGGGTGGAAGGGGTCAGCAAGATAGTCAAGATGTCCCCCTGGATTGGACCTTAGAAAGCAAGGGAAGGAGCAGGATTTTATCCTACATTCAGTGAGGACCCAGAGGCGACTGAGCCCAACAGCAGGGTGATGGCCACCTTGTACTGCCCCCAGGAGGTTGTGTCTTCACCCCCTCCCCCTCCTTTCTTCTAAATGACCACAGCTCGATTTGAAATCCTAACCCCTGGTTGTAAACGTTGTGAACATAAGTGGGAAAAGTCCCACAAGATCACATATAGCGTAGCGTGATCCTCGTTATAAAAGGAAAAATAGCTTCTAAACCTATTATAGTTTGTGATAAGGCTGCCTGAAAAAAAGACATGGGATAACGGACAGAAATTCGGAAGGGTAACGACCTCGGCTGGGGAGTCGGGAGGACCGGTTGGGGGAAGCCCACACAGAGACGTGGGTCCTCGTCAGAGTTCCAGTTCTGACCTCGAGTGGTGGTACAAAAGAAGAAAGTGGAGAAGAAACACATCTAACACTAACACCTCTTTCATTTCTTCACAAGTCAAAAGGCAGCTGCATCTCGATCTGACCACAGCTGTGCAGATAGAGTGGCAGCATCTGGCTAAGAGCATGGGTCCTGGGCTAAGACTGCTTGGGTTCAAATCTTGGCTTTACGCACCGCCAACTCTGCACCCTTGGACTCATCGCTACCCTTCCCGGCCTCGGTGTCTTCATCTGTAATGTGGGACGGTAGCAGAATCCCTCTCGTAGACTTGCTGAGAAGGCTTAATAGAGTAATGCCGGAAGTGCACGTTATAAGGTTCCTTGGTCACCTGTGACGGGCGGGTGAAAATTCTCTTTCCTGTAAATTCTCCGTGTTTCTTTCCTTTTTTTCTTTCTTTGTGTAACTGAGGAAAACCAAGAATGAAGCAGGCTCATTTTTTTGTTTTGTTTGTGAGGAAAAGGTTGTTCAGTCTATTCTTAAGAATGTTTGAATTAAATTCACTTCACCCAAGGATGATATTTTTATCTTATTGTTCTTTGAACAAGCAGTAAAAAAAAAAAGAAAAAAAAAAGAAAAAACAGCAACAAAATGAAATCGGGAGGCTCCATGCTTTCTTCCTGAAAAGAGGTTTCAGGGCTTTCGGCCAAAGTGTGTCTTGAAATGAATGTTAGAAGCAGCTGCAGCAGCAGGCAGTCCCAGTTGTGAGGGGCCCTGCTGGTGACAGGCACGTTCCCCCAGGACAGCGGGGATGGGTGACCCGGGAGACGGTGCCAGGCCACTGTGTTCAATTTCAGGGCTCTTCTCCCACCGCATGACCTCAGTTCTCTTATAGACGCTTGGAATCTGCCAGGCCAGGCAGCTTCCAGAAACTTAAACCCTCTCCTAAGGAAGGGGTTGGCGCAGGGGTGTGAGTCGGAGACCCAAGGTGGCCGCCAGCGCCACCCCCAGCAGGGGCGCCCCAGAGCCTCCCGGCGGAGGCGATTCCCGGGAGGAGGGTGGTAATCCTGTCACCTTGCACCGTCGGGGAGGCTTCCTGTGCAGCAGCGTGGATAGGAATGGAGAGCTGGGCAGAGCTCAGGGGGCTGCAGAGGGGAGGTGATTGGAGAGCGAGAGGCAGGTGGGGAAATAGGCAGCGTATGGGATGGACAAGACAGAAGAACTTCAGGGGACTTCTGTGGGTAGTTTCCAAAATGCTGCCGAAGTAGGGCTTAGGTGACTGAAAAAAAGCCCATTTTGCCCCGTGGACCAAGGCCAGGACAGGAAGGGGTTTTTTTGGTTTCACAAGTTTCCAATGAACTTAAAATTTTCTTTAACTTGCTTATAATTTTGTTTTCTATTTTTAAATTAAGGTATATTTACATAGAGTAAAAATCTTCCTTTTGTGGACAGTTCTGCAAGTTTCAACAAGCACAGTCATGCAATCACTACCAGTCATCATACAGAACGGTCCCACCGTCACCCCCAGTTCCCTTTTCCCTTGTGCCCCCTTAGCTGGCCCTGCCTCCATCCTCAACCCGTAGTATCTGCTGATTTGCTTTCGAACCATATACCTTTGCCTTTGCCAGAGCGTCATATAAACGGAGCCATGTGAAATAACTTTCTGAACCTGATTTCCTCCATTCATTCGATGCCTTTGGGATTCATCCATGTCGTTATGTGTCAGGAGCGTGTTCCTTTTCATTGCTGAGTAGTGTCCCATTGTGTGAATGAACCACACTTTGTCTGCCCGTTTCCCGAGTGAGGGACGTTCAGGTTGTTTCCGATTTTTGTCAAATATGTATAAAGCTGCTAGACATTCACAGGCAGGTGTTCGTGTGCACAAGTTTGCATTTCACTTGGGTAACTGCTCAAGAGTGTGATTGCTGGTCCTTTGCTAGGTGTGTGTGTAACTTTGTAAGAGTCCACCGAGCTGTTTTCCAAAGTGACTGTTCCGGTTACCTTCCCACCAACGATGTGTGCTAGTCCCACGTGGTCAACATCCTCACTAGCACTTGGTATTGTCAGACTTTTTTGTTTGTTGGTGTGTTCGTTGGTTTTGTAGATAGTCTGATAGATGTAGTGATAAATTACTGTGCTTTTAATTTGCATTTTGCTAGTATCAAATGATGTTAAGTATCTTTTCATGTGCTTATCTGTCATCTGTATGTCTTTGGTGAACTGCCTGTTCATATCTTTTGTTCATTTTTTAAATTATTTTCTTTAGATTAAGGAGCAGTTCATCAGTTTTTGTCTTTTACGGATCCTATGTTTGGTGTTGTATCTAAGAAATCTTCTCCTAATCCAAGATTATAAAGATTTTCTTCCAGACATTCTGTAGTTTTAGTTTGAAATAATTTTTTGTGAATTGAGGTTTCTTCTTTACTGTTTTTGGTTGTGGATATCCAGTTGTTCTAGCACCATGTTGAATAGACTCTCCTTTCACCACTGAGTGAAATGAAGTTTTATTGCATTTTCACCTTTTTCAGAAATCAGCTGACCATGTACGTGTGGGTCTGTTTTGGATTTTCTGTTCTGTTCATTTTATTTATGTGTCTCTCCTTCAATATTACACTGGCTTGATTACTGTTGCTTTATAGTAAATCTTGGAATCAGGTAGTAAGAGCCCTCCAACTTTGTTCTTTTCCAGAATTGTTTTAGCTATCCCTTTGCTTTTCCATTAAAAAAAAAAATTAAATTCAGCTTGTTGATTTCTGCAAAAACTTCTCCTCAGATTTTGATTGGAATTCTGTTGAATCTGTAGGTTAGTCTGGGAAGAATTGACATCAAAATACTATTGAGGGCTTCCATGGTGGCGCAGTGGTTGGGAGTCCGCCTGCCGATGCGGGGGACACGGGTTCGTGCCCCGGTCCGGGAAGATCCCACATGCCGCGGAGCGGCTGGGCCCGTGAGCCATGGCCGCTGAGCCTGCGCGTCCGGAGCCTGTGCTCCGCAACGGGAGAGGCCACGGCAGTGAGAGGCCCGTGTACCGCAAAAATAAAAAAAATTAAAAAAAAAATACTATTGCGTCTTTCAGTCCATTACCATAGCATATCTTGCCATTTATTTAGATTTTCTTTAATTTATGTCATCAATGTTGGTACTTTTCAGGCTATGTATTTGGCATTTATTTTCTTAGACTTATTCTTACATATTTCATATTTTTTGATGCTATTGCAAATGCTGTTTTTATTTTTCATTTCCCAATTGTTCATTGCTAGTTTATAGAAAATAATTGATTTTTTAATACTGACCCTGTATTTTGTGACCTTACTAAAGTTTAGTAGCCTTTTTATAGATCCTTTGGGGTTTTCTATGAGGCAAATCATGTCATCTGTGAATAAGAGAATTTTATTTTTTCCTTTCCAATCCATATGCCTTTAATTTCTTTTTTTTCTCTTGCCTTGTTACACTGGTCAGGACCTCTAATATGATGTTTATTATTATTTATTATTAATTTATTCTTTGTGGGTGTATCATATTGGTCCTGTTGGAAAAAGTCATTTATTCATTCATCAAAAATGTACTGAATGTCTGTTAAGTGGCAGGTTGCGTACAAGGCACTGTGGGAGATATAAAGAAAAATAGAACATGAAGCCAACCTCTAGGAAACTTAGGATCATGTAGAAAATAGAAGATATTTTCCCAAATGAGAAGGGTCATACCATAACCCCTTGGGGCCGGGTACTAAGTGGGTGAAGCCCCGAGTGGGGTTGAGAAGCAGGCAGGCAGTTTCCCACCCCTGCTCAGAGGGCTTCTTAGAACTTAGAGCAATAGATCAGGATGGCCCCTGCTGTGTCCTCCAGGCTGTAGGCTGGGTTACCTGCTAGCCCAGGAGATGGGGTAGGTTTAGTAATAAATGAAGCCAGACTCGGCCTGAGGGGGGTAGAAGTATGCATCTGTTTGTTACGATTCTGGCAGGAAGGATAATTTCTAATGAACTATACCTAAGAGAAGAAAAGCTGAGCCAGAGCTTTTCCTCTCTTCAAAGCCGCAGAGACCCTAGAAGGAAACCAAAGCAGAAGAATGCCCTCCCAAAACCGCTCCTTCCAGACTTTGAGGGTCAATCAGAAATACGGAGTGGAGGGGAGATGTGAGAAGGGGGCAGTACCAGGACTGATGAGAGCAGAGACAAATGTGCTGTGCACTATGATCGGCTCCTCTCCTGCACGAAGCTCCAATGTCAAGGTGGGAGAAAGACGTCACAGAGCGTTGTTTCTGGAGCTCAGGGCCAGCGGGGGCGGGTGGGGGGATGAGCATATGGGAAGGAAGCTCCTAGAACAGGAAAGTGGGTGAAATCTGGATCTGCAGAAACAGAGGGGAGGACATTCCCGGCCAACGCATGGGAAAGAGAGACCAAGCACTACTGGCCAAAAACAGCAACACTCTGGGCCTCACGCAGGGAATGGAGCAGGCCGAAGGAGGTTCCTGGGGAGAAAGCGACTTTGAAGGGAGGCTGTGCGGGGCCTTAAGTGCCAGCTGACGAGTCGGAACTGAACTTGACAGTCAGTAACTGAACTTGATAAGAAGAGGTGAGAAAAGAGTTTGAGTGGGGAGAGAAATAAGATCTAAGTTTTGAGGCAGTTGTTATAAACAGTTCTAAGCGTGGCCCGTCCAGCCCAGCTGCCTGCGTTCAGATCCCGGCCATCTCCGGGCCTCAGTTTCCACATCTGTAAAACAGCAACAATAATACCTACGAACTTGTAAACATTGAATGAGTTGATGGTGTGAGGCTCTTGGAGTAGTGCCTGGCGTGTGAAAAAGTGCTAGGGAAGTGTTATCTTGTGTTCCGATTGCCATCGTTGTCATGGTCGTTATTTTAGAAACATTCATGGTTAGGAACGTGGGTGAATTTGAGCAGTTAAGTGATGTCAGGGTAGGGCAGTGGCCACACCAGCCTGGCAAGGCCTGCTTTTGGAAGGCTGGGCCTGCTTCCCCCTCCGCACTCCATCCCCCACACCCTCTCCTTCCCCCGCCCCCACCATGGTACCTGCTCCGAGATCTCACCTCCTCCCACCCTGCAGTTGAAACACAAAGAGAAACTTTGCCTTTTTTTTTCTTTTGAAAACCTTTTTTCTATTCCCACGTGGGTTACTGTAAAAAAAAAAAAAAAAAGGAGGGAGCCTGAGGGTCCCTGCACCTCAGAGACCCCCTACTGCAGAACAGCCATTGTTTTGGCAGAGACTAGAGGCTGCTGATGGCGGTGGGAAAAGAACCAGTTAAAAGAACCAGCAGTTAAAGGAACCAGCCCATGGTCCCCAGAGCCGAGGTCTCCGCCGCCCGCTTTAGCCCCAGAGCGCACCACTTTCTCTACTCTTGGAAACGCCTTGAGCTGCCAGTGGCTCCTGCACCAGCTCTCAGCAACAGACCACACTCCCCAGGGACTCGGGCCCTCGCAGAGTGAGCGTGCTGGGTAACTGGACACGAGATGAACGTGCAGCATCCTCAAGTCGTCTCAGTGATGGCCTCAGTTAAACAAACTGGACGCACATTCCAGCTCTGCCACCATCATGTGCAAATGGCATGACGTTGGGTAAGACATTTAGCCTCCTTGAGCTCACTTTGACCATCTCGAAAATGGGATTAATAATACCTTTGTCAGTGTGCTGTCGTGGTAGGAAAAGCATGACTCCAGCGCTTGGCACCCAGGAAATTGCTTGTAAACGCAGTGGCTGCCACAGCTGCCGTGGTAGGGGATAGAGGTTGCGTTCCCCATCATGGGTTTCACTGGAGAGACCATCACTGGGGGGCCAGCTCCCATTATGCCGCCTCTGCGGTCAGACCCCGTCCCTCTGCCTTGAGTTTTCTGTCTCCCCTGGTCCCCTGGAACATTTCGTTTGTACCTGTTTCACAGCACCTGCTGCTTTCACCTTGGTCATGGTGTCACTTACATTCGCCATCACTCTTCAGAGGTAACGGCATGGTGCCGAGTGGCCAGAACAAGGAAAGACCAGGTCAGGGACTTTGTGTCTAAATAAAGACCAGAAAGGCTACCCGGGGGGTTTCAGGTAATTATGAAGAAAGCGCACTTGGGGACCGTCTGGAGTCAGAAGGTCCTTCTGGGGATCTTTGGGACTCAGGATGCATCCGAGTCTGTAACAGGCAGAGAGGGGTGTCGTTTGGAGCGAGGAGGGCCTTTCCATGTCTCTCACCTCATCCTTCCTCCGTGGTCCCTGGCTCCACATGGGTGAAGGTGGGCCCATGTCTGTGCAATCAGAACTTGTCTCTTAACACACCGCAGCGCGCAGCCCTCCGCTGAGTTACTCTTACCTCCTTCTATGTGAGACAGTGCCGCCGACACGGTAGGCGCTCAGTAAATATTTAATAAATGGCTGAATTAATTAATTAAGGCCAGATAACGTGGGTCTCTGAAGAATTCACAGATTGAGGTACCACAGGGACCTCATTTTCAGGTGTTTCCCTTCAATGCATTGGGACCACCCGGAAGAGTTCCTGGAGCTTTCTATCCCACCAGGCTCATTGCCCTGTGTCCTCAGCACTTGGAGATGTAATGCAAGGGATGCCCAGAGAGGATGATTTCTAAATGAGCTTCCTGCCTCAAGGCCAAGGTCGATTTGCCTGTGCAGAGAGACCGTCGGGTGCATGGAGTGTCAGAGGGGTGGTGCTGTGGGTGAAGGTCTCTCGGAGCTTAGCTTACCGTGGGCGCCTAATGGATGCTGAATAATTGAGAGACTAAATTGGGAGGTGGGTGAGTGCCGCAGCGATGGGCCGTGATGAACTAAAGCGGTCCTAGAACATTTGCAAATTGGTCATTAATGTTTCATCAACAGTGCCTGCATCCTTTGTTAATTCTGAATGGTAGCAGGAGTTTCCAGTCACAGGGATAGTGTCATGAGAAATGTAAATAGAGGAATTATGCCTGGCCTGCAGTTCTACCCAGTGATTTGGGTTTGCTTCAGTAGGCCAGTAGCTGGGGATGGTCTCATTGCTTGCTGATGTGCTGCAGGGGACTTTCACATCGTGACACTTGGAGGGAAATTATGGGGTTTAGAGCATTACAGATTTATTGGGGGGTTTTTTTTTGCTTTTTTTCCGTTTTTTGTTTTTTTTTCTGTACGCGGGCCTCTCACTGCTGTGGCCTCTCCCATTGCGGAGCACAGGCTCCGGACGCGCAGGCTCAGCGGCCATGGCTCACGGGCCCAGACGCTCCGCGGCATGTGGGATCTTCCCAGACCGGGGCACGAACCCGTGATCCCTGCATCGGCAGGCGGACTCTCAACCACTGTGCCACCAGGGAAGCCCCTTTTCCGCTATTTTTGAAGCAAGGTTTGCTTAAGCTGAAATTGACTATTTATGATGGGGAGTGGGGCGTGGCTGTATAGAAGAATAATTTTGTTCATCTAGAAAGGATGCCTTCTTCAAAATGATTTTTGCTGTTGGCAAAGCGGAGACCGAGCTCACGTCATTCTCTCCTGCCGCATGTCCCTGTAGTAAGTGACAGAGAAACACGGTGTGTACTGTGGAAAGCTGTACTGGCAGCCAGGTGGTTTAAATGAGAAGGCAAGCCCGGAACCTCAGGGCAGCCGAGCCGGGGGAAGGATGCCGAGACTCAGTTTCGAGTCCTGGAAATGCCCAGCCCGGTCCCGAGCCTCCTGTGATCGCGCTTCCCCAGGAAATAACCAGGTACTTGCCCCACGTGGGCTGTGCTTTCTGGTAACGTTTTCCACTCTCTGAGGCTGCTGGCCCTGCATCTGGGGACCCAGCTTTGTAGCAGTTGCTGAGCCTGCTGTGTGGAAGCTGTCCCAGACGCCACCCCACGTGGACTCACCACTCCTCCTTCCATTGACTTCTTGTTGTTGTTGTTGTTGGCTGCGTTGGGTCTTCGTTGCTGTGTGCGGGCTTTTCTCTAGTTGTGGCGAGTGGGGGCTACTCTTTGTTGTGGTGCGCGGGCTTCTCATTGCGGTGGCTTGTCTTGTGGAGCATGAGCTGTAGGTGTGCGGGCTTCAGTAGTTGGGGCACGCGGGCTCAGTAGTTGTGGCTTGTGGGCTCTAGAGCGCAGGCTCAGTAGTTGTGGCGCACAGGCTTAGTTGCTCTGCGGCATGTGGGATCTTCCCGGAGCAGGGCTCGAACCCGTGTCCCCTGCATTGGCAGGCGGATTCCTAACCACTGCACCACCAGGGAAGTCCCTTCCATTGACTTTTGAAGGTGGCGCAAAGGGCCCCTTGTCTGTAGCGCTGGGCAGCATGCTTTTGACAGCACCCGTCCTGCAGCCTGTTGGGAGCCGTGCTGCTCGGGAAGCTGGCACTGGATTGCGATGGCTCTCAGCACCCAAAGTGCCCACTCACGTTGCAGATGGCTATGATTTCCGCTTCTCACAACTTAACCGAAAGGGGCACTTGAGCAAAGCAGGCTTTAATCCCAGGCGGCATCAATATTCCTTCTGTGGGAAAGAGCCAGGCCCTGTGCAGCTGGTGGTGGACGTGGTCTTGAGTGCGTGTTGACTCAACTTCCTCTCTCGGGAGCTGAAATGAATGGCTTGTGCTGATGAACGAGGTGCCCCCAGAGCCCCGTCGGTCTCGGGCCGTGCCCGGTCAGGGCTCTTGTCTGTCCTGGGCGCTCCCAAGGGCAGGGCAGAGGGCCAGGCACCCTGAGCCTGCGTGGAGCCCACACTCCAGCCCGGCCGGAGGGGTCTCAGAGCCTGGCCTTGGGGCCGGGCCTGGACCTGGCAGAGAGTGCCGCGGAATGAGGAGGTTGGAGCAGGGGGTATCTGAGGCAATTCGGGGGAGCAGGCAGGGGGAGGCACACAGTCCCATCACAGAGAAGCTTTGTTCAGAAGAGGCAACATGCATCCAACTACTTGTATTTTCAAAGATGACACACGTGCTCATTTTATTTTCCTCTCTGGAAAGTTTTAGGATCTGTCACCGTGCTGTGAGGTCCTATAGATTCAGAGTTCCGTTCTTCCCTCTGGAGGGATGGGGTCCGGCTCATTCTCAGGTGCCTCTGCCCTCTCGCTCTTCAGCAGCAGGCTTCCCTGCTTTGTTTTTGTTTTCTGTTTGCTTGGTTTTGAAGCACAGTTTTCCAAGTATAAAATTACGCACTATATTCCTTCACTTACCCTCAGAAAACCTGCCCATTTCCCAAGGGGTTGACCTAAAGCACCCTAAGCCGGGCTTCTCCACCCCAGCACTACTGACGCCTTGGACCAGGTCATTCTTTACTAGTGTGTCCCACCCCACCCTCGGCTCTGGGCCCCATCTTCAAAGCCATGGCTCCCACGCGGCAAGCGAGGTTTTTAATGAACAGTTTCCCTCTGTCCTGCCCTTGATCTCCTGCACATCCTTCTGTGGGTCACGTTGTGTCAGAGGGCAGAGTGGGGCCGTACTGTGCACTTGGAGCTCAAAGTCCCTTTGCAGTGAAATCCATCGAGGCCCATGGAGCTTTCGGTTTGGGGCGCGCTGTTTGAAGTCTGTCTTCTCAGACATCCTTTCCCATTAAAAATTGAAGATCATAAAAATGGGGCCCCTTGGCCCGGCTCGGGGCCTCAGCGTTTGTTAGCACGGCTGCGGACCTCTCCCTCCTCCATGTCCCAGCGTGATTTATCACGCCACGTGTCCAGTGTCCCGTGTCGTCTGGGCTGCAGCGTGGCCTGGCCGTGCAGATCCTTAGCAGCCCCTGCCTCCCTTCTCCGGCTCTCCTCCCCGGGCTCCTGTGACCCCATCACAGAGTCTGCCCCAGGATCCTGTGTGCCTCAGGGTTCCGGCCCCTCCCGCGCTCCGCTGCTCTGGAGCTCTGTACACGCTCTGCGTTGCTTCTTAACGTGCATCCTTCCTCGCCGGACCCGAAGCCTCATAAACAATACAGCTCATTGGTCAGCACCCACCGAGTGCCAGCATCGGGTGCCCTCGAGGGCAGGGACCACCTTGCGTTCAGCCGCCAGGGGCCGTGGGTGTCAGGTGGGTTCGTGCTGGGCCGTGCAAGCCGTGGTACCTGGCACCTGGCACTCAGGTGTCAATGGTCCTTGTCTCCCTCCAGCCCACTGCCCCGAGTTCCAGCATCGAGCATACTTGTGTTCAGAAAGGCTTCCAAATTAAAATAAAACAAATGAATAAGTGAGTGTTGGGCCCACCAAAAGAGAACTGGAGAAGCTGGGGAGAGGAACACGCGTCCCTGGAGGTGTGGCTGTGAGAGGAGAGTCTGGGAAGAAGAGACTGGGTCCCACGGGGCGGCCATGCCCCCGCCACCAGCCCCATCCCTGGTCCCCAGACGGCCCCTAGTGAGTCTCCTCATTGCTTCGCTCTTTTTGTTTGTCCAGAAATAGGGCCTTTTCATACACTTAACTTTTTTTTTAATCAGGAATATTTCAAAGCCTGTTCCTCCATTCACCGTCCCTTCAATTCAGGTCACTTCTGCAAACGTTTATCGAGTCCTTCCTATGTGCCAGAAACTGAGCTCTGAAGATAAGCTGAGATCGAGGCGCTCGTGGCCTCCCTGGCGGGGTGCAGTCTGACAGGACAGACAAGGGATCCATGGGCAGGGGTGCCAGGCCACCTGCGCTCCACACCCTCTGACAGCAAGACAGGTAGCCTGAAGGTCACGCCTGGATTCCCTTTTCCCAGGGTGAGGTTTTGTGTGATTTTAACTTGTTTGCAGATAATTAACCCTCAGGTCAAAAAATCATACCCTTCTGCCTCTGAGGAGATTGAAATCAGATTTTTGAAGAGAAGCAATTGCTGTGTAGAATTAAAAGCTTCTTGATGAATAATGCTGTCATTACACAGGGAGGAAATTACAGTAGCACTTTCTGCTATGTAATTAAAAAACCAAAAAAGCAAAGATGAATGAAATACCCACCAGTGAAAATGGGATTTGGTTTTCAGCAGAGGAAATTGAAGCTATGTCAGTCACATGGTTTTCGTTTTCCAATCTAAGTGAAGTGTGTCCTGACTCACTTCAGATTATAGCAGGGAATTTCATGGCACACTTGCTTTAATCCTTGTAAGACCATGGCTTCCACCCCCTAAAACAGGGGGGGGAATTTTTTACTCTAAAAACATGGGTTTTTTGCCATCTATTGACTTCCTTTCTACAAAGACCCACGCAGTGGGCCAAGCAGCCTCTTAGGAGAAGATTCAGTCCACATTTATTCCCATAAAGACCCATCAGCTGGAACTGTGGACTTTAGAAGTGGTGGGTTATATTAAAATGCAGAAAACCCAACTGATAATATTAGTTTTGAAACAAAAGCAAGAAACATATTTCCAGTTTAACCTCCAGGTTGGTTGGTTTGTTTACTACATGCACCCTTGGATATTTATGACAGAGATGACTACAGAGCCTTAATTACAGACCAGAATGAATTCAGCTCATAAATTTCAAGCCATCATAGCTGCTAGAACCCCCACATTCATTCCAGAGGGAGCGTTATCTGGAACGATGGTTCGTGCAGAAAGGCGAAGCGCTGTACTTGAGTCTGCTGCCACCCGGCTCTCACTTGCAATTGGGCAAGGAGGTCTGGGAACAAGGTTCCCAGGTAGGGAAGGGTGGTAGCTCCGTCCAAACAGCAGGCAGATTTGTCAGGAGGTGACAGCTTGAGCTGCAGTGGCAGTAAAGCGGGTCGTTTAAGCAGGCATACCTAATCGTCCGCCTATTTGAGCCCTAAGCATTTATCTTCCTTCCTGTAGGATTTCTCATCTAAGGAGAGGAGAGCTTATTCGCCCACCTCATGCCCAGCCATTTGGGCGTTTGATTTTTCATTAACTGTAATGAGTAAAATTAATAATGAAGCCTGTGGTACAGGAAGGTTTGTTTATGTTTCTTGTATATGAACCTTGTCAAAACAGGTACCAGGCGTTCTAAGGAAGACCTAGGATTTATGTTAAATTGCTTATTAAAGTGTAAGAGGAGGGGGGAAAAAAAAGAGAGAGAGAGAGTGATGGTTAAATACACAGCAAACCAATCCACTGCTCCGGCTTCTGTGAGGTGGAATAACGTACCTTCCCTCTCACTCATCTCTTTCCTGTGTCTACAGTTCCCATTAGTGCGCGGGGCGGTTTCTTCCCTCCCTCCACACTCAGCCCGATTATTTAGGGTGAAGACATTGATTTAAAGCCACTCCGCTTTCACTTTGCCCTGTGAATTAATGGAAGGAAATGAAACCAGACTTCCTAGGTGCCACACATTAGCAAGACAAGCCCACGCGAAGGAAGATCGCACGGTTACTTCTTATAAAGGGAAACTGAGCAGCCAAAGCCCCGTACACACACTGACCACCCCTCCCCGGGACCCTAAAAAGAGGTGGGGAAGCAAGAAACAGGACTCACTTCGGAGGTAAGACCCTGCAGGAGGGCAGGCAAGCCCCCTTCTGCAGCAGCGTGAGCGACACCGACCTGACCCCTCATCCACAGCTCTCTTATTCTGGGCCTGGCAGTGGCCATGCCGCCCAGTTCCGACCAATAAGAAGAAGCGGAAGTTTCTGGATGCGGTTTCCGGAAGCCTTTTTGCCCAGCCTGCCGCTTTGTCCTTTTACTGCCCTTCTGTCCACAATGCTGACGTGAGGCCTGGAGACGGAGCAGCCATCTTGTAGCCACTAGGGGATGCGCATGAAGATGGCGGCCTGCTTGCTAAGGACCGTGAGACAGAAAGAAGAAAGGGTCCTGATCCCTCTGGCCTCCCAGACAGCTACTTTGGCCTTGCACCTCCAGAAGTTTGTTTGTTTGTTTGTTTGTTTGTTTTGCAGTACGCGGGCCTCTCACTGCTGTGGCCTCTCCCGTTGCGGAGCACAGGTTCCAGACGCGCAGGCCCAGCGGCCGTGGCTCACGGGCCCAGCTGCTCCACGGCATGTGGGATCTTCCCGGACCGGGGCACGAACCTGTGTCCCCTGCATCGGCAGGTGGACTCTCAACCACTGCGCCACCAGGGAAGCCCTAGAAATTTTTAATGCCTTGAAGCCAGCTCAGCTTCTCCTGTTGCATGGAGCTGAACCCATCATAACTGACACACAGTGTGGCTCAAAGCTGTGTAGCAATAGAGTATGTTGTTCTGTTGCAAAAAGGCAAAGGAAATGGGATCATAACAGATACGTAAATAGAACAGGATCCTTGAATGTACATTCCTGCAATCTAGAGAGAGGTCAATGAATAAGAAGATACTCAGAAAACGTCCCAGGATGAATGACAGTGCAGTACATCATTTTTACTTAGAAATAAAGTGACAAGGAGAACAGAATTTTTCCTGTTTATCAGATGCAAAGTTATCTACATGATTATAAGGAGTATTTTTATTGCCAGAAACATCTTAACATTTTTAGAAGCTTGAAGTAATTTTTTTATCATTATTTCTGCAAAATGTTTTTATTAAAGGAAACACCATATGGTAACAGCAAGAAGAGTTAGTTACAAGTCACGAAGCTAGTCACAGATTTCTTTCCAACAGTTAAATTCAAAATACTCATCACAGGCCCTACATTTAGGAAAAAAAATTAGAAGTTTCAAGACTCCTGAAAGTATAAAACTTTCATCAACAAGTTGTGCATTTGTTTTGCTTTTCGTTTTCTGTTTTCGTTCTCTAGAATACAAAATAAGGTCTTGTAAGGCCTAGGAGTTCTATTTTAAATATTTAACAACCAGTGCAGCCTGGGCAGTGACAGAGCAGCCGTCACCACAGCTGCAGTTGTGGTGGTGTCGGTGCCAAGTCTCAGGGCGTCAGCCCTTGGGAAACCTCGGGGGCGGGGGGACATTGTGTGTGCGCTGCTGAAATGTAGTTCCCTCATTCATACCCTACTCGGGGTGAACATCTGCGATCCAGGCAACCTCGAACCGGCAGAATCTAAGGCACCAGGAAGTAGGTTAGGTTGTGTGGCTTCTGTCTCTTCACTAGTTTAGTTTGGCTTTTAAAACACCCTAGTGCCCCAAATTCAGATACGATAAAAGATGGCCTCACCGCACGCCACCCAAAAAAGAGCAACAAAAAGCAAACATGAATCCGGACCTCTAGCTCAGTAATTTCCAACGTTGAGGAAGTTCACGCTGTCCTGTTGTTGGAAACATAACTGTACTTTATTTTTTTATTGAAGTCTAGTTGATTTACAATGTTGTGTTAGTTTCAGCTGTGCAGCAGAGTGACGTGTACATACATGTATACATTCTTTTTCATATTCTTTTCCATTATGGTTTATCCCGGGATATTGACCATAGTTCCCTGTGCTACACGGTAGGACCTTGTTGGTTACCCATTCTATATGTAATAGTTTACATCTGCTCATCCCAAACTCCCACACTCCCCCTTCCCCTTGGCAACCACAAGTCTGTTCTCTCTGTCTGTGAGTCTGTTTCTGTTTCGTAGATGAGTTCATTTGTGTCACATTTTAGAGTCCACATGTAAGTGATATCACACGATATTTGTCTTTCTCTGTCTGACTGACTTCACTTGGTATGAGCATCTCTAGGTCCATCCATGTTGCTGCAAATGGCATCCTTTCACTGAAAGATAACGGTACGATGGCTCCCAGAGAAGCCGAGCAGGGGGTGTGCGTGTGCAGACCGGCGTGAGCACTGCTGCCGGCTCCTGCAGCGCGGGGCCGCCGTGAAAACCCCTCCCTTGGGCTCCTCTTCACGGTCACAGGCCTGCGTTCCTCCGCCGCCCAGCCTCTAGCAACCACCCATCTCTATAATTTTGTCATTTTAAGAATACTATATAAATGGAGTCACTCAGTATGTGACCTTTTGCGATTGGCTTTTCTCACTCGGCATGATGCCCTTGAGATCCACGCGGGAATCAAAAAACAAAAAACCCAAGAATCCTGACTTCGGGCTCAGCCACTTCCAACTCTGGCAAAGCTGGGACCCGGGCCTGTTGTTTGACAGATTCCCTCCCTGGGGGGCAGTAGTGAAAACCAAAGCACTGGGTTGTTTTTCGTTTTCTTGAAGATTTTTTGATGCGGACCATTTTTTAAAGTCTTTATTGAATTTGTTACAGTATTGCTTCCGTTTTATGTTTTTTGGGTTTCTTTGGCTGCGAGGCACGTGGGATCTTAGTTCCCCGACCAGGGATCGAATCCACACCCCCTGCATTGGAAGGCAAAGTCTCAACCACTGGACCGCCAGGGAAGTCCTAGCACTGGGTTGTTTTTTTACCTTGAGAGTAAATTTAATATTGCTTCGGAGGAGGAACTGTGGCCTCGGGCCCCGGGGGTCCCTGAGAACCTGTGTGTAGGAGGTGGGACCAGCTCAGAGTGAACAAGACAGACGTGTTTCTAGGGCTCGCTGACTGCTTCACTCCTCGTGGCAAAATCCTGGAGTATTAGTCAAAAGGAATCTCCCTTCTAGGTCTTCTGTAATCCTTGCTTTGGGCTTTGGGCCCAGGCAGGCAGTGGGTGAGTTCCTACCCAGACGGCCGGTCCAGGCAGGAGGGCTCCCCGGCTGCCACGTGTTCACAGCATTTTAGAGCAAAGGCGAGGGAGGTTAGCTGGGTCTAGGCCTCCCGGCTCCCAGCTCCTGGGGCCTCTGATGTCCCTGCTACCCTGCTGTATGCATTCCTTGCATTAGTTTATTTCATCCTCTCAACAGCTATACAGAATAGATACTCTTACCCCATTTTACAGGTGAAGCAGTTGAGGCTTAGAAAAAGTAAATAGCTCCCCCAAGGTCATAGAGCAAACCCAGGACTTGAAGCAAGGTTTCAAGGACCCCAGAGTCCTTGCTCTCCACCACCGAATTATTTCAATCCAGAGTGAGGCTCAGGCCAGCCCCCTACACGCACCTGTGTCTGGTCCAGAGCACGCGCCTGGTGGCAGTAGAAGTCGTCTTGAGGTCCCCCT
The DNA here is from genome assembly GCF_963455315.2 of Globicephala melas. NCBI lineage: Eukaryota > Metazoa > Chordata > Mammalia > Artiodactyla > Delphinidae > Globicephala > Globicephala melas. The sequence continues at coordinate 98,839,576 of NC_083324.2, read as the reverse complement.
AAGTCATGGGCTGGGGCCCTTTGAAACCTTTTCATCTAAGGCGTGGTAAAATAACATGTGAGGTTTACGCTGTTCCTTCAGAGTAAGGAACTGTGAAGATTTGGTGGAGGGGCTCTTGGTGTCAGGGACTGCCTGGGTGGTTTTGAGACCCCTGGGACCTTCGAGGCCGTTTTCATCTCTCCCAGTGGGTAAGTAAGCAGTGGAAATTTCTAAGTCTCTGGTAGCAGAAGCCATGTTGTCTGTTGATCGAAATTAAGTGCCAAGTGAGTTGGTCTCTCCTTTTAAAATTAGTGGCGACAATATGAAGCAAAGCGTTAAAGAATTTTTGTGCGTCTCCTTCTCCTCTGTCCCCTACCAGGTGCTTTTTCCTGAAGAAGCACCACCCTTCAGCTGGGTTTAAGCAGCCCCACTGAGGATGTTGACAGCCACGCCTCCCCCGCCCCGTGTTGTCACTGAGCCACAGAGAACCCGCGTTTCCAGATGCTGGTTTCTGGCGTCTCCGCTTACCTGCTCACCTGCAGCTTTGAGAAAGGGCAGCACCGCCCACTTCACCTGGCCAAAGGGGAGCCCCCGTGGCAAACAGATGCCTGATCGGGGCAGTGCCAGGACTGGGACGCCGCCTTCGTCCCTGCTCCAGGATTTGTGTGGCATTGGAGTCCCTGCCTCTGTCTTGTGCAGGCAGGGCCTTTGAGAAAATAAACATCGGGGACTCTGCGCTTGGTGCTCTGTCCTCCTTACCAGGGAGCCTCACTGAGGCAGGATATCCACCACAGCCTGCTGGATCAGTCGCGGGCTGCCGGGCTCCTTCTCCTGCTGCCGCCAGGTCTCCCTCGGGTTCCTTCTTACTCCGCGGAGGACTTAATGCCCAGCAGCCGGGGGTGGAGAGGGGGGGCGTTTCTCCAGGATCTCTGGGGTGAGAACCACCAGTGTTCCTGACGCCGTCCCGCGGTGTCTTCAGGGCCCCGCACGCCCTGCCGCACCTGCCCTTCACCTCCCAGACGGGGCCTCCGTGTTCAGCAGGCTCCCGGGACACCTCCGTGTCTGTTTCTGACCTCAGCCTCGGCCACCATGTTGTTTCTGTGTCCATTTGGCCTTGGGAAGCACAGCCCCAGGTTTCAGCTCTGAGATGAAGGGGTCCAGTGGAGCCGGCCTCTTCCCCGGAGTGCGCTTGGAGCTCCAGGTGTGCTGCCTCCCACGTCTCTCCGTTATTTGCTACCAGGATGCTCACGGAGCAGTGGGGCTCTTGGGGAGGCTGCTGGGGCCTCCCTCCCACACACCCAGCCGGGGCACAGCTGTCCACCCTCACAACTTGGCTTTAATCGTCGCCGTCTCTGATTTTGTCCCTTCTTCCTGCATTACCACCCTTCCCAGTTCTCTCATCCCTTTGATTCTGAACAGAGTTTCTAACAAAGAACCAAGTCAGGTATTCTAAGGGATGAGTGTGGGGAAACGGATGCCAATTCTCAAAAACCGTAGCAGGTGGTTTTTATTAAGTATATTTTACTTTTTCCCATTACACGCGTAACCCTCTAAGCACGAGGTTCAGTGAGCGCTCTGCTGGCAGAAGCCTTTGGAAGAGTTGGAGGCCTTTTTATTTGTACAAAGTTTCCTCTGGTTTTTTCTCTGCCAGAATTTTCCTCCAGTGGTTTTGGTTTTTTGCGTCGTCTGGCTGGTTGGTTGCTTTTTCTTACCCTCCCGTGACCTTTACCACTTCCCCTTCCCCGCTTGCCTCCCAGTGTCTGCAGAGAAGATGTGTCTGAGGGGGTTGAACATCAGGAACAGGGGTCTGGGAATATCACTCTGAACAAGTAAGCGTCCCTACATCCCAGAAGCAGAAGAGAGCAGTCATAGTCTCTGGAGGAACTCTGGGATACGGAAAGAAGCCGAAGTCCGCAGTCCTGCCCAGAAATGGGTCGTAGAGCCCCTGGGAGAAATTACGCCTGTGCCTAATGGCCAGTGTGGTGCCCACGGGTGTGCGTGTGTTTGTGTGGGTTCGGGGCCAGGGCGTATGTGAGATTATGGGGCAGGAACAGGATATGTGAATAGCGTTATTCATCTATCGTGCCTTGTAGGCCGTATCTAGTTGCCTGAGCTCTGCAGACTCTCCTGGCTGCGATGCAGCCCTCTTGAGAACCTGAGGAAGGTCCTTCAAGGATCCCAATATCTTATTAAATAGCAGCTTACACACCCTTCTGAATCTTCCCCTTTTCTTGTCTCTAAAATTCCCTTTATGGGACAGCCTGAAATTGGTGACTTTCACCCTTCAAACCGATCTGTCACGTTGGAGACCTCCTTTAGTCCATCCCAACCCTGAGACTGGAACCCACAGCGACAGCCCCTGTGGTGGGGACATTGACCACAAGCTCTGGAGGCCAACAGATAAGGCCAAGATCGTGCATCACTTTTCTTACAGCGGCCGAAAGGCTATGGCTGTTTGTATTGATTTACAGGAGCACTTAATCAATGCTTCTGGTTCTGTTGTCTCTTTGCGACTGTATGAGACAGCTTGAGTATTAGAAGGTGAAAGCCAGGCTCTATAATAACCTTATGAAAGTTTCATGGGAGCATTTGATCAGTAACAAGCCTCGCTTAGAAGAAAACCATGTTTCTGATGCAGTTGCCGAAGGCTCACACTTACACTGAAGGTGCTTCCACGTTCAGGAGGCTTCGCTGGGATCGTTGGTGGACGCCGTGGTCTGGAGGAGCTGGGAGAGAGGGTGAGTGGAGGCTGGAAAAGCAGACTCACTGAAATCGTGCTGAGTTTAAAGTCGGCTGTTTCACTCTGCTTTGAGGAAGAGAAAAACCAATGTGTTCTATCAGGAAGCGTCTAATAAATGTCTGTTGTGTACACAACTACCACAATAGCAGTTTCCATTCCTTGAGGGCTAATTCCATGCCAGGAACATTTTATGTACGTGTGCATTTCTCCTCAGTGTACTTCCACCCTTACGGTTTGGGGCACTGACCCCAGCTGACGGCTCTCAGCTCGTGATGGTCTTTCATCTCTTCCACCAGTTCCACCAGCCGGCGCCTGGTACCTACAGTGTGACAGCGACCAGCTTCAAATGAGCAGTCGCCCACCTGGGGCCCGCGATCAGTGCGGGAAGGTGTGAGGTAGCTGAGGGCTCCTGGACCTTTCCTCACTCATGAGGGACACCCTGAGAGGATGGCTTTCCTGGCCTGTGGACACCAGCCTGGAGCTGAAGGGCATGTGTAAGAGAGCAGGGCTGAGGAAGAGGCAGAGAGACCAGGCCAGCTACAGGCCAACCCTCTCTCCTGCCCCGCTCTTAACAGAGCAACTCGACCCAGCAAATGTCTGTGTTCTGTGAGCCCATTTGCATTGGGAATTCTGGTACCCACAGCCAGCACTATCCTGGCTGAACCTGTGTGTCAGCAAATTACCATGACAACAGCTCTCTGAGATAGCCGCTCTAAGAGTCTCTGTTTGTAGGTGAGAACAGAGGCTTTGGGGGATTAAATAACTTCACCAGGGCACGTGGCTAGTAAGTGGCAGATCTTGGATGCAAACCCAGTTCTCTCTGAGTCCTAAGCTTGCTCCCCTGCCCAGTGGCTCCCGTCCATTCCCATCTCCTGACCAGCTCTCCGCTGGGAAGAAGCACTCCCTTTTCTGGGGGCGGGAGGAAGCCCTGCATCTCTCCGCCTGTGCGTAGGCCGCGCGCTCACTGACTTCTACAGAGATGCACCCGGGAGCTCCAGGCGGTCCTGTGATTTCAGCACAGAAACCTCTAGGTGGGCAGCACATGAAATCACTTTGCCTTCTTATTGCTAAATACAGCACACGTGCAGAAAAGTGCAGAAAACGTAAATGTAAGGTGTAACGAACAATCGTGAAGAAACTACCCCAGTCAAGGTCTGTTTGGATTTGGTCGTTAAATGTTGGTGGCAAAGAGCACAGTCGTGATGCTCTTGGTCCTTCTCCCCAGCCTAGTCACTCCGGTAGCTTCATCTGTAGCGTTTGGCACTCTCTAGGAAAAGCAGTGTGTTTATGCCGTGATCTATAACATTTATGCCACAATGAACACCCACAAATAGACCCACAAGATGCTCTCCTAGAGAAGAGCCATTAAAAAGATAAAACCAAGTTCTGAACCAGGGCTGTAGTGATGATGAAGTTATTATTAGCCCTGTTCTACTTTCTGGCTCTTGTGATGCCAGATTCTCAGGGGAAAAAATGGCTTCTCAAGAGATTTCCTGGAAATCCTAAGTTATGGAGTGGGTCCCAGGGCTCTCGGGGCAAGGGGATGACAGCTCCCCACCCATGGCCTCACCCTTCACTCCTTTTCCTTCTGCTGGGAAGGGACGATCCTTTCCTTTGAGAGCCAGGACGCAGTCACATCTGTAGTGGGAGATCTTAAGTAGACAGGCTTCATTGTGTGTACCTGTGGTTTAATGGTCTTTGTTATTTTTCAGCAGATATCCTGCTTAGATAAATACCAATTTCTATGTGTGCGTATTTCTTGTAATTGATTCTTTATTAGCTTTTTTCAAAGACAGTGGAATAAAAAGACCTGTTTGAAGAAAGCACAGAAGGTCCATGGCTGCAATAAGAGAATAAATAAATCAATGGGTCTTTTATACCAAAGGGAGCCCGCTGTGACCCTGTGTGGTGGAGTCACAGAGGGGAACCCTGGGAGCGGCTCACCGTTGAAAGGAACCCCAAAGCCTGTGATGTGGAACCAGCCTCCAACTGGCCTGCCAGTAATTAGGAGGCGGATTCATCAGGATGGTGTTTCCAATTCATATTTTAACCCTTATTTGGAGTCTTCAGTTTAAAAAGACAAAAAATATCTTTCAGCCCTGATGACTCTCTTCATTATTTTAATTACTAAGCAATCTATTTGATACCTTACATTCCCAGGCAGCCAGCAGGTAATTATCTGTTTGCGCTGCTGAGAGCAGCCTAGAGCTGGGTAGGTTTTCTTCTGCAAGTCAGAGCCCACCCTTGAGAACAAAGACAGTGGTTCTGAGATGGTGCACGGAAGAGGGGACACACACACACACACACACACACACACACACACACACACACACACAATGGTATCCGGTTTCTACGTTTGACAGTGCAGGTCCTTGTCTGCTTGCCGTACATTCATGTGCACTTAGAATATAATCCAGACGGTGGCTTTCTGTGCCCCTTGTCATTGAGCTCCAACCACTCAGAGCCCCTCGCCAAGGAGGGTGGCACAGTGCTCTTAGCTTCCGTAAACCAAAGTTCTTTGCAAACAGCACCCACTCAGGCCTGGGGCTTCAGTGAAGTGGTCCAGCCTCCAGGCATAGCCAGGTTTGGCTGGTGGTGCTGGGCTATGGTCAGGAGGAGGCTGGGCAGAGAGCTGCTGTGGGGAGGGGGCGTGGGGGACTTCCTTAGGCAGGGCTGGGTCTCGTTCACTCTTGTCCCCTCAGTGCCCAAACCAGTGCACGTCACTTGCTTGTAATCGGCACCAAGGTCTGCTGATGTGTGTTACACCCCTGCTATTTGCCAGGTGAGACTAGCGTGGTGAACAGAAGCATGGAGCAAGCGCTGTCTGCAGACAGGTTATATTCTCGTGGAGAGAGACGGATAATAAAATAAATGAGCATCGTGTGATGTTCTTAGACTGTGATAAGTGCCATGGAGGAAAGGCAAGAGCGTGAGATGGGGTGCCCTGCATTTGAGGGCTGGGGTGTGCAGGGGGCGCCAGCCAGGACAGAGCATGGTAGTGGGAGCAGAGTGAGTGACGGGCACTGGAGGAGATAAAATCAGGTCACACAGGGTCTTGGAGGCCACTGGAAGGGCATTGGCTTTGACTCTGAATGAGGTGGGAAGATCTTAGAAGACCTTGGTCAGGGTTCCACGTGGTGATGTATGTTAACAGCATCGCTTTGGCTACTCCAAGGAGGTAGAGTGGGAGCAGGGAGACCAGTTAGGCGCTCGCGATAATCCACACAAGAGACGGTGGTGGTTCGGATGGTAGTGATGGAGGTGGTGGGCAATGATCAGATTCTGGAAGCCAGAGCCTGTGGGGTTCGCTCTGGGGTTAGATGTGGGGCATGGAAGTCAGTGACACAATGTCACGTCCGCCATCTTCTTTGGTCAGACAGGCCAGCTGTGGTGTGATGTGGGAGGAGTCACACAAGGGCATCAACACCAGTGGGAGGGATCATTGCGGCCATCTTAGAGGCTGGGTACCACCACGTGGGAGGTGGAATGGGCGCTGGAGAGACAACCACCCGCGTCCCTGCAGCGAGGCTGGGATACTGCACACGTGATTCTGATCTTGAGGGTTAGGGGACAGTGGCCTACAGTCACCTATCAGCCTTCACTCTGTTACTAAATAATCTCTTCTCATTGATGACAGAACATACTGAGTTCTCAACCCACTGTGGATTCCTCAGATGCCTCTCTTTTTTCAGTTATTGAACTTAGAGATTGATTGTTCTTAAAATCTATACGTAAAGCCTCCATTCTCTCCAATTCTCAGCTCATTCCTTTAATATTCTATGCTTTATCATCCTGGACCATCTCTGAAGACCAAGACTTTATCTGAAATGGCTTTAACAAATAGTCTCATTCAAAATCTGCCCACAAGCCAGTTCCACCCCCCCCCCCAAAAAAACCTCCCGTGAGACCCCTCCCCCCCGTCTTCCGGTCTAGTCACCCTGCCGTCTACCCTCCCACCAACAACGCTAGCGTGGGAGCAGGTGTCTGTGCCACCCAGAGCTTGGCCCTCTCCCCCTCAAGTTCGTAGCTGACGAAGGGAGCAAACGACACCTCCCTTTCTGAGCAAGAGAGACAAATAAGTGTGTCTCAGGGGCTCATTTCTAGTGAGAAGGATAGCTTGTTTGGCACAGAAAATGCAGAGAAAATCCTCTTGGGAGCATGGGGGCAGCACAGCCCTCGCGACCACTGTGCTGTGGGAACTTGACCCTTTTCCCCACCAGCAATGGGGAGGGCTGGGCAGGGTCCTGCAGCCCTCACGGCCACAGGTGAGAATCATGGGTGAGAGTAAAACCGAAAACAGAAAGAACGAGCCTCGATTATGGATGTGTGTCTGACAAGGTGCTAAGGTACTGCACGCAGTAGGTCATCTTGTCTTGAGACCATGACTGAGGCTCAGGGGCTGAGTGACTTGTTCCCAGACGCTGTCCTGGCTCTGCCAGCCTGGGGCGGTGACCAGGAGTCAGCGCAGCGGCCGCCGGCACTGAGTGCTTGCCCGCGGCTGTTCAGCAGGTGCAAGGCAGGTGCTGCCTGCAGTGAACACCCTGCATCCCGGCGACCCTGCTTCTGACCTTGTGTGTGGTTAGCCTGAAACAGGAACAGATTGGGTTTGTGATGCTCTGAGGAGGACCAAGAAATGGCCTCCCTCTTCACTGAGTTCAGATGTAATTACAAGATAGATAAGGAACTCAAGTAAAGATCAGAATACAATTTGAATATTGATATGGTGAAATGAGGAGGGGCTTTGGCTCAATTTGGTAGCCACAGTCGTTGGGGCCAGTGTGGTGGGCAGAGGGTCGCCCCGAGAGGGCTGAGCCCCAACGGCCCCGTTCCTCTGACCTGCCCTCGCTTCAGACTGACCCCTCCCCCAGGGAAGCATCCCAGGCAGGGGCAGCACGTGTGTCTTGAAGACGAGCAGGAAGGTTGTGCGCTCACATGTATGAACAGGGAGCGTTAAGGAGAGTGACGTGGGCGGGGCCGTGTATGAACAGGGAGCGGTAAGGGGAGTGACGTGGGCGGGGCCATGTATGAACAGGGAGCGGTAAGGAGAGTGACGTGGGTGGGGCCAGCCCAGCAGGACCTTCATCTTTATCCCAAGAGCCCTTAGCGTCGTGAGCGTCTCGTTATCAGATTTGTATGGTTGAAGATCACACGGGCTGCGGTGGGGAGAACTGGGGGTGGAGGGGAGCAGGGAGACAGGAGACAGGATGCTGAGGTACTGGTGAGCGTGGAGGCCAGCGAGGGACCCCAGCCCTCGCCTCTGGCGGTTGGCTCCCTTTTCCGGGACGGTGCTGATGGCCGCGGGGGTGGATCCAGCTGCAGTGAGACCGGGGGAGGCTGGGGCTCTACCAGACCCTGGAGAAGACCGACCGACCGACCCTGCTGTGCCTACCCTCAGACCACGTGCAGGCCCCTGTGAAAGGTGTTGTCTCTTCAAGCTTCATTCTCAGCGTGGAAACTTCTTCCTTCTGGCATTTTTACAGTTTATGAAGCAAAAAGGCCATAAAGAGATGTGTCCCCCCTCTCAAAGCTCTCACCTAGGTGCAGCTGCCAGGTGGCCTCTCCCCTGCACTGGGGAAGATGTGATTACTGCTGATGAAGGACCAGGAAGCCAGGGCCCACACTTGTATGTGGACTCCCCTAATGCCAGCATAGACAGGGAACAGCTCTTGGGAGGCTGGGTGTTTGGGGCATGTGGGGAGGTTTTGCTGCGGGCCCAGTACTGCTCTCTCCCCCAGCAGGCATCCCACCGGTAAGGAAGTCTGCTCTGCCGTTTGGCAGGCGTCTGCTGAGCCGCTGCTGTGGACCAAGCATCGTGCTGGTGCCCAGGGTCCAGCAGGGAACCCTGCCTTCTCAGAAGTTAGCAGGGGCCGGGGGTGGGCACAGACAAGTGACAGACATCACAACTCAGCAGCACAGTGAGGCCAGGGAGAACTTCTCAAGGGACTAACTTCCAAGCGGAGTCCTGAGGAATGAGTAGGAATCGGGGAGATGGAAGGTTAGGGAGAGGGGGAACGTAGACGGAAGGTTCCCAGAATTTGAAGGCGCTGGAACGTACATCGCGGTGCTCGACTGAGCCTCAGGCGGGAGGAGAAACCGAAGAGAAAAAGGATGGTGTGAGCGCTGGTGGAATTGCGGGTTTGCCGACAGGCAACTGAAGGGGTTTCCTGGTGACTTCTTATTCCTACCTGGAAGGAGGGCAAGATCACTTAAAAGATGACTATTGGGCTTCCCTGGTGGCGCAGTGGTTGAGAGTCCGCCTGCCGATGCAGGGGACACGGGTTCGTGCCCCGGTCCGGGAGGATCCCACATGCCGCGGAGCGGCTGGGCCCGTGAGCCATGGCCGCTGAGCCTGCGCGTCCGGAGCCTGTGCTCTGCAACGGGAGAGGCCACAACAGTGAGAGGCCCGCGTACCGCAAAAAAAAAAATAAAAAAGATGACTATTAATAGGCTCTCTTTCAACTTTGCAACTCATCTCTAAGCATCTCTCTTGGTCAACCCATCCTTATAGGATTTCCAAGTCTTTTCTCACCATTTTGTGGCTCGCTTAGCGAGGCCCCCTCCAAATCAGTGTAGGACTTTTTGCTTCACCCTTTTGTGCTCAGGTGAACTTCATAAACATAATGAGTCAGGTGGGTTTTGAGAGGCTGGGCTGGAATCCTAACACTGTACATACGACATTGCTTCTGGGTTGGTGCATGCATTCTAGGTACAAGCTCGCTGTCTTATAAATGGTATTTTGGAACATAACTCTCCCTCAGTGATTTTCAACTATTTCGGGAAATCGTGAAGTTGAACCTCCTTGGTGTGTCAGTCTGGAAAGAAAAGCCAGGAGTAGCCAATGTCGTGACTTAGGCCAATAGATTGGACATTCAGTGTTCACTTTTTTAGGCGAATGGCATCTTCCAACCTGGGGATCAGGTGCTGCCATCGTGGGCACTTGGTGGTTGATGAATAATAAAAATGCAGCAATTCCCAGTGTGCAACAGACAGCTTTCTCCTGGTGAGCAAAGCAAACTTGATGATCCATTATGTGAACTGTCCTCAGCAGCACCCGTTCTGGTGAGAAGTCCTTGAAGGGGGGTCAGTTCAACTAATTCCAATCATGGGTCCGCCCGGAGCTTCTAAAGTGGGGTGCCCCCCTCACGCCAAGTCCCGATAACGGGGCAGATGAGTAAATGCTTCCCTCCTGCCTGTCTCTGGCTCCAGGGGTGAGCCTGGCAGAAGCCTGAGCTGGCCTGCAGTACCCAGCTGTGCCCCGGCAGGCCGTGTATACCCCTCCCGCACCCTTGTTCCACGGCCCGATTCCACACGGGACCTTGGACTTGCTAGGCACTAAGTGATTGCTCATCTGTGAGAAGCCACTGACATCACGAGAAAGGGGGCTCTGTGAATTCCTTCCATTCAAAGTTTATTTCTCCTCCCCCCAGTCTGTGCCAGAGGGACCCCATCAAACGTTTCTGTTTTATGGCCTAACAGTACATTTTTCCCACTTTCCATCCTAAAAAAAAGTCTGCCACCAGCTCTGCTCTGGTTTCTCTGTGGGGCACCCTTCTTATGCCCAGAGGTGATTTCGTGAAGGGCCGGGCTCGCCCAGTACCTCTGCTGTGCTGTGCTGTGCTGTGCTGAGGTCCCAGGACGGAGGGACCCGTGACTTACACGAAACACGTGAGCAGCTTCTCCCCACCCTCCTCCTCTAAGAAGACGTTACAGCCAGCACATCAGGCTCCATCTCAGTGGTTTCTACCCCATCCCCATCGAAATCTCTGTGCATTAAAGCTAAATCCCGGGGTGTATTTAATTAAAAGACAAATGGCAAAATAAGGTTGTGGTGGGTGCTTTCTAATTGTGGTCTGTTCGGTTTTAATTACTGATCGTAAACTGTGAAAGCTCGTCCCAGGCACTGCTCTGCACACCCCTGTTCTTCTTCATCACAAAGATGTTCTCAGCTGCTGACAGGCTGGGCCTCCTCGCCTGTGCACAGCGGCTTGATCTTGCCCGACAGTGACTCAGCAACTTGCTGAATCCAATTAGCAGCTTTGCAGCGACTTACTCAAGGCGGCTGTAGTAAAGTCTGGCTTCAGACATCTCCAGCAGCCAGGTGTCCCAACCCGTGGTCTGCTCGTTTGTCGTCAGCAGTTACCGCCGCCAGAGTGCACCAGAACACGAATCGGGGGTCATGGTGAGTTAGAATCCTGCTTCCCCCAGGGTCCCCGCTTTTCTCTGTCCTTAACCTGTGACTGACGTGGGTGCACTTGGACATTCGTGGTCAGAGCAGCCAGAGATCTTAGCGACCATCCAGTCCCCGGGAAGGAACTGAGGCCCAGAGACAGGAGGTGCTTGCTCGGGGTTACCCCGGTATTTAGCGAAAGGCTACACCAGGGGGACCCGAGCCTCTGACACCCGCCGTGTTGCCCCATCCTCTTGGCCCCTGCAGACTCTGCCCCAGCCGGCAGGGCAGGTGAGGTGAGTGAGTTACGCAGCCCCTCTGGCTCTCAGTTTCCTTACCGTCACCATGGAGTGATTACTCTGTAAGAGAGTTTTGAAAAGTACATAAGATGCTTTAATGAAGGTGCCCAAAACAGAGTAGAAACTCAGCACCCAAAAGTCCCTTCCATCTTGATTTGGGGGCAGAGGGAGGGCGGGGGAGAAGGAGAGAGAGAAAAAACACGTTTGTGTGAAAACATTATGAACCAATCACTCCCACAAACACTGAAAAAAGCAGGTGGCCAGAGGGGCGCTGCTTTGGACACGGGTTTATGTGGCTGGTGACAAGGAGGAAGGGGCCCTCTCCAGCATTGTGCTCAAGGGCCCAGAATTAAACTGGTACCTCTGTCCCAGCTCAGAGCTCCGCCCACATCTGTCAATAGATACCAGATCGCTCTGCAGCTTTTCTGCGTGGACACTTGCCTGTGTTTTGCGAGTTGCTGTTTTTCTCGTTGGAGTAGACCTAGGTCTACACCTAGAGGCTGAGTGAATGAGCATATCTTAATGAAGTGTAAAGTGATCGGCCATGGCATACAGCCGTCAGTAACCCAGGCATCACCTCCCCGTGTTAACATGCATATAAATTTCATGGCTTTGTCCTATCTGCTGAAAAGGGCACCACAGAGCTGGTTTTTCTCTCTGCTCTGTTTTGAGTTTTCCTGTGCCCAGAGGTAACTGCAGAGAGTGATTTAAAAAAAACAAAAACAACCGGGAGATATCTTCCAAATCAAGTACAGTCAACACAGTGTTTCAGAGAGAGACTCACCAGCCACTTCCCTATAGTTTTGATACAGGTGGGAGGTCCAGACTGAAGCAGCACCATGGTAGTGCCGACAGGTGGTGCTCAGATGTCCTGCAGGCGGAGGTGTTCATGGGCCAGGGACAGTGTGAGGATGAATGGACAGGGCTTAGCAGCCGGCACCGGTACATCACAGTTAATATCAATGCCCTTGTTTGCTTTTTCTTTTTAGGTAAATCTGGGGACATAACCTTTTATTAATCTAAATGTATGCATTGCTCATTAAATTAACAAAGCTTATAATGCTAATACTATTATAGTAAATCCTATTTATTGAGTATTCACTTTGTGCCAGTCATTATATTTTAATCTTATTTCATATATCTATAAAGTATGTTTTATTAGCCCTACTTAAAGGTGTCGAAAACTAGGCTCAGAGAGAGTCAGTAACTTGCCAGAATGAGAGCAAGTCTTTGTGACTCCAGAGCTAGGCTCAGTCCTTCTGCTGACTTGCTTCACCGTGTGTTTCCATGAGTAGTCAGGTTCTGTGGGAAGCCTGGGGCTGATGGAAATAACCAAGACAGGAGATCAGCTTTTCTGAGTTAGTTGCTCCAACTTAGGGCATTTGGAACTCATCTAAGATGGAGACTACCCCTGGGAAACCGGGACGTCTGAAACCACAGCTTTCAAACAGCTCTGATGGAGAGTGAACCTGACTCACTAGGTTGTGATCTAAGCCATCGTATTATTGTTGCTGGCTTCTTACATCCACTTCTTTTTGAGTTCAGTTTTCTTCCTAAACTGTACCATTCACAGGGCTTTCATGGCAGGTGTTGAGTAGTAAACTTTCTCATTTTGTCTCACTTTGTCTGAAAATGTTTTCACTTTGCCATTATTCCAGAATAACAGCTTAGCTGAGTATAACTAATATAGGTTGACATTTGGTTGGTGTTATTCCATCACCTCCTGACCTCTTTGTAGCTATTGAGAAGTCACCTATGTCTTTAATTGTTCCTTTGTTAAGTTCTCTATTTTTCCTCTGTAGTTGTTGTCAGGGTCATCTCTTGGTCTTAGTTTTTCTGCAGTTGCATTATGATGTGCTTAAGGCAGACTTTTATTTTAATCCCATTCAGAACTTATTGTGCTTCCTGAGTCTGAGGACTTCATTAATTCTGGAATTTTCCAGCCATTATGTTTTCAGATATTGTCTCTCTTTGTTCTCTCTCTATTCTTCTTCTGGTACTCATATTCTATCCTTTGTTTCTTACCCTCTCCCATATTTTCATTTCTGTACTTCTCTACTGCATTCTAAACAGTTCCACACATGTGTCTTCCAGTTTATTAATTCTACATTTGGCTGTATCTAATCTGTGGTTTAGCCCTTCCACTCATTTTTAAATTATAACTATATTTTTATTTCTATACATTTTCTATGTTGGTCTTTTTCAGATCTGCTGTTTTTTATTCATAATGTTCTTTCATATCTTTTATGTCTTTTAAGTATTTTTAAATGTTGAAATTAACTTTCAATCATTTTAAACCCTTTCTGGATTTTTCTTGTATTAAAAATTCTTGGGGTACTAATCCTGCTGTGTTTTTTATCTAGTGACTGTGGCATATAATGGGTTGTCTCCTCATGTGTTCTGTGTTTTTTGACTGTGAGATTATGTTCATTGGGGTCTTTCCTGAAGTGATCCCATGTGGCCACACTTTTCTCCAGGGCTGTTCTGCATTTTCTTCTGCCAAGTAGTCTAGGTATCCTACGGTTAGCATTATTCCAGGGCCAATTTTGTGTTGATTTCTCAGCTTGCAGATCTGAGGCATTTCTTAGTCTACTGTCACATCAAGGATGCAGCCCTTCAGAGTTCCAGTTTTGTGTGGGAATCTCAGGTCCCACTTCTTGCTTCATGTGGACCAAAGCGTTCATATTCTGTTCTCAGGTGGACATTAAAATCTAAATTCTATGTTACAATAACTGATACTGCTTCCTACTCTAGGCGGCTGAAGTTCTAGGCACTTACTGTTGCAGGTCTTTTTTTTCTTTATTTTTTGCACCTGGTGATTTCCCCTTGCTTTCATAATCTACTCAGCTATCCACTTTTAAAAGCCAATGTTCCTATATGTTATTCGGCACATCTAAGAGTATGTAGCAGTAGGATCTTTAGTTTATCATATTCTGCCATCATTCTGGAGTCTTCCTGGCTCACTGCTATCTTATTCTAATTGTCATACATGGAACAGATTGTGGTAGAGGAAGAGACAGACTTACTCTTTGATCACCTGTTCTAGCAATCTGTCCAAAGCACACTCTGTGCCCAACTCTTCACTCATTCCTTTGCCCAGTAAAAAAAACTCAGCGCGAAGTAAGGGAGCCGAAAGATGCTGGACCACCACACAAGTAGCTTCTTCAAGGCATGACAGTGTCACATTGGCCCTCAAGCCCACAATTGAAGTGTCTTGTTGATACTTTGCCTTTGAAATTAACTCATGGGCAGTCTTACTGAATCTTTCCTAAGCATTTAAAATGGACAGAATTCAACTTCAGAAAATTGATTATGTTTTTCTCCAGTACACCAGAAATGTAAGTTCGATGTCTTTTTTTTTCTTTTTTTGAAGTAATACCAAAAAAAGAACACTTTTTTTTTTCATTGAGTTTGAAAATGGACAACCTCAACTCAATAATATTTTGAAGTGTTTTATTGACTTGGGCTTTTACTTTATTAGTACTTTCTCCCAAGTTGCTGACAATGCTTTGCTCACATGACTTCAATTTTTCCTAACTGAAGGACTAGTTAGGAGCAGATAGCATTCCTTTGGTTTTACTGAGACCTGGAGAGGGCAATAGATTTATCCAAGTAACAAAGATAGCCAGACCATCAAAGACGCTGTGCATTTGAACCTATCAACCTCCATGGCCCCAAACAAAATTGGTTTTTCGTGGAAGTACATTTTAGAGCTACTCCCTCAAGTTTCATCAAGGGACTAGCCTTATGAAACCCACGACTGCTTTGAAATAGCAATATAGTTGAGACACTGGCCACTAAGTCAGACAGCATCCCCAGCCTGGGACTAAAAGCATAGCTTTGGAGACAACTGGACACCTAAGTTGGAATGCCACCTCTGTTACCTTCTACTTGAGTGACCTGGGAAGATGCTTTTAACCTCTCTGAGCTGTAGTTTTCTCGCCTGCAAAATAGGGGGAATAATTCCCAATACGAGGGGACTGTAATGAGAATTAAATGAGAGGTTGCATCCAGGCGTACTAAGTGACCCCGAAATCATAGTCATTGCTCACCTAAAGCTCCCTGTATGAAGCCCCACCTAAACGTTTATCTTAGAATTTCACCTTGGGGTGGGTTTCCTTCCCTGAACAGCTATGATCTTTTCTCCGCCCGGGCAGTGAGAACCTTGGAATTGATCAGGCTTCTTTCACTGTGGCTGCGAATTCTAAACCAGATTTATGTCTTTACTCATTCAGCCCACCACCTGCACATCTGTGTTCTGTGTTTTCCAGGTCTGACTTTGCCTTCATCAAGCTAACATTGTCCCTCATTCTGGCTTTTTTCATCCATGTTTTCTATTAATGGCAAGGATGAAATGAAACATTGAAGTGCCTAACACTTTATACATAATAGATCCTTCTTCCCTTTAAAGGATTTTCCCTTCTTTTGCCCTTTCTTTCTTTATACTTCCTACACTCTCTCTGCCAAGTAATATTTACTAACGCATTAATTTTTCCCTTTTGGGGATAAAGTCCTAGTCACGTTTTGAAAAGCAGCCTGAAATTCATCAGTTACCGTGGTATCCTTGTTGAACAGCAGTCAGCGGTGACTGCAGTGGACATCAGTACGCCGGCAGAGTATGTCTGGGAGAAAAGGTGAGCAGAGTTTAACGCAAAGGAAGGGAGCGAGGTTCCAGCCTCGGCCCTCACCCACTCACGCCATCTTTCTGGGCCTGTCCCTGCTCTGCAAACAGAGGTGAGAGTGTCCACCTCTCGGGATTGCCCTGTGGTCACAGCCGGTGAGATCACACGGGCACGAGGTTCTGGAAGCCTCACAGCTTTATAATTGTCAATTTTCTTCTTGCTGCTACTATTACTATTGACAAAGTAGCTTCAACTTTGCGAAGACTGTGTGATGGCAAGGCCCAGAGCTTTCTTTAATCTTGTCAATATTTGGAATTTAAAAGTTGTTTCCAGGCTTCCCTGGTGGCGCAGTGGTTGAGAGTCCGCCTGCCGATGCAGGGGACGTGGGTTCGTGCCCCGGTCCGGGAGGATCCCACATGCCGCAGAGCGGCTGGGCCCGTGAGCCATGGCCGCTGAGCCTGCGCGTCCGGAGCCTGTGCTCCTCAACGGGAGAGGCCACAGCAGTGAGAGGCCCGCGTACCGCAAAAAAAAAAAAAAAAAAAAAAAAAAAAGTTGTTTCCATACGTAAGTCGTACAAGGTTCTAGAACAAGTTTCCATCAGTGTGGTTCATCGTGTTAGCTCCTCAGGGGAATAGAGGTCTGGGATAGTCACGTCCTTCTCCAGATGTGAAAATGAATCCGTTAGGAACGTGGGGTGACTGGGGTGTGACCGTAACGTTCCAGCAACGTCTGAGTTCAAATAGCACAACGCCCTCCAGATGCTGTGTGCTGAAGGCCATGTGATGCTGTTTCATCTCAAAAGCTGTTTGGACCCCCCCCTTTTTTTTCTGCAGGAATTTTTATGGGACCAACAATAAGCCACGTCGGAAAACATACATCTTATTTTATGGCTGTGCTGCTTCTGGCACGTCTGGAATATTATGCAATTAGATCACTTTTCCTCCTCAATTTTAGCACTAAATATCTGGCCATTTGCAAAAATGAAATCTCTCTTTTATCGTGATAAATTTAAAGGCTCATTTGTAATTACAAAGTGCCTTCAGAACCTACTAACTCTTGGTAACACTGCGAGGAAGTTGTAATCCCCTCTGTAAGGTGGAGAAGCTGTTAAAGGGCTTCTGTTAAGCCACTCGTCCTACGGTGACAAACTCTAGGGGAAGAACCCGGGTTCCCGACCTCCGCAGCCTGTCTGCTCTGTGCCGCACTTGCTGTGTTTATGCTCCATGGGATCAAGGATTTCTCTTTACTTAGAAGAATGTGGTCCCCAAATGAGCTCCAGTCCTATTTTAAGCAAATTTCACTTGGATTTGTTAAGTTTTGAGATGAATTCGTGCAAACCATTGCCTGTCTGAGCTTTGCTGCCTTCTATCATAGAATATGGGGGTTTTATTTTATATTTATTTTTTTGTTTGTTTTTTGGGGGGGCTTGGTTTTTAAATCACCCTCCTTGGAGCCTTCGGGATGCTGATAAGCTGCTGGGGGAGGGGCTGCCGTGGGCAGGAGGCCAGGCCGAGTGGGCGGGTTCCTCATGCCCACATCAGCTAAAGCGGCTGTGCTTTGGGCTGTGCTGTAGATGCTGTGTGATTTAGAGGGGACAGATTGGAAAGGTGTCACGTGGCAGAGAGCCTGGGGTTCTGGGTTTTAAAACAAAAAAGTCCTAAACCTTGAGGCCCTCTGGTGACGGTGCTCTTGTGATGACCCTGGGTTGATCTCAAAGCTTCATGACATGACAAGCAGAACCGTCTTCTAGGGACTTCCTCGGTGGTCCAGTGGTCGAGACTTTGCCTTCCCGTGCAGGGGGTGCGGGTTCGATCCCTGGTTGGGGAGCTAAGATCCCACGTGCCTCTCAGCCAAAAAACCAAAACATAAAACAGAAGCAATATTGTAACAGATTCAATAAAGGCTTTAAAAATGGTCCACATCAAGGGGCTTCCCTGGTGGCGCAGTGGTTAAGAATCTGCCTGCCAATGCAGGGGACACAGGTTCGAGCCCTGGTCCGGGAAAATCCCACATGCTGCAGAGCAACTAAGCCCGCGCACCACAACTACTGAGCCTGCGAGCCACAACTGCTAAGCCCACACGCCACAACTACCGAAGCCCACGCACCTAGAGCCCATGCTCCGCAACAAGAGAAGCCACCGCAATGAGAAGCCCACGCATGGCGACGAAGAGTAGCCCCCGCTCGCCACAACTAGAGAAAGCCCGCGTGCAGCAACGCAGACCCAACGCAGCCAAAAAATAAATAAATAAATTTTTAAAAATTAAAAAAACATGGTCCGCATCAAAAACGTCTAAAAAAAAAAAAACCGTCTTCTAGCCGACACCTAGCGAAGGCAATGATCTGACCAAGATCGTATGGCTCGGAAGAGGAGGAATTGCGATTTGAACCCAGTTCACAGACACATGCCATTCCCTCTACCCAGAACCCTGCCGGGGGCGGAACCGCCTCCCCCAACCTCCTTTCACCCAGCAAGTCCCTCCCCCTGTGAGGTCAGCTCATGGTACTTGCACAGGAACCTTCTCTGACCCACCATCGAAGTCAGTGGCCCTTTTTTGTGGCCCCATGGCTCCATGTTCCTCTTCTTCAAACGCCTTAGTGTAGTTGCAATTCTCATTGCTTGGTAATTCTTTAACACCTGTCTCTTACGCTACACTGTGAGCTTCATGAGGTCAGGTCTGTTTTGTTTGTTTTGCTTTGTTTTGTTTTATTCCATCATTGGGTCCTCAGTACCCAGCAGAATACATGCCATATAGTGCATGTTCATTTCATTTGTTGAATGAATGAATGAATGGAGTAGATGGACAGACAGATGTCTAGCCTCCCAGGCAGTGATATTAAACATTACGTGTGCTGCCCCCGAGATCCCTTCTCACTCTGACCACCAGTGGTCCTGGCAGGGCCGTCATGCTGTTTTGCTGCTGATAGTGAGTTGAGGGGTGGGCAGGGCTGTCCCGGGGAAGAAGGACTGGGGTGAATCCAGGACCAGCGAGGACAGGCCGGAGCCCTTGCCAGCTCACTGTGAGGGGAGCTCCCACTCAGCCTGCTCTGTGAGTCCCGGGTGGGCTGCCCCGGAAGTGGTCCAGCATCAGGCTCTGCAGAGGGAACTCAAGCTTGAACCAGAAAATCTCCACAGTTCCTGATCCTGGATTCTGTGATTCCGTAGAACATGCTGCTTGGATGAATGGTGTATAATCAAGCTCTCCCTGCTGTATTCCAGCCTAGAGTATCATGGCTAGAGGAAGCTCGTCCTCCCAGCCGAGTCCCAGTTTAGTCCCTCTCTCCCGTAACCTCTCACTCAGTATCTGTCAAGAGATGACGCTATTAGTTAGCCCCGGGAGTCCCTTCTCAAAAGCATTTGCAAAGTAACCATAAATCATTGGAAATATATATAAATTTCTCTCTACTAATGTGTGCTTCCTTCATAATTAACTAGACACTGAGTCTCTCAAAGTAATTAGCCCACTTTCTCCAAGACTCACTGAAGAAATAAAAGCTATACAACATAGCACACTCCTGGCTAATCCTACTCATGAGTAATGGGGTTGAGGAGAGCTCTATAGCATACTCCTTGGTTGGGTGGTTCTTCATACCAGACGGGTGACATCGTACATACCCTTATATCTCGGGAACCCTCTGTTGTTTGGGGCTGTGAGATCTCAGGGCCCACCTCTAGGAACAGCAAAACTGCCCAGAGCAAAGGTCCTACCAGCCTTTCACAGGACTCCGTACAGACCTCATCCTGGACCCGGTGGTTTGGGTTGATTGCTGAATGATGGATTTCCAGTTGAGCCTTCTTAGCCAGGATGATAAGGCCCTCTCCCCGCAGATCACGCATCCTCTGGATGGCTCTCCATTGGCCCACTTACACCTGGAACATACCCTCAGCATCCTTTGTTGAAACAGAAGAGGAAACACGTAATGAACGCCCCTACCAGTACCACGTGTCATTCGCCACCTGGATTACGCTCTTTGCCCTTCACCTGCTGAAATCCTACTCGTCCTCAAGATCGAGATCTAATCTCATCTCCCTGCCAGTCTTTTCTAACCCCTAGGTCGTTTACAATCTATGCCCTCCATTTAACACGTAGCACTAACAGCATTGTCCTGCTAGCTGTCATTTCATGCATCCATGTCTCAACCCCCAAGCAGATGGTAATCTAGCCTCATCCTTCTTTGTCTTATTTTGCAATACCTCTTCCCCCTCACTCTGCTGCTCTGTTGTACCCAGAACGGCCACCCCATGAATATTTATGTATTGATCAAGCAATGCCTATCCCTGTTCTGTACCTCCTCAGTGTCTGCCTCCACACAGAATAAATCATTGTGGATCAATTGATTGAGATGAAAAGGTAGCACTTCACCTGCCAAACATCTTGTGTTTTGTGACCTGGCTCATCCCCTGAGGTGCCAGTGCGTTCGGGAAGCTGCGGTGCACCAGCACGGAGTTAAAGTTAGCTCTGTTGACTTGGGCTGTGCGAACGCAGCCAGGGAGAAAAGGAAAACCTCTTCCAAATTCCCCACACGGAGGACAAGCACAGAGCTTTGGAAATCTGTGCAACATAAGACGTTACTTCAGGCTTGTTAGAAACGTAGGAGGATGGCTTGGAAGACAATGGATAGTTGAAAAGCACTTTTCAAATACGGTAAATGCTGTTAGAGCAGATAAGCAGCGGTCCTAGAAACCATTTGCGTAAAACGCAGGGCAGCCTGGCTGCTAAGTTCATGAAATCAAGAAGAGGAGCCGTCTGGGCAGGTGGAAACCAAACACGTTGTTCTCTGGCGATGGTCCTGCCACCGGCCAAGCAGTGGTCTGCTGGGGTTTTCCATTGTTGCTTTCTGTTTGTTTATCTTTAGTACAAATTCGAGTTTCCAGCTTCCTCTTCTAGTAATAGTCAACTAGGTTGTTCGGGCGAACTCTCCTTCTCCAAAATGAAAAGTTTATTGTGATAAAATATACATAACATAAAATTTACTCTTCTCACTATTCGTAAGTATACAGTTCAGTGGCGTTAAGGACATTCACACTGTTATGCAGCCGTCACCTCCATCCACCTCCAGAACTTTCTCATCTTCCTCAGCTGAAACTCTGTCCCCCTTAAATGCTAACTCTCTGTCCCCGTCCCTCAGACCCTGGCGACCACCACTCTCCTTTCTGTCTCTATGAATTTGACGACTCCAGGGACCTCATGGAAAAGGAGTTGTTTACTGTTTGGCCTTCTGTGTCTCCTTATTTCACTGACTGTAATGTCTTCAGGGTTCCTTCGGGCTGTTGCATGTATCCTGTTAGGATCCATCTGTACAGATGAGGAAGGTGGAGCTCAGACACCTTGTCCGAGGTCATTCGGGCCTTTCTGTGTGGCCCCCACTGAGTGTCTAGACTCTTCAGCCACATAAATGATAAGCCCAATTGCTAACTGTAGCTTGAACGGTGCCAAACGCTTTACATACACTATTTTCATTCAGTCCATCAAAAACCGTGTGAGTACACGATCTGGGTCTTAGAACAAGAACCTGGACCAGCGATTAAGAGCTGGCCCAAGGTCCGAGAGCTGGGAAGCAGTAGGGCTGGCTGGGCTGCACCCCGAGCCTCCCCGCGGGAGCGTCTATTAGAAAACGTCCCCAGCGCAGTTCTTTTCATATGGACGTGCACGTGGGGACCAAGAACACAGGCCCGCCCCCGGGGAGGCAAGGGCACGACCTCCTTCCTCCTGGCTGCCTGGCCTGAGACCCTGCCTCGGAAGAACCGGGAACTTTGCGGGGGTTGATGGGAGTGAAAGGGGTGTTGGGGGCCGTGAGGCGCCCCTGAGGACCTGCCAAGTGTTTGACGTGAAAAGGCGCGTCTTGCCTGCAAAGCGCATGTCTCCTGGGACCTCTTCAGCTGCCAGTGTGCGGGCGGCCCGGGAGCGGGGGGCAGCTCCGGAAGCGGGTTCCTCTCGCCCGGCCCCGCTTTCCCTCCTTCGGGGCCTGGCTTGGAGCTGTCTCTCCCACGGCGCTAACCGTGGGGGGAACCATCTGGTTTGGTTTCTGGTGACTGACGCCAAGGAACAGAAATCCCTGTGGGAAGAGACTGCAGCCACAGAGGCAGTGAGAGGCGGTGACGTCCACACCACGGACTCGGAGGCTCGGCTCCAAGCGGCCCTCGGGGGCGCCAGGCCTAGGGCCGAGCGTCTGAGCGTGGGAAGCAGACGGCTCGGGGGCGGAGCGTGCGTGATGGCGCAGGGGCGGGAGAAGGCAGTGCATGGGAGGCCAGTTCAGTCCAGAGGGTCTGTGCCAACCCGAGACCCACCTCCTGCGGGGCCTCTTCCCTGGAAAGCCGGCCTGGCCGTCACCCAGAGACCCCCATGGCGCCTGTGGCGTCCCTGCGCCGCCCGCCCCGAAATCCCTCCGACGGGCACCCCTTCCCTTTCGTCCACGCGGGCCCTGCAACCGCTCGGCCCCTCCAGAATCCCCTCTGTCCTCTGCACTGACTCCTGGGACGCAGAGCTGGGGGGGGGGGGCGGGCGGTCGCTCGGTCCAGCCCTGTCCCTGGTGAGGTCAGGTGGCCGTCACACGGCCGTGGCTGAGGCCTTTCCTGCATTAAAACGACGCGGCCTCTGTCCTCGAAAACCCCAGGGCAGTTCATGAGGAGACGGGCACACCGTCATCGGACCTGAGGTCTTATGATCACGATTTCACATTTTCCTCTTCCCTTTGGCTTCCTTTTTTTAATACGGGGAAGGTAAAGGGGGGGAAGTGATTTTCTTAGTTTCTAGAGCACTTGTTTAGATCGTGCCCGATGCTGGGCGGTAATTCACCTCTCTCCCTGACTCCCGGTCTCCCCCCACTTTCCCAGTCAGGCTCCCCAGCGTGCCCCCTGCCCTCCCCCCGGCATCCTTCCTCTCCCCATCAGCCCTGCAGGTAAAGGAGGTGGGGGACACAGCAGCGGGCCCTGAGCGCCCACCCCGGGCCGCCGGGGTCTCGTCAGCCTCTGCTGCCGTGTCTGCACCAGCCCCGGGAGGCACGTGTCATCCTCACGTCACAAGGGGGGCGCCAAGGGCTCGGTCGCACAGACAGCAGAGGCCGGGGACGGAGTGGAAGTCGGACCCCTGCTGCAAGTCTGGGTTCTTCTCCACCCCTCACACCCCATTTCCCTGGCAACCAGCCCCCTCCCTGACCCCTTTCCCATCACACTGTTCCCCTCACCGGAGCCTCCCAACCGGGCGAAGGGCGCGGCCGGGTGGCCATCACACGAGCAGGAGCGAGTCGGTGCTCCCACCGCCTGGTCCCCCGAAAACGGCACCTGCCCCAGCACAGCACCGTCCCCGCTGTGGAGCAGCCCCTGTAGGTAGGTCGCGTCAGCAGGGGCTGTGGGCGCAGCGACCCATCCTGGGAGGTGCCCAGCGCGCCACCGAGAACGTGAAGGGGCTGCTCTCGTCACCGACGGAAAAGCAGACACTTCCCCTGTCTCGGGAGCAGGTGTTGGCGGCCTCCAGGGAAGGACTTGACCTCGCGGTCGGAGCCTGTGTGGTTGCTGGCGTCAACTTGATGGTGGGATGATGGAGGCGGTCCAGCCCTCGCCGGCCCCCTGCCCCACTGCCCTTCTGTCCAGGGAAGCCCGGTGGCCCCGGTCCCTGCACAGAGTCCGTTACTGGCACGCTGTTACCTGCAGAGCAGCAGTGAGCTTAGCAGTACTTCCTTTTCACTGACTTATCATCGACTTACAATGTGATATTAGTTTCAGGTGTACAGCATAGTAATTCAGTATTTTTTGTAGGTCATACTCCATACAACGTTATTACAAAAATACTATGTTCCCTGTACTGTACATTACATCCTTAGCACTTGTGTATTTTACGCCTAGTAGCATGTACCTCTTAATCCCCCTCGCCTATTCTGCCCCTCCCCTCTGGTCACCACTGGTTTGTTCGCTCTGTGTTCTTTGGGGTGGGGGGTGCCCCCGGGAGCGGGAGTGCTGGGTCACGTGGTCATTGTGTTTACCTTCGTGGGAGCCACCGGGCTGTTCTCCACAGTGGCCACGTATTGTACGTTCCCGCTGGGCTGCTGGTTTCAGATCCAGCCCCACCACTTACTCGCGGTGTGGACGCGGCCCAGTGACCTCTGCTCTCTCTCTCTCTCTCTCTCTCTCTGCTTGTCTCCTCTCTCTCTCTCTCTCTCTCTCTGTTTCCTCATTTGTGTGTCAGGACAGTGATGCTGTCTACCCAGTGTGGGTGTGATGCTTACATGAGTCCGTGGATGTAAAGGGCTGACATACCAGTGCCTGGTATGTACGAGGCGCTACGTAAATAAACGTCTGCTGCTGGTGCTGTTTCTGAGCCAGCGGGGGCCATGACAGATGAAAGATTGAGAGGCTTTTGGGCTAAAAGAGGCTGCATTGGGAGGATGTAAAAGAATCAGAAAGGCCCTAATCCAGACAGTTGGGGCTGGCCCTCCGGGCATCCCTCCCTCTGGGGAATCCACCTTCTCACCTGTGCCACGCTGAGCTGTGAGACCCTCCAGCTCCGTGGTCTTCACGGATCGACCACTCCTCAGGGGTGAGAGACTCGGTCCTCCGCTCAGACCCGGGGCCAGGTCCGTGGCTTTCGGTTTCCCCACCAGCGAAAGAAGGACCAAGTAATCCACCATCTGAAAGCTCCAAAAGAAGTTTCTAGCAAACAGACAAAAGGCACTCCTCGCTCTCCCTCTCCCTCTCTCTCTCTCCCTCTCCCTCTCCCTCCCTCCCTCTCTCTCCCTCTCTCTCTCTCTCTCTCTCTCTCTCCCCCTCTCTCCCTCTCTCCCTCTCCCTCCCTCCCTCCCTCTCCCTCTCTCAATCTCTCTCTCTCTCTCTCTGTCTCTCTCCCTCTCTCTCTCTCTCTCTCCCTCCCTCCCTCCCTCCCTCCCTCTCCAGTGATGTTAGGAAAAGGCAAACCTGCTTGATTTTCAGTTGAGTCTACTGAATTATGGCCAAATATTCTGCCAAATACTGTTTCTCTCAATTTTTAAAATTAATCCATATGTTTATGATTCATTTGCTCCCAACTCATCACAGTGTTTTGTAAAAGCTGTTGGAATCCCAAGAATCCTTATAGGGGCCTTCTTGGAAGCACTTAGAAGCGAGGAGATACATTTTTTTCCCACTCGTCTTTGGTTGGAAATCTCAACTTGTAGAGGCCGTATTACCAGCTCTTCAGCTGAGAGACAGAGACCTGAGTGAACCACCGAAAAAATAGAATAACAGCGTTGTGAGGATCCTTTCATCTCACGCCCGTGCGGCGCTTGATGGCGTCCGAGCCCTGTCACCTTGTCTCCGAGGCAGTTGGGAAAAGTCGATGGGGTCAGTGCTGTTACTCTTTCAACGGAGGAGAAACTCAGAGTCAGGATGTGTGTCGTAGCCTGGAAATGAGGAGCCAGTTCTAGGCCCCTGTGAGTCGGGGAGGGGGGCGGGGAGGACGGGCCCCTGCCCAGGCCGGTGGGACAGCGGCCTCCCCTGCAGGAAACCATCCTCCCACCCTTGCTGGGTCGCCAGATCTGTCGCCGCACTTGTTCTAGTAAATGTTTGCATCGTCATCAAACAGCCCACAGTCCCTCCGCCCTTTTTCTTGCTCAACTAATTTCTCCTCCCCTAGAACCCTCTAGGGAGAAGGGCCCTTGCAAGGGCCCTTGCTGTGCACGGGGGCGGGAAGGTGGGTCTCCCGGCTGCCCCGAGAGGCTAGTGCAGCGGGGCACAGCTGGGCTCCACCCCTGCAGGGCACACTGTCCCTAAAGGGCCCCGGCAGGGCAGGCCTCGGCCCTCCAGCCCCAGCGCAAGGCCTGCTGGGGAAGCGTCTTGCGGCGCACACAGCCTCTGCGTCGGGTGCCGTGGCCTGGTGTCTCTGGGGGCCTGGGTTCTACAAAAGGCTTTGCCACCAGGAACCAGGAACCACAGCGGCCCGTGCTGCCAGCTCACTGCTGTGCCCACGGGGCTCCCTGCTCACCTCACTTAAAAAGCACAGGAAGAGGCCCCGCTTACCGAGCTCCTTCGGTTCTGTGCCACACACTTGTGTGCTCTGTCTGCTGGTTCTGCTTGGAGCCGTTCTCCGCGGTCGACACGACTGTTATCCACCTTCCATCCTGAGGCCCAGTGCGGGAACCAGCCGGGGTCACCGGGGGAGGACACGGCACCGCTGGGCGTGGGCCAGGCGCTGGCTCCGAGGCCTGCCCTGTGGCCGCCGCACCGGCCCGCGGAGGCGGCTGAGGCTCACGTCGGCGGAGGGCTTGGGGCGCCCCGGTGTTTGCGGCTACCCTCGCTGCCTCCTAGCTGACGGCGTCCGCCTCCCTCACTGTTCGAGGCAGGGGTGGGAGAGGGAAGGAGAAGGCCGTGGCTGAACGCGGGACGGGGCCGTGGAACGCTGGCAGGGCAGTGCGACCAGCCTCCTCTAGGCCTGAACGCAGCCTCCCACCCCGGGGTTCGGTGGTTGCATAAGCATTCGTTCAGCAGCTTTTATGCAGCACCTGCCCTATGCCAGACATCGCCCTGGGCACCAGAGGAGCAAAGTGGAGTAACACGGCCGGGTGCCGTCCCGCAGGGGCGCACAGTGCATGCGATGGAGACCAGCGTCTAGGGGACTCGCTGGGGAGATGCAGAGGCGCAGGCCTGCCCAGCGCCCGGCAGGGCAAGTCTCTTTTCTTTTTTTAATAGAACAGCTTTACTGAGATGTAAGTCACGTGTCATACATCCATTTAAAATATTCATCTCAGTGGCTTTCTAACATTCACCACTATCCCATTCCAGACATGCTCACTACCTTCAAGAGAAACCCCATCCTCGTTAATAGTCACTCCACTTTCCACCAACCCCTCAGCCCAGGGCGGTTATGATCTGCTTCCTGTCTGTATGGAATTGCCTACTCTGGACGTTTCATATAGTGGAATCATATAATACGTGGTCTTCTGCGTCTGGCGTCTTTCACTGAGTGTGATGTTTTCAAAGTCCATCTGGGTTGTAGCATTAGAACTTCATTTCTTCTTATGGCTGAATAATATTCCGTGTAGTGGTAGATTGTTTATCCAGTCATCATTTGAAGGACGTTGGGATTATTTCCACTGTTTGGCTGTCGAGAAGAATGCTGCTTGCGCATTCATGCACAAGTCTGTGTGGACAGACGCTCTCATTTCTCTTGAGCGTATGCCTACTGGAGGGACCGCTGGATCACAGGGTGACTGTGCGTCAGGGTCTGAAGAACTGCCGTGTTTAACTTTCAGAGGCTCCTCCGGCTCTTTCCCAGCGGCTGCACCATTTTACATCCCCGCCAGCCACGCGTGAGGGTTCTTATTTCTCCATATCTTCTCCAACACTCGCTATTTTCTGTCTTTTTGATTGTAGCCGTCTTAGCTAGTGCAAAGTGGCATCTCACTGCGGTTTCGATTTGCATTTTCCCTGCTGGCTAATGACGTTGAGCACCTTTTCATGCACTTCCAGCTGTTTGCATGTCTTCTTGGGAGAATTCTATTCAGATCCTTTGTGCATTTTTGATCAGATTATGTCTTTTTATTGTTGAGTTGTAGGAGTTCTTTATATATTCTAGATACGAGTCCCCTGTCAGTATAGGATTGGCAAATATTTTCTCCCATTCTGTAAGTTACCTTTTCATTTTCTTAATGGTGTCCTTTGAAGCACAAAAGTTTCTAATTTTGATGAAGCCCAACTCATCCATTTTTTCTTTTGTCACCTGTGCTTTTGGTGTCATACCTAAGGAAGCTTTGCCTGGCCCAGGGTCATGAAGATGGACTCTCGTGTTTTTTTCTAAGACTGTTATAGTTTTAGGTCTTACGTTTAAGCGTGTGACCTATTTTGAGTTAATTTTGTCTGCTGTAAGGAAAGGGCCAACTTCGTTCTGTCCTGCATGAGGACACAGAGGCGTCCCAGCACCGCTTGTTGAAAAGACATTTCCCCATCGCATGGCCTTGGGGCGGGAAGAGGTGGAAGCGCTGCCCCCTTCATCGGGGGACCTCAGGGCAGCACCCAGGGCCCATCCCAGGCGCGGCCACTGAGTAGAGCCACTGGCCGGAGCTGGAAAAGCAAGGAGGGCAGGGCAGACGTTTGTTTTCTCCCTTGTCTCGGGCAGGCAGTGGGGTGTCGGGTGGGGCGACAGGGCCGGCGGTGTGGAACCAGGGGTCCCGAGGAGCCCCCTAAGGACCGGCTTCCTCCCCCCGCCACTCAGAGGTACCTTCTTCTCTTACCTGGATCCACAAGGGGACTGAAACGCGAATAGGCCTGTGAGGCACAGTCCTCCCCCTTCCTGGAGGCGGCGAGCAGGGGAAGGTGACCAGCCCCGGGCGGAGGAGGAAAGAGAGCAGATCAGGGAGGCTGGGACACCCTGCTCAGCGAGGGGCCTGGCGGCAAGATGGGCGGAGAGGGAGCAGGGAGCCCCACCGAGAGCAAGTCCACGAAGTGTCCCGAGTCCCCGAGAAGCACGGACGCGGGCGCTGTGGCACCTGTGGGGAACGGCGGGCCTCCCAGGGCATACGGAGCACCCGACCCCACCAGAGGCCCCAGTTCAAGGCTCTAGCTCTCCTGCAGGCCCCGGGCGGCCTCCCGCTGGGCAGCGGGCGCGTGGCGCGTGTGTTGATGTCCCTGGGGCTCTGCCTGGGACCCACTCGTCTGCTCCAGCTTCTCCACCTGCAGCGAGGCAGGCAGGGCTGGCTCTCCCAGGAAGGGGGCTGGAAAGGAGGAATTTGGTGGCTTGAAGGAGAGAAACAGAAGTGCCCGGAGAGGGGAGGACCAGGCCGGCTGGCCAGGGCCCCGGGGGCTTCCTGATGAGCTGCTGTGTACCCGTGTGTCTCAGCAGCTGCCACGCAGTAGAAGCCTTAGTGCTGTCGGGACCCCATGTTCCAGAATCACCCAGCTGTCCCATGGCAGCCAGGCCGGCAGCCGCCTGGTAGAACCAGGGTTAGAGGGACTGTCTGCCCGGCACAGAGATGGCACGATTGTCCTATGCTCCCCACGGCCTGCAGGGGGCGCGCTTGGTCCCTAACCGCTCTGCTTGTCAGGGTCCGCCTGGGAGCCCAGGGCCCCCGCCCAGCTGCTGAATCAGGGCCGGCCCAGGAAATCGATTTGCAAGAAGCTTCCCTCCCAACGGATGCACTCAGTCTAAGGGGACCCAGCGGTCAGCGTTCCTGTCACCGGCTCCTCTGTAAGGGACACGCCGGCCGTCAGCAGGGGTGCGCCTCTGTAGCGCCCCATCGGTGGCCCTGTGTCCTCCTCAGCTTCCACCACTGCTTCTGCAGGAGACACGCCTGCCCCCCACTCACCTGCCTTTCTCTCCCGTTCTCCAGGACACACAGGACCAGCCACTGCTACCGCATCACCTACCGCCACATGGAGCGCACGATGTCGCAGAGAGAGGTCGGGCGCGTCCACCAGGCCGTGCAGGAGGCGGCCGTGCGGCTGCTGGGCGTCGAGGGCAGGTTTTGATGTCGCCACCTCCCCAGCCGCGGCCCTCCCAGGGCCCCGGGTTTGCTGAACCAAAGAGAAAAAGATACTGTTTGTGGGCGGAGGCATCCGTCATCTTGTGATAAATGGGTCAGTTTCAGGACTTTCAGAAGATAAAGGATTGCTCTTGAGAAGCTGTTGACATAGCATGTGTCTTTTATTTGGGAAAAGTGGGGGGAAGGAGCAATAATACGAGAGTTACCTTCTCTTCCTTTTAGAAATGCTTTGCCCGTTGGCGCTCGGCGCAGTTAATTGGTCCCCGGGTTCTGTTAAAGCGTAAACAGCAGACGTGATTTCCTACCTGACAGGCTCTTGCCCCCGTGTAATGAGCGGAGCCACACAGAGGGACACACTCCAGACCGTAGAAGCTTTTCTCAGTCGGCTCCCGTTCCTTTCTCCCTCCTTCTTCTGTTCTGCAAAGGGCAGGCTGCAGACAGCGCGCGGATGAAATGCCAGGGATCCCTCAGAGGTGGAGGGAGTCACATCTCTGAGCGAGCAGGGTTTTACTTCCTTTTCACAAAGTGGGGCTTGGAGCCGGGGCTCTGGCCCCAGGGTGTGGACAAAGCTGCCTCCGCCCCCAACCCCCACCCCCAGAGGAGAGAGCGCGCCCCGGGGCTGGGTGGCACCCGGCACTGCAGGACCAGGTCCTTGAAGCCCCGGAGAGTTTGTTTCCTAATGGAAGGCCTCTGCTTCCGGAGACGACCTTTATGGAGGAATACGGGGCTTTGATGTTCCCTTTTTGCCATCGCGAGCGCTTTGTGGTCTGCCTGCTTCCCTCCTGGCCAGTTTTCATAATCAGATTCCGTCCCCGGTGTGATGCTGGAGGCTGATGGAGGCCCGTCTGAGCGCTGGGATAAATATTTGATGAGTGCGGCCATTAGCAGCCCGCGGTGTGAGGATGGGCAGCTGCTCCAACAGGAAGGAGCGGCTGCAATGTCATTTCACCCTCTTACCCAGGCGGACGTGTCCCTTGGATTTTCAAGGGAATGAGAGCCGCATCCCAGCCTCGCCAAGCTGCTGTCCAGGGTCCTGGGGCCACAGGCGCTGTTCCCGGAGAGGAGGGGTCTAATGCAGAGCGTGATTGGGAATCTCTTCTCCAGGAGCATTTGCTAGCAGACCGTTCCTGATCCAGCCCGGGGCTGCATTTCCAGAGACCCCTTTTATCCCCAAGACCCCTTAGGCATTCGCGGAAATCCTGGCGTAACACCCAGAAGACGTGGCACCGCCCCTCGGCCCACGCCCTGAGCGCGTATCTGTCAGATGCCCAGCGCTGTGCTAGGGCCTGGGGGCAGTGCTGACATTCGGGGGCGGGGGGGGGGGGCTCGCAGAGGGCTTTGCTGAACGTTCCTCTCGACACTCCATGAGATGTAGTCAACCTTCCCCTAAATTTTCCTGTGAGGCCGGAGGAGTCTCGGGCCCTAACCAGGAGCACACCCGAGCCTGCTGCCTCCCAACGAAGACCCTGTAGCTAGACGGACTCGGGTGCGTTGCCAGGTCTGCGCCTCCCCCCTGCTCCCGGGACCCGTGTTCTGCGAGCCCCCAGCCGCGCGGGCTCGTGCGACCCCCGCCTCCGCTCTGGGTGTTGGCGCTCGTGCCACAGGTGGGCCCGCCCACCAGGGGGCCGAGGGGACATCCAGCTCTTCACTTTTCTCATGGGACTCCCGCAGGAGAATAAAGAGTGAAGAAGAAAAAAATAGGCAAGATAATGGCACCCCTGAGCTGAACAGCACTCTGCAGCGCGGTGACAGACGAGTCCGTGTAAATAGAGCGTGGTGGCCAACACCAGTGCCACCCGCCGGGAGGCGCCCTCCCGTCCTCCGTGAAGCCGGGACAGGAATCTGCCTGCTGCAGAGGCTGCTCAGGTGTAGAACCCGGAACCTAAGAAGCTGCCGGTGACATCTGCTCTGGCGACGGACATCGGGAACCGGCTGGGGAAGGGATGACCCCCGCACAGTGGCTCTCCCTACCCCACGTCTCAGTGGCCACGTGAGGTCCTCTGTCCCCACGTCAGCTGTCCGGTCTCCGTGACGACCGTCATCGCTTGGACGGTGCTCGGCGGCTGCCAGGCAGGCCCTCCGTACGCATCCGCAGGGCACGGTAGAGGGAGGACACGTAACGGCGATGGTGGGGTTGACAGTGGCCGAGCCCCGCCCCCCGGGTGTCCCGGGCACAGCGCACTGCGTGTGTTCAGCCACCTGAGTCTGGGCCGCTGTTCCACGTGCGATAGATGAGCCAGGAAAAGGTGGACTGGGCCCAGCATGCCCTCCTTCCATCCTCACGACCCCGGTGGTCCTGTTCTTCCCTCCACCCTCCAGGAATGAGATCAACGTGCTCGGGGAGGTGCCGCAAAGCCGGGCTGGAGGAGGCCTCTCTGACGTCCAAGCCTGTGCTCTTCACGTTGCCCCCAGCTACGCCCCCTGCACTTGCCCGGGCGCTCGGCCTACGATAGGCAGGGTGGGGATTCACTCTGGGCACCGCAAGGCAGACGGGCCACCGCCACGCTGCGGACGTCACCACCGGGACAGTGGCAGCACCACTGCCCAGCCCCGGGACCCTCTCCACAAGGTGCTGGGGCATGTGACATGGGCCCACAGGGCCAGCCGTGGGTTCGGTACCAAAACGGTTGGAAGGTCCTCTGTCATCTGACGCTTCTAGTGGTCAATAGAGTTACACTGGCTGCTTCAGGACGGCAGGTCAGATTCAGGGCCACAGTCAGCTGGAAAGGTCAGCTGCTGAGCGACAGGAAAGCCCAGAACTGAGCAGCCTAAGACCCTGCGAGGGTAGTGCGTGCTCCCAGGAGGCTGCATCCCAGCTCCCGGGAAGGTGGGGCAGCAGGAGGAAAGTTCTTCTTGCCCTCGGTGACCAGTTACTCGAGATCCTAGTGGCTCTGGTCTCCTAGATGGGCGTCTACAAAAGCCAACAACAGCAACACACACACCCAAAGCCGGTGCCCTGTTCGAAGGCAGGGGCTGCAGACACTTGTACAGGCAGGAGACTGCCCGGCTCGGGCCCCTTGTCTGGCCCATTCCCAAGTCTGGGGCTGGTCTGGGGCGGGTGGATCAGGTGCCTCATGGAGCATTGGACCGGCCTAAACCCGGCTCTGCCATGGTGAGTCACTTAGCATCCCTGAGGCTAAACGTTCTCCGCTCTGAGATGGAGGTGACGACCCTCTCCTCCGTCCAGGGACCGAGTGTGGACGGCTCAGCAAGGAGGAAGAAGATTGTGTGTAAAACTCTTAAGCATCTCATTTTAGCCTCACACAGACTCTGAAACTTAACCACAGCACGTCCACCTAGGAGTTAAGGACATGAGGCCAAGGACCAGGCCCAGGGTCCTCCCATGAGCGGGAAATTGACTAGGATTTAAGGCCCGCTCTCTGTAAGACCAAAGCCCGCGGTCTTCCTGCCGTGCCCTGTGTCTGCCAAGAAACGACACAGATGACAACACAGTGGCCGTGCCTCGCCCTTTGCAGTCTCAGGTGCGAGATGGGGGGCGCCCTCCACAGCCTTTGCTCCCCAAGTGCAGGCCCGCACGTGCACATGTGTTTGTCTGTTCGGACACAAGACTCAAAGAGGGCTTGGCCTGCACACACTTCCAAAGGATGCGGGGAGACCAGGCCGCATTGAGTTAAACAGGAGACTTCAAGGAGGGCACGTGAGGTGGTGAAACTACAAGGATCGATCCAAGGAGGAAATCAGTTTAACCAGTGGGCTCAACACTAAAGCCACACGTCCCAGCTGTGTCCCGGCTACACCCTGGGCCGTTGGAGCCCTCGGGCAGGACGGGTGCCCGGGGCTGTGTGCCGACCATGGCCTGCTGGCTGTGTAGTCGCCCTTCTCTCCCAAACAAGAAGGGCTTTCAGGACGCAGGTGTGTGAGACTGGCATTATTACAGAGGAAACTTTGAAATCTATTTTTAAGGGCTTCGAATCCACTGAGTGACTCGTTTGAAGTCATCTATATTTTATTACTAATAAGAAACAACTAGGATGCGAAGCAAGTCAGTGGAAAAAGGAAAGTCTTTCCGACAGGTGTGCTGGAGCAGCTGGGTCCCCGTGTAAATCAACCCCGATGCCACACGTCACACAAAAATTAATTCAAGACGGAGCCTAAATAGAAAAGCCCAAACCTTCCTAGCAGCCTTAGAGAAGAAAATGTAAAGGACTATCTTTGTGACCTTGGGTGGAGGCAGTGACTGCCTAGAGAGGACACAGAAAGAGCTAGTAAAGAAAAAACAATGATCAACTGGACTTTTTCAAGATTTAAAACATCTGCTCTTTGAAACACGTCATTAAGAAAATGAATAGGGGGACTTCCCTGGCGGCCCAGTGGTTAAGAATCTGCCCTTCCACTGTAGGGGGCACAGGTTCGATCCCTGGTCAGGAGCTAAGATCCTGCATGGCGCGCGGTGTGGCCAGAAAAGAAAAAAAAAAAAGAATAGACAAACCACAGATTGGGAGAAAATATCGTGACACGTATATTCAACAAAGGATTTATATCCAGAATATACAAAGAATTCCTACAATTCGATAATAATTTTTTAAAAAATCTTTTGAAAAATGGGGAAAAGTCCTATAATTCAGTAATTTTTAAAAAAAGCTTTTTAAAAAATGAACAAGTACTTGACAAAAAAAAAGATTTATAAATGGCCAATAAGTTGGAAAGATGCTCAACATTATTAGTCATCAGGGCAGTGCTTTCAGGAAGCTGCAGAGCAGCCGGAACTCATCTGTAGGGGCTAAAAGCAGATCAGAGGTCGCCTGGGCCTGGGAAGAGATTGATGGAAAGGGGCCCACGGGAATGTTCTCTATCTTGATAGACATGCAGTTTACGTGGACGGGTGCATTTGTCAAAACTCATCAAACTGTATGCTTTAAAATCTGTGCCTTTCGCTGTGCGTAAACTATACCACAAAGGAAAAGAGACAAATGACACGTGCTGCATCTCACATTTCCACGCATCTCACAGCACCACGGCTCCAAAGTGGAGACAGCAGCTCGGCGCCGAGGGAGCAGGCATAGAGGTGGGTGTAGAAGGGGCTCGGGGACTCTGCGGGCAAGATCATTCTTGAGTCGACCACACACCTGGGGCAGGCAGCTCTCTCCAAGGAGAGTGGCCACACGGGGGAGGGGACAGGGTGCAGCTGCAGGAACAATAATGTGAGATGGCGATTCCAGTCACTCGGGGGTTGTGATGAGGGTTGAATGGATTGAAGAGGGCAACACTCTCAGTTTTTAGCACGATATACTGACCATTACAAGTGAATCCGTATTTTTCTTAAAAACCCACGTTGGGAAAACGTTCTGGAGTTAGAAGGTGGGGATGATTGTTTGACTGTCTGAATACATGAAAATTCACTGAACTGTGTGCTTTGAAAGGGTGAATTTTATAGGATGATAATTATATCTCAATAAAGCTGTTATAAAAAATGTTAAACATGCATTCACTATATGACCCGGCAACCCCTTCCTAAGGTGTTTCCCAAGAGAAATGAAGCACAGGATGTTACTGAGTTGGGTGAACAAGGAAACCCAGGCAGAGGTGAAGGCAGCTCAGTCTGCCGTCCTCTCCTTCCCAGGGGTTTGGCCCCAGAGAGCTGGGCCAGAGTGAGGCCTGGCGTACGTGCGGATGCTGTTAAGCTGGGGTGTTCCTCCGTCCGCCTCTCCATGGGGGAGGGGCCGCTGGTACCTGACCTCCTCAGGAAGGCTCAGTGGACCTGCCCCCTGCTCTGTAACGTGTGGTTTCCCCACCAGGAGCACGAGAAATGCAGAGTCCCGGGCCCCTTCCTGGACCTGCTGAATGAGAGCCTGCATTTATCCAGGTCCCAGATGATCCGTGTGTGTGTGTGTGTGTGTCACGTCCAGAGATGCTCTGAGCTGGAGCCGTGCGCTCCTTAGCCAGGAGGATTGAGGCTTCGCCAGGCTGCACACGTCCCCCTTAGATCCTCGGGGCCCTGTTACGATTGAACGGGTGTCCATCCTTCAAAAGGGACCTTGAAGTCCTACCCCAGCACCTCCAGGGCGAGACCCCATTTAGAGACGGGGTCCATGGAGACGCAATGATTAAGATTCCCACGATGCCTGGTGTCCTTATAAGAAGACAGCCATGTGAAGACAGACCACCAGAAGCTAAGAGAGGCAAGGAGGGACCCCCTACAGGAATCAGAGGGCGCATGGCCTGCCGATGGCTCTGGAGATGTGAGAGAATACTTCCTGTTGTTTTAGGCCACCCGGTCTGTGGGCGCCCTAGGAAGCAAATAGGGATCCCAAGACAGAGGGAGCAACCTCTTGTCCTTAGGACTCTGAAAAGACGGCCCCGCACGTGGCCGCGGAGGGAACCCCTAGTAAATGGGGGCTGCCGTGTCTTTGGGTGGAGGGAGGCCTTCAAGCCTCACCTTCCCAGGAGGCTCGGTCTCTCTCAGGCTCAGTGCACCGGCCGGGCAGACCCTTGGGCAGAACATCCAGAGGGCAGCGGTGTCCGAACTGGTAGCTCGGCCTCAGGGCCCAGAACGCACAGCTGAGACGCAGGGGAGCCTCCCAGCTGGCTCTGAACTGAGGCGAAGCCAGCCAGGCCGGGCCCGGCTGCGCAGAGAGGGCCCACGGGTGTGGATGCCCTCGACACCAGTGGCCAGAGGGGAGTGGTTCCCAGGTGCTCTCCCCGGTAGAGACAGGCTCCTGGGCCGCCCAGGGATCTGCCCCTCGGGGCAGGAGGAAGTGCAGGGCCCGACCGGCTCTCACTGCAGGGCCCCAGCACAGGCTGTGCCCCAGGCCCTGCGGGCAGGGCGTCCCAGGCGGAGCTGCGAGGGGCTCTCACTGGGCCCCCAGCCAGGCACCTCTCCGTTCCGCCCAGGCGAGGGCGGTCCGGATGGTCACGGGGGAGTTGGAGCTCGTCCAGATAACACCTGCAGCCCTTTCTCGTTCGCCCGCCCTGCGAGGCCTCGGCCTGGGCAAGCAGCCCCTCCCTCCTCTCCTCCCCTCCCCCCTGCCCCTCTGGCCTGGATGAATTCAGACCCAGGTGATGAGAATGAAGCCGCGGCCCCGCCAGAGGGAAGCGTGTTGGGTCTGTTCACAGCCTCACCCCTTGGATGAGGGCTCAGCGCCTGGCAAATGGCCGCTCCCCAGCAAGGGCCGCGGCCAGCGCTCACGTCGCTGTGTGTCACTCACCGCACGGGCCGGGCGGGCGGCAGGGCCTCCTCGCGGCACGGGGAGGCTGGCTACCTGAGCTCCTCTGTCCCCACGGGCAGAACCCGGCCGAGGGAGAGGAAGCAGGGCCGGCCTCCCTGAAGCGGGCCCCGGGGCTGGCCGGCTCTGAGGTCACGCTGCGCTGTCCCAGTCTGGGTGCCCGCACGCAGGTGACCGGCCTCTTCTGTGCCGGCCCCTCCAGCAGGCTCTCGGCAGCGTTCACTGGCTGTTCAACCCAGGCCGGGAGAGTCTGTTAACTCTTGGACTGATGCCGTGTGTGGGCCTCAGGACCTGAAAAATACTGTTGAATGGGGTCACTTAAAGCACGTTTTCAAGAAAACACAGGAGGTTTAGCAAAATGGTTAAAAACTTGGGTTTTGGAGCCAGGCAGAGGTAAGCTCAAATGTGGGCTCCTCGAGAACACCTCTTGGCCTCGCGGTGCACATCTGCAGGATGGGACAGTCCGTGTTGCAAGGACTATGTGACACCACGTATGGGAAAGCTGCTAGCATGGGGCCTGGTAAGTAGACAGTGAAAGGGAAAAAGGAGATCTGGTTGTGGGTTCAGAGAAGGCCACACTCCCAGCTAAAGGGATTGCAAGGTCTGGGAAGCTTCTGGAAAAATGTAGTGTCACATGGCGCTATCCTGGAAGGTCTGGACTCAAAGGAACGTTAGAGATTGTTTGTCCGGTGGCTCCATTTTAGAGATGAATTGCTGAGGCCCAGAGAAGTAAAATGACTTGTATTAGTTGGATGAAGAACAAATGGAGACTGACTAGACAATTCTCTCATTGTACAACAAGTCTGGAGGAGGCAGGGCTGGTTCCGTGGTCCAGTGTCGTCACTGAGACCCCAGCCTCTTCCTCCTGCTCTGCCAGCTGCAGCAGGTGGGCAATGTCTTCCCCTCATGGCTACAACATGGCTGCAAGAGCACCAACCAGCATATCTCCACACAGCCTCCAAGAGCAGGAATGGAGAGGGCAAGGGATTTCCGTTTCTCCTCACAAATTTCTTTTTCTCATAGAGAAAACATTTCTCAGCCTTCCCTTCAAGTCTCATTGGCCAGGAGTGGTTCACAGGCCCACACTCCAGCTTTTTTAAGACCTGGGAAAGGAAGTGTCTGTCATTTCCAGCCTCTATTGTAGGAAAAGAGGCTCTACCAAAAAAATAAGGGGGATGGGGATGCTATTTCATAGGCAACCAACAGCGTCTCCCAGACTGGCCCAAAGTCATCCAGCTACTTGCCAGCCAGACCCCTGCAGGGCCCAGGATAGAACACTTGGCTCCAGGCCCAGCATCGTTTCCAGTGTCTCCTCCTGTATTTTGCTGCCTCCTTGGTAAGCAAGGCCTTTAGAAATGGCGTGCAGTGAAGGGCCCTGTGAAGGGCAGCTAGTCTCTGGCCAGAGGACTAGGGAAGCTGAAGCTTGGAGTCCAAACTGAGCAGAGCGCTTGGAGGCCGGGCCGGGGAAGCAGAGGGAGCCGCTCAGCCCGGAACTTCCCCAGGCTTCCTTCCCACTGGGCCCGCCCCTCAAGACCCTTCTGCCTGGACATTTGTCAAAGAGGGTGGCGACATGCATTGGAGGATTAATCGGACGGGGACACTGGTATTCGTGACACGAGAGCTTTTTGCCCTCAGGAGCTACCAGTATGTTTACTCGCTGGCAGGTGCCTGTCCTCGTGTGTTTAAGTCCTTTACAGATGTTAATTTTTTGTGTGTCTGTAAGGATGGTTCTGTAGGTGGTTACGATGCTTTCCAGACAGGTGGACGGACTGATTCAAAGTCACGTAGGAGCCTGGTGTTCTGGCTCCCTGGGACTTACCACGTTTGTTGGCAGGGACACTGCGTGTCGCCAGAAATCAAAATGCTAAGCTCTCTGTCACTCTTTCAAGCCAAATGTCAAGAAAGCAATTATGGAAGAGCCAAAGGCTTGGAGGCAGGGAAGAGCCAGCCCCACCTGGGGGCTGCACGTGGCTGGGCCCAGGCTTCCAGAAGGCTGGTGGGGATGTGCCGGAAAGGGCAGGAGCCGTGGCTACCTTAGACGCTGAGGAGTGATGTGGGCACAGGTGTGCAAGGAAAGAGCAGAAGAACATACGGCGGCCAGGGGAGCAGGGGGGGACTGCCGGGGAGCCCAGCGGCGGGCCCTGTGGAAGCAACGCAGACGGGAGGCTGGAAAGAGAGGAAGCGCCTGGGGCCTGGTGGGACCAGCCGACGATGACGGTGAATGGCGGATTTTTTTTTTTTAATTTTAATTTTTTAAATTTTATTTATTTTTGGCCGTGTCGGGTCTCCGTTGCTGTGCGCGGGCTTTCTCTAGTCACAGCGAGCGGGGGCTGCTCTTCATTGCGGTGCGTGGGCTTCTCACTGCGGTGGCTTCTCTTGTTGCAGAGCACAGGCTCTAGGCGCGCGGGCTTCAGTAATTGTGGCTTATGGGCTCAGTAGTTGTGGCACGCAGGCTTAGTTGCTCTGCGGCATGTGGGATCTTCCTGGACCAGGACTCAAACCCACGTCCCCTGCATTGGCAGGCGGATTCTTAACCACTGCGCCACCAGTCCATCTCTGGGGTGGAGGGACAGCGGCAGAAGAGTCTGGAGGGATGGAGCTGTCCTGGGCCTTCCCCATTTGCAGGATCTCTTGTCTCTGATGATGCTGAGATGCTGGCAGAGGCCAGACTGCACCACAGCCTCCAGAAGAAAGGCATCTCTCGCCTACCCCTGTCGTGGGTCAGAATCACAGGCCAGCACAGAGAGTCGCCCCTTCTTGGGAGGGAGGAGGGGACTGAGGCCCTCACAGCCGTGGTCACTTGCGTGCAGTCCAACGTGTCAACAGCACATCCCAGACCAGACCCAGATCGCTGGGTGCCCGGCCAAGGCCGAAGCTTTCATGAATTGTTTAACCCCCGAGAAACACATCTGTGATTTTTCTCCCCAAGGACCCCATGTTTTAAGAGATTCTCATCTACCAAACAGCTGCATTTACCAAGCAATAATTTATTCATTTTCTCATTTTTAAAATTAATCAAAGATATACGTAACTGCCAGCCAGGGTCTCTGGTCAGCAGGACACAACCTTATTACCACCCCGGGCTGATTTAATTCCTGCCCGAAGCAAAGAAACTTGACATTTTAGGCAGCCTGAGCAGCCTCGCTGGGGGAACATGGAGGTTTTCACTTCGCTGTGTGAGATGTTCACAACAGCCTCCAGACCCTTGTCACTGATGCGTGGAGCCTGGGACCCCTATTGGGAATCACTGCATGGTTTTAGCAGGAAATAAGGCACGAAGGGAATCTCACCGTCCCAAAGTCTGGCCACTAAACCGTTGAAGGGTTTGTGGCCTGGATCAAGCCCCTGCCCGCCAGGAGCCTCGGGCAAACCACTCTCTCCCTGAGCCTCAGTTTTCCCATCCGTAAGCTGGGAGTGAGATAGTAGTCAGGGTTCTTAGCTGCCCATTTTCTTAAGTACAAAAGAATGTACTAAAAGGATGCTGAGGGAAACAGTCTGGCTGTTCCTCAAAGAGTCAACATAGAACTACCGCATGACCCAGCAATTCCACTCCTGGGACTGGACCCAAAAGAATTGAAACAAAGACTTCAAACAAAAACTTGTGTCTATTCACAGTAGACGAAAGTTGGGAACAACCAAATGTCCATCAATGAGTGAATGGTTACACAAAGTGTGGTCTATACGTACAATGGAATACTATTCAGCCCTAAAAAGGAGTGAAGTTCTGACAACACGCTGCAGCAGGGATGAACCTTGACAGCACTACGCTGAGGGGAAGAAGCCGGACACAAAAGGCCACAGAGAGTATGATTCCACCTGTGTGAAATGTCCAGAATATGCAGGTCCATAGAGACAGGATGCAGATCAGTGGTTGCCGGGCACTGGGCGTGGAGGGGTGGAAAGGGATTGCTTAGCGGGTACAGGTTTCCATTTGGGGGGATGAAAAATTCTAGCATTCAAGGACGGTGACGGTTACACAGCCTCAAGGAAGAGCTTGATGCCACTGAATTGTGCACTTGACAACGGCGAAGACGGTAGATGCTGTGTTATGTGTATTTTACCACAATAAAAGTAGTGTGCAGACAGTGAGATGCAAATATATATGTGTGCTGGCTAAGTTGCAGGGTGGCGGGACCTCCGGGAGCCACGCCTGCAGCCTCGCCGTGGGTACACAGACACAGACACGCCAGCCACTGGCCCTGCCCGCCCGGGCTCTCCATCTCCTGCAACCACTCCGGCCTCAAGTCCCTGGGACTCTGCGCAGATGCGTCTGATGGGGGAGGCTGGGTCACATCCCCGGGGCGCTGCCAGGAAGGCTGAGGCAGCTCAGAATGCCAGCTGTCTACAGCAGAGGACACATGGGAAGGACCTGGCCGGGGCATGAAATGCTGGTACGGGTCCTTCCTCCTGTGGCGCATCCAGAAGGAAACAGGTCACAAAGGAAACACTGCTCCTTAAAGGACTCCTGGAGCGAGGCCACCTTCCCCTCCCTTATCAGCCCTTCTGAACACCGCCCCCCCCCCCCGCCCAATTCACGCAGCAGAGACAATTGCTCCTTCTCCGTCCCATCCAGGGCTTTCTCCCTTTGGACAAGGTGACAACAGCCGCTGGTCCTTTATCCAGTGGACACTCTCCCTGGCTTTAGTTTTCTGTGATTCACTTTGCAGTTTAACACACGGACCCTATCACTTAGAAGCCAAATGACAGTGAGATGGTGCCCAGGTGGGGCGAGAGCTGTGGGACCCGCTCTGCTCTCCGTGCTGGGAGACAAAACCCCTGCCTGCATTTGTCCCAACCCGGCCGTTCACCCACCTGGTGGGGAAGACGCGGCACCTCCAATCTCAGCTACAGACAAGGCGAGAGGGAAATGAGCAAAACCGATGGATGGGATCAGAGTTAGGTTTTTTTAAAGAAAAAACATTTAGCACAATTTTAAACTTTCAGGAAAGTTGCAAACATAGTACAAGGAACTCCCATATAGCTTTTATTCTGATTGGCCACTCGTTTACGTTTTATCCCATTTACTTATCCACTCCCCCTCTCTCTTCTCTCGACTACTTCATTTTACCTGTAAATAGTCCAGGGTAGCTAATCAAACTCAAGCCTGTGCTTAGTTCCCTCATAGCTCCCATCACAAACCACACATATTTATCTGCCGATGTGTCATCCGGCTTCCCTCCCGCTAGAATGTCAGCCCCACGATGGCAGCCGTGTCATTGTCACACACCCACGACCGTGCGGGCACACGAGATAAACTCCTAACCACAATTTGCTAAACTAAGCACAGGCATGAAACAGAGCGACAGGGTCCCCCTTTAGGTTTATGGACCAGGAAGGTCTCTGCAGGGTTGATATTTAAACCGAGACCCAAAGGTGAGAAGCTGCTGTTGAGTGGAAGACGCTGTAAGCCTGGGCAAAGGCAGAGATGAGGTGATTGAGGACCAACAGATGATCAGCAAGGCTCGTAGTGGAGGGGACGGGGTGGCAGGTGACGGTGAGATGCAGCCGAGGAGGAGGACGTGCACCAGTCTTCCGTGTGGCCTTGTAGCCAGGTGAAGGGTCGGACTTCAACCTCAGAGAAAGGGACGGCCCTGGAAAGGTTTAGGTGGGTGAGTGCCGCCTTGCGTGGAATGGATTGGAGGGGGGCCCATGTGGAAGTGGGGAGACCAGCTGGAGGAGCCTGCAGTCACGTTGGCTGGAGACCGTGGTGCCTGGGACCAGGGTAGAGAGGGAGGGAGGGAGGGAGGGAGGGAGAAGTGGACAGATTGGACACGGATTGATTGGATGCAAAGAAGAAGGGGAGGGTGGCACAAGGACGACGGCCCCTGGGTTTCATGGCTCAGGCAGCTGGGGGCTGGTGGAGAAACAGCACAGGTTTGTGGACTCTGGGGGGTGTCCAAGAAAAATCGGACAGAGTGAAACAGGCAAGGAAGACTTTATTCAAAACTATGGTCGTAGGAGAGAGAGAGTGAATTTAACAGGGGCAGCCGGGGATGTATAGCCAGTGGGTGAGGGCAGAGTGAGGGGGTCAGTGAGTGGAAAGTTACCAAGAGGAACTTGGTTAGGTGTCAAGGGTTGGGAGACTCTTGCTAAAATGGCTTGGCCAGCATCCTGACAGCCTGGGCTCTGCCAGCTAAGGTCCGCAGGCCAAGAAGAAGGCTCAGGAGAACCCGACTAAAGTTTGATCAGGGGGGAGTCCTCGTCACAGGGAGGACTTGGGGCATCTGTTCTGGCTGAGTCATGTCCAGGACGATATGTCCAGTGTGCAGCTCGGGATGTAAATCTGGAACCAGAGGCGAGGTCCTGGCTGGATGCACGAATCTGATCATCGCTGAAACGCCGGCCTCGGGAGCGCACAGCATCAGTGAGCTCTCAGACCTGTGATGGACTCTGACGGATGAGCGCCCCCTGGAACTTCTACATCCCGAGAGCTAAGCTCGCCAATGCCGCAGCCTCCCCCGCCCCCAGGGAGCAGAACTGGCCACTCTTCTCCCGGGACTCCGGGTCCTCAGCGCCTGAAGGCAGGTGGAGGCTTCATAAGGGCCCGGTCCCTTGTAAGGAAAGAGGATTCCCGTGCTCCCCAGTGTTGACTGAAAATACTTCTACTGTAATGACACCTAAATATATATGATTATAAAACTACATATAAATGCCTTCTGCTTAGAGCTATGCTGCAATTATCAACCCACAGTGAAGTGAAGAAGGAAAAGCACAGCCCGTACATCCCCACCCTCAGCTGACCCCACTTGGAGAAACACGGGAGAGGTGAGCTCTGACATCCCTTCCAGTCCTAACAAGCGATGACTTTCTGAGCCTACGGTGCTGAGGGAAAGGCCGTGATTATGCAGCAACAGTAGAGAGGCTCAATCAGAGAATGGTTACCTCGAGACCCAGAGGTCACGTGGAAGGTAGCCTCCAACAGAATAGACAGGTAATAAAAAATTAGCATTTTACCTAGAGGAACGTAAACAAAATACGGGTGGCGAGAAGAGCAATGTCAGTACTCTGGTGAAGAGACGTCTTTTTCCAGATTTGAAAAAGCTCAACTTTTATCTTTCTTGACTCACTTGGCCACATACATCAGAGGTTTTTTTTTTTTTTTAATTAATAACTGGTAAGAAACCTTTTCTAAGTTATGATGCTGTTTTATATTTGAAGAAGTTAAGGGTGCTATTCATTTTATTAATTAGAAAAGCAGGGGAAATCATGCTTAAGGCTTCTCACCTAACACCTCAACTAATAGTATTTTGTACATTCCTTCTAGCCCTCTCTTGTGTGTACATATTTTATC
The DNA here is from genome assembly GCF_963455315.2 of Globicephala melas. Classification (NCBI taxonomy): domain Eukaryota; kingdom Metazoa; phylum Chordata; class Mammalia; order Artiodactyla; family Delphinidae; genus Globicephala; species Globicephala melas. The sequence continues at coordinate 98,795,850 of NC_083324.2, read as the reverse complement.
TGCTGTGTGTGTGATTTTGTATTCTTTAAAGACGTAAGATTGTGATATGTGTTTTTCTCTATTGCCAGGTAGTGTTAGTTATAATTTTGTTGACTCCATTTTTATCCATTTCTTGTATATACTACACGTTGCATACTCATCCTCCTATGATTTCCTATGCAAGTTGCCGTCCATCTGTCACCCGTATAAAAAACGCTGCTGTGAACATCTTCAGACCCACAGCTTTTTCTGTCTTGTGGATTCGTGCATTCGGCTAGATTCCCAGGTGGGAATTTCTGGGTCGAAGGGTACAATTTTATTTCCAAAATCATTTCTGATGATCTAAACAGAGATGTGAGGATAAAACGGATAAAACGGGGGAAAGGCAGATTTGCAACAGACACCAATAGCAGATTTAGAAATCCCAAGGGAGAAGCAGGGGCTGTATCAGCAGGCAGAGCTGGTCCTGCGAACGCAGGGGTGTTGGCGCTGTCTTTTTCAAGCTTCCTCGCTGCCTCCAGGCAAGGATACTGAGAGCCTGGCCGCAAGAGCGGTTCAGGAATGCACGGATCAGATCCTCCAGGCAGGGAGATGCAGCCGCTCTAAGTCTCCCGTTACCAAGGCGACATTCACTTTTCCCCTCTTTTCTAGGTTAGTGGTTCTGAATCTGTGCTGGATGGTTGGAGAGGATTAGTTCAAAAAAGGGGAGAAGTAAAGAAAATGGCTTTAAAAGACAATTTAATGGTTAACCTGAGGAATCGGGACCGAGCACGATGCAGAGAAACCTTCTGGTCCATTCCTGGTTCTGTGTGATTTCATGGTTTGATCTTTTCTGTGCAGTGAATTTATTTCCATTTTCCCTTAATAAAACAGAACCACCAGCGTGCTCCACCGCGTCTAATCACATGCAGCCTGTGGAGTGTCAAAGGCCCCTGTCCCAACGGGAAAAGCACAGAGGCATAATAAGGTGATGATGACAGCCGGGGAGAAATTAAGAACAAGGAGTCTCGAACTCACACGCCCGATGCTGGCATGACGTGTTGCCGCGGGGATGCACAGGACCTGGCAGCACGTGGCTCCCGCAGCTGGCAGGAAGCCTGGAAACTTCCAGAGCCCTTCTCCCCTGCGCTGGCTTTTCGCAGCCTTAAAAGCCAGCCTGGTGGGTCCCTTCCGGTCCCCGGGTACCCGTGTGCAAGCCAGGCGCCTGGGCTGCTGCTGCCTCTTCCCGGGGCGTGTCTGCAATTTGCAGTCACGAGGAGGCACAGCCTGAGCTGCGGCTTTGGGCTCAAGAGACACAGCGGGCACAATCCACCCCTGTGTGAGGTGTGGCAAGTGTGCCTCGTGGCCCACGGACCGGACGACCTTCCGTGTCACGTTTTCCCCAATGCATTTTCTAACCCTGAGCTTGCGCGCTGGCAGATGGGGCGTGTGACTATGCTGGTCCCCAGGGCTCCGTCCCTCCCAGCCCCCGGGTTTAACACAGCGCTGATGTGCGGGCGTCCATCTGGTCCTCGGGCGTCACACACCCAGGCTGCTGCTGAGAGCAGGTGCCACTGCTCCACTGTCGCACCAGAGGCGGAGAATCCGTGTGCTGCCTGCGGCGCATCGGGCCAGACACCCCCCGCGGCTCTTTCCTTTCTGGGGTTTGTCCTCTCGGAGAGGCAGGACTGTGTTACGACGGCAGAAGTGGCTGGGCACCTCTTTTAAGCCTGCGTGATCATTTACGTTTCTTCAAGGTGCTTAAGTTCCGTTTCCCCAAGTACTTAGGGTTTCCTACAAAATAAAAAAGCCAGAAGGGAGATCCGGTGATGGCAGAGGTAGACCCCACCACATGCTCCCCCGAGGGCATCGAACACAACAGCTGCTGACTTGCTTGAAGTGGGGAGGGGAGCAGAAGAGGCAGATCCTGGAAGACCCCTCCCTCTCCCCTTCCCTCCCCCTCCCTCCCCTCCCCCTCCCTCCCCTGCCGCTCCCCTCCCCCTCCCCCTCCCCCTCCCCCTCCCCTCCCTCCAAATAGCACTCTACCAAATGATCTCTTAAAGTCCTTGCATCCTTGTGAAGAAATTGTGCTTCTCATCCAAGTGCCCCATCACCTCTCAGTAAGACGTGACCTGCATCTCTGTCCCAAGTTGATTCTCCAGTATTAACCTCCACCAGCAAGGTGGCACCTGGCTGTGTAGGTGGCATTCTCTCCTGCTGCCCTAGGGGTGGCGAGGTGAGCATGGACACTGGGTGGATTGGGGTTCTCCCAGCAGACGGCCGAGTCTCAGTTAGGGACAGGAGGAGAGGCAGGCCCGCTACCTGGCAATGACCCAGCTTGGGGGGGACGGTGGCGGGGGCCCATGTGGCAGCTGACATCCTTCTCTGCTCTACAAGGAAAGCAGACATTGGCCGGGGGCCTGGAGCCGGGAGGAGGGCCTCCCCAGGGGGAGGGGAGGGGGCGGGAGGTGTGGATTGGGCACCTGCAACAGTCAGGAAGGAGTCGGCTATGCTGCCCACCCGAAGTTACACGAGGCCCTTCAAGGACGGTCCTGGCTTTGTGATCGGCCAGCTGCCACCTGCAGCTGCCTGCAGGCCTCCGTGTTAAAGTTTCCAACTGAATCCAGTAATTTATTAAAAAGAAAAAAAAGACGTCATGACCAAGTTGGGCTTCTCCAGGGAATCCAGAGCTGGTTTAACATTAGGAAATCTGTTAAGATGATGGACCACATTGAAAGACGGAAGAAGACCTGTCCTAGAATGCTCATAGTACCGCTTCTTTAGATGTTTGCCAGTAAAACAATGGATTCATGGATTGTGCTGTATTCACGTAGGGAGTACTTGCAGCCATGAAAAATGCAGGAGACACATGCGTGAATCTCAAAAATGTAGTGTCGAATAAGGAAAGCAAGTTGCAGAAGAATACATATACTGAGATTCATTTATAATAAATATAAAACATGGAAATGATACTATATCCTGTGTAGAGATGCATGTATATGTACTGACCATGTGAAGCAAAGCATGGCGATTGTAAGGTCTGATGTCACGGTTTACCTGTTCATGGGGAGCTGGTACCATGAGAGCTTCAAACATACGGGCAACGGTTTATCTCTTTAATCAGATGGTGGATGCACAGTAGTGTATTGAATTATTCTATAGACATTGTGTACATCTTGAATAGTTCACGGTACAGTCATATAAATTTTGAATTCGCTATGAAATGAAAAAGAGAAACAGGGAAGCAGTAACGGGGACTACTATCTAGATTAAATTTTGATCTATGAAGACGCATCAGTAAGAATTTGGGGAGAAAGGAAAATGTCATTTGAGGATTCTTGGTGTTGGGCATATATGCATGTACTATAGACTTTAGAAGAAAGGCTTAAGAAGTATATATAGAGAATTGCCATGATCGAGAACCAAGTTTAAAGTTTAAACTGGATATTCAAGTCCGAGGGAGGAAAAGGCGAACCAGGTAACCCCACACAGTCCCTCTAAGGCCACTGTCCCCTGAAGACGTCCCGACTGAGCCGGGGGCCCTGGGCTCAGCTCAGCTTTTATAAGGCCCTTTGCAGAAGACGGAGGCAGGGGCGTCGACACAGAGAAGGGAAAGAGAGGCGGGGACCCATGGGAGGAGGGTCAAGAAGGTTGAGCCCCAGAGGAAGCTGATGCTAACATGAGGCTGGAGACCCAGACGCCCCTGCCGAGCAGACGGGCGCGGGGAGGCCCAGGCGCCTGCTCACAGAGCCCAGGGGTCACCCTGCTTCCGGGGGGCCAAGGACCAGAGATGTCAACGGGCCTCTGCTGCTGCCCCAAGGGAACTGAGGACCGGTGAGCGGACAGCCGCTTTCAGGAGATTCAGACCTAAAGTGAGGCAGGGATCACAGACCACGTGATAACTGGGGGCCAGGAGGGGCCGTTGTGTTTCCAAAAAAAGGGATTTTCACAAACTTGGTTTCAATTCCCTGCAGCACCCTTCCTCCCTCTTTTCCCTTTCTTCTTGCTTTCTTTCAATAGACACTTTTTTTAAATTGAAGATACAGGGGTTCCCCATATACACCCCAACCCCACAATGCACAGCCTGCTCCACCGTCGGTCTCCCCACCATGCGTGCATCTGTTTCAGTTGATGAACTTACACTGACATGTCATTATCACCCAGAGTCCTGTAGTGTGCTCTAGGTTCACTGCTGGTGTTGTACATTCTGCGGCTTTGGACAAATGTGTAATGACACGTGTCCCCATTACAGTCTCATACAGAGTAGATTTGCTGCCCTAAAAATCCTCTGTGCTCTGCCTGTTTATGTCTCCCTCCCCCCGACCACAGGCAACCGTCAATCCTTTTACTGTCGCCATAGTTTTGCCTTTTCCAGAATGTCATACAGTTGGAATCATGCAGCGTGTAGCGTTTTCAGGTTGGCTTCTTTCACTCAGTCACATGCGTTAAAGATTCCTCCACGTCTTTTCGTGGCTCGATAGCTCATTTGTTTTTAGAGCTGAATAGTATCCCGTTGTCTGGCTGGACCACAGTTCATTTATCCGCTCACCTATTGGAGGACGTCTTGGCTGGCTCTGAGTTTGGGCGATTATGAACAAAGATGCTGTTAACGTCTGTGTTCGGGGGTTTGGGTGGACCTACGTTTTCAGCACCGTTGGGTAAACACCGTTCTTCTTCCCCTTCCTCTGTCCTCTTTCCCTCCTTCCTTCCTCCCACCCTCCTTCCTTTTATTAGCATTTCCTGTATCTAGAAAACTGTAGGTACCAACCGTATCCCTCTCATGGCCTTGCATTGTCAGTTGCACTTCAAGCCCATCTTGGTCCCTCAATTATAGATCAAGTGTTATTTTTCTTCCCCTCTCCAGGCCTGGCCTGGTGCAGTCGTGAAATCCTGTTTCAGGATATGTTTAGTGAGTGAAAGAATGGACACCCCTCAGGGGATGACGCTGTCCCCGCTCCCTGAGGTCTTAATGAACAGAACCATGAATGGGACCGACCACCTGCCCTTCCTCCGCCCTCAGGCCTCTTGGAGGGGACCCGGTGTGGGGAGCTAGAGGCTGCATCTCTCGCCAGGGGTCACCACTGGGGAGTGGCAGCCATGTCACTGGTCAGATCCCCCCGGGGAGGGGCAGGCAGCGCTCCGTGACAAGCCCGGGAGTGGGAATTTCATCCCGCAAGGAAAGCCCCACAGACTCCAGGCCAGGGCACCGCCTTTCAGAAGGACAGAAAGTGAGAAAAAGCCTGGAGGGTGGAGGAGAGCAGCAGGCAGGTGGGGGCCAAGCCTCAGGTGAGTGTTGGAGCCCAGAGTCAGGCGGGTGCTGGGGGCGGAGACCTGGGAGAGGACTCAGAGATGTTGCCAGGGATGGAGTCCACGGGGCTCGGAGGCTATGAAGGCCTGTCCTGGCTTGGGCGACTCGCGGCGGGAGGGGTGGCTGGGGGCGGGGAAGGCACGGAGGCCAGTTCTGGACGTTGTAGGGTCTAAGAGCCTATGGGGCATCTGGGTAGAGTGGTGGCTAATGTTGTGTGTGGGTCAACTGGACGGAGCCTCAGTGCCCAGATATTTGATCCAACATTATTCTGGTGTGTCTACGAGGGTGTCTCTGGATGAGCTGCCCCTTGCACTGCTAGACTGAGTAAAGCAGACTGCCCGCACCCTGGTATGGGTGGGCCTTGCCCAAACAGTTGAAGACCTGACGAGCACGAAGCCTTGGCCTCCTGCCTGAGCTGGGACGTGCTCTCCTGCCCGCAGGCCGGAACGGCGGCACCGGCTGTCCTGGGTACCGGCTGCAGACCCTGGGACTGTTCAGTCTCAGCAGCTGCGGTGCAGGGTTCAGGCGTGGAGGCTGTGGGAGAGGAAGGATGTTCTGCTTCTGCTACCCGTGAGCCTGAGCCCACAGCCCCCACCTGGATGAGGCTGGTGGCCCTACCTTGGCCGCACAGACCTGAACTCCTCTGCATTTCAGACAGGTAGATGCAGAGACTGATTCTCATTCACTCACTCACCCATTCATTCATTCATTCATCCATTCATCAATTATGATCGTAAAAGAGTTCAGGGAAACGCGTAGGGGCTTTGCCATTTTTGCCACCTCGGGACGTTTTCTTAATTTCTAGCTTTTTCCATTCATCTGCTTAAAAAAGATGTTAACACTCACAAGATGGTGTATATAAAGTGCCTGGCACACAGCAGATGCCCAGTGAAAGGTTCTTGTTAATACTGGTACTTCTGTGCCGCACCTGGGAATACGTAGATGGATTAAGCGCAGCTCCGTTCTCAGAATGCCTACATTCTGTGAAGTGTTACGTTTCTTTCCAGCAGATGTCGTGAGAGCAGGCATGTCTTGGAGGAGGTGCAGTGGCATCTGGCCAGGGGTCCAGCCCTCCCGGAGCTGTCCACCCTCCATGGGAGCAGAGCACCCAGCCCTGAAAGCACTGGGATGGGGTTGCGTGGGGTGAGCCCTGCCCCAGGGCTGGCTGGCCTTCCCCTTCTACCTGGTCCACCCACTGGTCAGGCGCCTGAGCCTTCTGGGCTGCGCCCCAGCCCCGCCCCCCGTGGACACCTGGCTTTGCACGAAAGGGCAGGAGAAGAGGGATGAGTCTGGTTCCTGGTCCCACTGAAGCGTGCCTGAAAGCCCATGGATCTGAGACGGAAGGAAATGAAGGCATCGCTGCCTCCCCGACTCTAAAAGAGCAAATGTTTGGGAACGCGGGCGCCAGAACGAAGCTGCCTGCACTGCCGTCCCAGCCCCTGTTCAGCTCAAGTCACACATGTGCTAAGAGGCTTTCAGCTCCAGGCGGCTGGTAGACATCGGCTGACAGATTTGGGATCTGATAAGAGACTGTTGATTTCATCCATGTGTGTGATGTCGGAGATGAATTTTAACAGTTAAAATGGGGAAAGGAGAAAAAGAGCTCTAGACCGTTGCCAGGTTTGCAACACTGGCTGTTTCTTCTAACGGATTTCTTGAAACTGTCGACTCTCCACGTTGGAGGCGCTTGTGTGTAACGGTGGGTTGTTACCATGTGCCGTCTGGGGAAGCCGAAAGGGGTGCATAGAGCAGAAAAGGGAGCTGTCCGTGGGCGGGGAGGGTGGCCCTTTGCAACTGAGAGCCCCACCCTCCTCCGGGTCCCTGTCCCTTCCTGCACACACAGTCGGTGCCCTGGGCAGGCCAGGAGCTGTCAAAGCCTGCAGGGCTCTCTCCTGAGGAATGCCAAGGGATTCTAGCCCAAGGGGTCTACCCATCGAGCCAGGGATTTAAAAATGATTATTAGCTGTCCTCTGCAAAAGCGAGACGCCAAAACCCAAGTTCCCTTTCCCGGGAACTCTGACGAGACACTTCAAAGTTTATATATTTAAATTTAACATCAAAGGATTGGTTGTCTTGGAAGCCACTCAGACACGCATCGTGCAGCCCCAAAGAATGACTGCGTCTGCAGTGCGAATGGTGGGCACCGGTGGCCTCGACCACCAACTGCCCTGGGTCTTGACTTCTCTGCAAGTTGCATTTGGTTGAACACAGACCCTGTTCCCCCCACCGGCCAGGGGCAGGTCAGGAAAATAAGGATTCCTTAAATCCAGAAAACTCTATGCAGTTTCAAGGGGTTTCCACCCCACCCCCGACAGAAACTTCTGCCGCGCCTGATCTGGGAGGAGGGCGGCGAAACACCAGGTGCAGAGCTCTAGGTGGCGTTGAGCTGGGGTGGCTCCTCCGATGGGCGGTTCTCAGTGTCTTCGGAGACCGGCCGAGGCTTTTCCCGCCAACGGCACTTGGCCGCCATGCCAGCCAGCCACAGACAGTCCGCTTTCAACTTTTTTTTTTTTTTTTTTGACGGTACGCGGGCCTCTCACCGCTGCGGCCTCTCCCGTTGCGGAGCACAGGCTCCGGACGTGCAGGCTCAGCGGCCATGGCTCACGGGCCCAGCCGCTCCGCGGCACGTGGGATCCTCCCGGACCGGGGCACGAACCCGCGTCCCCTGCATCGGCAGGTGGACTCCCAACCACTGCGCCACCAGGGAAGCCCAGACAGTCCGCTTTTATCCATACGTACCGGATTAGAGTCTCTAAAAATGTATCACTCCTCTGTTTTAACAATGGAAAGTTCAATACAGTGAATCACATGAGAAGACTCTTGCCCATGTTAAGTTATGCAACTTAAAATTTTTTTTTATATTTTAAGAAGAGTTTTAGGTTCACAGCAAAGCTAAGGGGAAGGTACAGAGATTTCCCCTATACCCCTGTCCCCACTTATGCTCTGCCCTGCCCCCCACCATCAGTATCCCCACCTGAGTCGTGCGTTTGTTACGATGGATGGACCTCCACAGACACGTGATCATCACGCAGAGTCCATGGTTTACAGTAAGGCCACTCTTGGTGTCGTACATGCTAGGATTTGGACAAGTGTATAATGACATGTATCCGCCATTACAGTGTCATACAGAGTAGTTTTACGGCCGTAAAAATCCTCTACCTATTCACCCCTCCCTCCCCGCAATTCCCGACACCACTGATCTTTTTACTGTCTCCATAGTTCCGCCTTTTCCAGAACGTCATACAGTTGTGTGTAGGCTTTTCAGATGGGCTTCTTTCCCTCAGTCACATGCATTGAAGTTTCCTCCGGCCTTTTCATAGCTTGATAATTTGTTTTTAGTGCCAAGTAATATTCCATCGGCTGCATGGACCACAGTTTATCCGTTCACCTCCTGGAGGACATCTTGGTTGCTTCCGAGTTTGGCACTTTAGCAATGAAGCGGCTCTAAACCTCCGCGTGCAGGATGTTTCCGTGTGGACCTAAGTTTTCGGCTCCTCTGCGTTGCAAATGCCAAGGAGCGCGATTGCTGGAAGTTATGTGATTGTCGTTTGGGAGCATTTAAATGCCCGGTGAGCATTTAAAAACAAATCCCTGTGCCCACCGCAGACCCCAGGCCATTGAAATCGGACTCAGGGAGCGTGGAGCTTGAACGCTGGAGTTAGACCAACCTGTCGGGTGAACATGCCAGGCGCTGAGGTTGAGAATCGCTCATTCACGTGCTGACACCAGATTCTTGAGTTTCCATGGATTTCTGGTCAGCCTCGACATGTAGAAAAAGACGTGCAGACCTGGAGAGCGACAGAGAAAGGGTCAAGAGATCAACTGTTTGTTAGGTTTTGTGAAACATGTCTGTCAGTGCTCTGCATTTGACCAAAAATCAATTTCACTTTTCTAGAAAATCTCTCATGGTAAGTTAACAGCTGCCCCTTTGCACTCCCTCTGACTGACACCAGGCCCCTGAGCTCTCGTTTTATGGGATTCCGGCATCCCTGGGCACACCGTGGCCACCTCAGACCGTGCCAACCGATCCCAGATCCCAGGGGCAACTGTTCTCCGTGTGACCAACGCAGACTCGCTCTGCCCAGGCAGGGGACAGGGGCCAGCTCCCTGCTCCCGGCAGACACCTCGTACCTGGCCAGCTCCTCTCGGCTGACGGGGCTGTCTGCCCGTGGCGGCGTGGGGACGTCAGGATGGCCGAGGCGGACGGATCCTTAGGGGCTCAGGCCAGTCGCTTACATGCTTGTGTTTAAGCAGTGGAATTTCCTTCCAGTCTGCGTAGAAGAGAGAAAAGCTGAGGGACCCTCCTTGGACAGTGGGCTGGAAGTGGAGACTTTCTCCATCATCTGGCGAGACTTAGGGCTCCCCCGGGCCCCAGGATGGCCCTTATTTTCCCTCCCTACTCCCCACCTCCGTCCACCACTGTTTCTCCCCTGGCCTCCCCCTTCCCCACTCCCTCACCCCCTCCCTGGGCTTGTTCTGAAGGACAGATGCCACTCCCTGAAAGGCAGCTCCTGTCAGATGGCAGAGCTGACCCAAAGGTACATCAGATCTGCCCTGTTTGGGGGGAAACCTGGTCCTTGAAGGTCAGACTCTGTGCCCTGGGGCTCATCCCGGCTTCCGTCTGCTTAGTGAGGTTTGGAGCTGCCCAGTTCAGACCGGAGTGGAAAGCAGGTCAGTCTCTGAGCAAACGAGTGTGCAGCTGGGTCTCCCCATCCAGCGGAGGAGAGGGCAGAGGGGGTCCTGCGTGAGGAGGAGACAGCTTTTGCGCCACTTCTTCCTGCCCTTTCCCATCTTTCTGCCTTCTCTCCCTTCTCCAGCTCTGCCAGGGAGCCTCCCTGGAGCTGGAAGGTAGGATCCTGCCCGGATGAGCGGAAGTCTGGTCCCCCACATGGGGACCAGCACGGGGCTTGGAGTGCAGTCCAGAGTAGACCCTCAGCAAACCAGCCCTGAGCACTGGGGTCTGGAGGGGGTGCGGAGACACTTAGAATAGTGGCAGCAGTTCTGGTACAGGCGTCCTTTCTCCCTGTCCCTGGAGCATCCCTGAAGCGCGTGATGCAGAGTCTTTGAAGCGGTGATTACGAAGCGTTTGGCTCTGACCCAGGAAGATGCGGTAGAGGAACTTTGTGCACGGTTCCCGGAAGCCATCGATGGAAAGCGTGCAGGGATCCGAGGCCAGAAAGGCCCTGGCGCCAAAAGGAAGGCGAAGGTCACGAAAATAACGCGTCACACGTCCTGCCTAAGGGGAGCTGCCCTGAACTCAAGCCTGCAAACGCTGCATTTGCTTCTTCCTGCTGCCTGCAAAGCAAGAGACTGGAGATGCTTCCCACCAGGGCGGTTAAGATGATCTCGATGCAAGAGAGAGATGTGACCGTGGAGACCAGAGGTCACGGGGGCTCCTTCATAGAGAAGGTGCCTGCCACAGAGAGCTCTGGCACAGGCTGGATTCCAACAACTCCGCAACAAAAATACAAACGCCCTCATTAAAAAGTGGGCAGCGCTTCCCTGGTGGCGCAGTGGTTGAGAGTCCGCCTGCCGATGCAGGGGACACGGGTTCGTGCCCCGGTTCCGGGAAGATCCCACATGGCGCAGAGCGGCTGGGCCCGTGAGCCAGGGCCGCTGAGCCTGCGCGTCCGGAGCCTGTGCTCCGCAACGGGAGAGGCCACGACAGTGAGAGGCCCACGTACCACACACACACAAAAAAAAAGTGGGCAAAGGACTCAAGTAGACTTACTCCAGAGAAGATACACAGATGGCCCAAAGCACATGAAAAGAGGCTCAACACCCCTAGTCACTGGGGCAATGTGAATTAAACCACAACGAGCCACCACATCACACCCGTCAGGATGGCTGCTGCGAAAGAAACAAAAGAACAAGTGTTGGCGAGGATTTGGAAAAATCAGAAGCCTTGGGCCCTGTTGGTGGAAACGTAAAATGGTGCAGCCACTGTGGAAAACAGCATGATGGTTCCTCAAAAAAGGAAGCATAGAATTACCATATGATCCAGCAATTCCACCCCTGGGTACGTACCCAAAAGGAGTGAAAGAAGGGAAACGAACAGCTATTTGCAGACCCACATTCACAGCAGCATCATTCATAGTAGCCAAAAGGTGGAAGCACCCCCGTGTCCATCCACTGATGATGGATAAACAAGATGCGGTCCATCCATACGATGGAATATTGTTCAGTCTTAACAAGGAAGGGAATTCTGACACACGCTACAACATGAATGAGCCTTAAGGACATGATGCCGAGTGAAATAAGCCGGTCGCAAGAGGACGGATACTGTAGAATTCTGTTGTACGAGGCCCCTAGTCATCAGATTCATAGAGACGGAAAGTAGAACGGTGGTTGCCAGGGGGCCAGAGGGAGGAGAATGGGGGAGGGGAGTTAGTGTTTAATGGGGACAGAGTTCCAGTCTGGGAAGATGAAAAGGTTCTGGAGATGGATGGTGGCGATAGCTGTAGAACAATGTGAATGTACTTAATGTCACAGAACTGCACAGTTAAAAACGGTTAAGATGGTAAATTTTATGTCATTGAGTATTTTACTACAGTTATTAAAAAAATAAAAAAGATAGGCAGGGAAGGTGGTGAGCAGTGTGGGCAGGGGGTTGAATTTGTGTGCCAGGAACTGCGGCGGGGCAGGAGGCCAGAAGAGGGCTCCATGGGGGTGCGGGAAGAGAGGGTTCTGCCGGGGGTCCTCCCACCAGGGCCGGATGTCGGAGGGAGGGGTCCGGGGTCCTTGGGGCTGGCGTGAGCCCGCCTCGAGAGGGGCCTGGCAGCGTCAGAGGGGCCAGTGTCCCAGCCAATGTCCCCGGGGCAGGAGGGCGGGGCTGCACCCAAGGTCCCTGGCCTTAGCAGCCAAGGACTCAGAGGGGATAACCAGATAGCCCCCAGGCATCCGGGGTTTCCGCAGAGAGTCCTGGACCAGCTCCCCACTCAGACTGACAAGGGGGCTGCAAGTTCTGTCAAAGACGATCCCCAGCTCACGGGCAGCCTGGGGACTTCAGGGGCAGGGGACAGTGTCTCTAGGGTAGCCGCTGGCATGACCGAAGGCCTGGGGGGCGTGGGGACTCTGGGACGCGTCTGTAACTGAGGCAGGGTTTGGAGAAGGAGGTCAAGGCCGTAAGAGAAACGTGGTCACGGTGGCTGTGATGATCCCACGTTCACCCCTTACCAGCCTGACGCACTCGGGCCCACGGTGGAGATCGGGCAGTGCCGCATCCAGGTGCCCTGCCCTTGGCCCTGGACCTTTCCGTGCCCGGTCCCGCCGGGCTCTCTGCTTCCGGTTCCCCGTTCCAATCAGAAGCCCCACCGTTTCCAACCCTCTAGGCCCCATCTTCCGTCTTCTTCCCTGAACTCTTTCCTGGGACTTCGGGTCGGAATTTGATCTTCCCCGTTTGGACTTCTCTGGCTCTTCCTGTCCTCGGCCCACCAGGCCGTGGCCTCTGGGTCCACCACGTGCATCTGCCTGGCCCCGGGCCCGTGAGGGCGGCGTGGAGAAGGGCAGACGGTGGGGAAGGGTGTTCAGGACTGCCTGTGACAAGTGGCTTCACAGGTATCGCCCCCCTGCCCTGCCAGCTGGGGAAGGCTGGAAAGGGGAGGCCTCCCTGACCCAGAGCGAAGGCATCCAGAGAACACGGGCCATCTGCTCAAAGCCCTGGAGGCTGCACGGGAGGGGGCAGGTGGCGAGTGGCAAGGCAGGGTTTATATCCTTGTGGGAGGGAAACAAGTCCAGAGCCCTTGGGGCCTTGGGAGTGTCCCCAGGTCTCCCCCGGGACGGGCTCAGGGTCCAGCTGGGCTGTCCTCTCCCAGCGTGGCTGCCCGCATGGGAGGACCAGGGAGCCGTCCACCAAGCACCGGTGCCTATTCCCCCGAACGACGTCTGCTACTTGAGTCCTGACGTTCTCCCAGGGTGCGCAGGAGCGTAGCCGTGCTTGGCTGGGTCCTGGGGGAGGTGGCACTGAGACTGGTCTCTGCACGTAAGGTCGGTGAATCGACCCCAGTGTTTATGACTCCAGCTCAGGACTCCTCCTGCTGCCGCCAGGCAGCGCCCCACAGGGTCCCCGGGCGGGGAGCTGCCTTTCTCCCCGTGCCTGGGAAGGACCCTCACCGGAGCCATCCCTTCCACGGAGTTCACGCTGCTAAAAAAACATGTGGGTGTTATTTCACCAAGATGAAAACCAGCGCCAGCCGTCACCAACACCGACATCTGAGCACATCCAGGGGACGGATGGCAGGGCTGGGAGGCGGGGTGGGCCTCACCCTCTGTCCAACCCTGCAGGGCAGGTAGAATCTCCCTTAACAGTCACTGAACCTCCGCCAGCTCACTGCAGGGCCCGACCCCAGAGGCTGCGTGCTCCCAGGGCGCCCTCAGAGGGAAAACAAAGAGGCAGCTGGGCCCGAGCGGACTGATGCCGCGGGGTGAGGCCAGAGGCCCTCAGGGAAGAAGACAAGGCCCAGCGTGTGGATGCCTGGATCTGAAAACCGGGGCGCAGGAAGGTCACCCTTCTGGGTTTGGGAGGTAGAAAATGTCAAGGCAGGGAAATGGAGACACAGGAGGAGGAGGAGAAACAGAAGCTGTTCTCTGACGGGACACGGGAACTTGGCGAGCAGCGGATCAGGCCCTGCGTGGTCCGCGGTAACGCAGCAGCTGAAGGTAATGAAATATTTATGAATGGCGAGAGGATGCCGCGTGCTGCAGTGCAGCACAGGGGAGAGCGAAGTTTCAAGAATACTGTAATAGCAAAGCCCTCCATTAATTATTGGAAGCAAAGCTGTAACGCCAGTTACTATGGCAACGGGGTTCCCAGTGGAGTTCGTGCTTTTTTTAAAAAGCTGCTCCCATTTACTGCGGCACATGCATTGGTTTTCCACCAGAGGTTTGAGCTTGTCCTTTGCAGATGAATTCGTCCTGTCCTCACAGTGGCTGGAGCGGAACAGGCAGGCCGGGCCAGGCCAGGGGAGCGAAAGCTTATGCAACTTGGCGCTAAACTCTCCGTAAGGATGGTGATGGGGGAAATGAGCCCTTCGCTTTCGGGCGGGGGCATGCGGTGGGCAAGGAAGGCGGGCGTAATGCACTGCAGGCCACTAGCAGGGAGCACGGGCAGTCAGGGGTCTGCTCCAGCACCCGCTCCCCCGGGTCTTTGCAAGACGGGCTTGCGCCGGGGAGGCGCCCTTGAAGCCCACTGGGCCCTCTGTCCACATGCTGGCTGCAGCCGCAGTGCAATCTAACACTTGCCCCTAAAGCTCCGACGCAGAGAGTCCTGGGGTGGGGACATTTGGGGGACAGTGTGCTCTGGCTCCCGGGGAGCAAGCAGCCCCCGAGAAGAAGCAATGCCGTCTCCTCCGCCTGTGGCCGCGTCTCCTGTATCCCATCTCCACCATTACACACGGCTGCCCTCCCTGCTGAGATGCAGGTTTGATCTGATGCCAGTCTGAAAGCAGTTCTTCCAGGGCAGACGGTCCTGTGATTGCCTGGCCCTGGGTTGCTATCTTGAAACTGTCTGTCCCGGGCCACGGGGTGCCTGGGCCACTCTGGGCGGGGTCAGAGCATCAGCAGGTATTGGTGCTTCCTGCCCCACATGGGGAGCAGCTCTGATAACCCAGCACTGCTCCTTCAGGCGGGAGAGCGCGAGCCTTCCCCCCTCGGGGCTGCAGCTGGGGGCTGGGGAGCTGGCCCAGCTCTCTGGTGGCCACGTGAGCCTGGTGTGGGTCAGGCGAAATGGCCTTGGCTCAGAGACGGTACACGTCCACGGGGCCATTCAGGCCAAAAATACGTTTCTCTGCTCCCGGATTGTTTTCCTGCCTCTACGCTGCTTTCTAAGTTGCCAAAGAGACTTACAGGCACTTGTGAGTAAAACTGGGAAGATGCCAGAGGAAGGGTTAATCCAAAAGAATGCATGTGTGTGTCTCTGCTGGTGGAGTTCTACCTGGAGGGACACCTGCCCTGCGGGAGGCCCACCTCTCTCATAGTGGTACGGGAGAGGGTCCCCGAGTGCCAAGGGGGCCCTGGGGACTTCTTTCCCGGGCCATCTGCTCCCATTCAGACTCATCCTCAGGACTGACCTTCCCATACCCAGGCCACCTACGTGCCTCTCTGGCACGGTGGGGACCCAGGGCTCCTTGAACGCCTGCTGTGTGCCACGCACGTGCCACGCCCTGTGGCTGTCGCCTCATCCGCTCTGCACGGAGGTCTGTCTCCCTCATTTCAGCTGAGGAAACGGAGGCTCTGAGAGGGAAGGTCACTTCCTAGGCCACGTGGCTCCTCAGAGGCAGAGCTGGGCTCAGAACCCGCTCCCGTCTGACCCCAAAGGCTACGCTTCCAAACGCCTCAGCCGATGGGCTCCTGCTGGGAAGGGCCTGTCCCGTGGCCACCCAGGCCCCAGCACAGGGCCAGGCCCCAGCGGGCTCCCCATAAAGGTCCCAAAGCCGTGGCCTCCAGCCCAGAGGGCCCAAGCCAGGACCCGCGGGGCGTGCAGGGGGAAAACCTCAGAAATCTAGTTGCAGTTCTGTATTCTCCCCCTAGAGTGTTGATCTCTGTGTCTGCTTTGAGATGCTTTCCTTAGCTCAGGGCACATTTATAGAATTTATAAATCATATTAGGGTGCATGGCTGAAATTATTTTCCCGATATTGGAAGTGAGCAAGAAGATGGGGCCTGATGTTGGAGAGAATGACCAGGGTCCCCCCAGGCCTCTCAGGGGCCATAGGCAGCCTCTGCCTTCCTCCGTGGCTTTGTCAGCTCCCACGACCCTTCGAGGCACCATTCCACACCAGTCTTCTCAATAGCTCTGTGCCAGTGCACTTCAGAACGCCAGCACGCTCCTCAGTTAAACGGACCACCGCGTGCTGGGCAAAGGGCTGAAAAGGCAGGAGGGAGGCCTGGTCACTCTCAGCGCGCCCTTGCCCAGTGATTCCGGAAAACATCTTTAGCCTTGTTGAGTCTCAGTTTTCTCATCTGTGAAATGGGGGTAGTAAGAATATTTAGAGTTTTAAGACAATTAAATGGAATAATTAATATGAAGCCCTCGGCACGGAGCCTGGTCCACACTCAGCACTCAGCATAGTGTCAGCAGCAGTGGAAGTGCGAAACTTATGACGCTGACATTCCCAGGCTCCTGTTAAGATTCTCATTCGTTTGTCACACTAGCCCTGCAAAGCTGACACCACCGTCCCCATTGTCGGTGAAGAAACTGAGGCTTAGAGAGGCTGGGCGACATCCCCAGGGTGGCAGGGAGCACGGAGCCAGGCCCTTGTCTTCCTGGCCTGTGCTGTCCCTCCACCAGCCACCGGACCCCCGCGCCGCCAGGCCTGTGCTGCTGCTGTGGGTCTCCCCGTGTTATCCTCCTCGAGACCGCACAGCCCTGGTGGCGGAGGCCGCGAAGAGCACGGAGTGGGTTCTCCAAATGGGGGCCTCTCCGGCTGCCTCAGTGCCCTTAGGACTCCTTAGGTCACAGAACTCAATCCCTCTTCCTTGCCAACGTGCTGGCGAGGCTGGTGTTAGTGGACCAGGCAGCAAGGAGGGAGGAAACCCTCCTTTCCTCCAGGTGCATTCTTTTTCTGCAAAAGTCAGCCCTCCGAGCTCCCTGCCAGAAGTGCTCCCAGGACTCGAGGCGGGAGAAGGCCTGTCTTCTCAGGGTTCCCTTAAATGCGCTTTGATTTGCTGCTCTGGAGGGAAGACCAGCCCTGGGCTGGGGCAGACAGACCGGCCAAGCCCCAGCAGGAGCTCCTCCAGGCTGCAGGGCAGCTCCTGGGGCGGAGGTGCACCTCTGTGCAGGGGCGCGTGGCTTCAGGAGCCAGGCTGGCTGAGCGGAGCCACGCCCCGCGCAGCGTCCAGCTGGCTCCGGTGGCCTTCTGCAGGGCTGGCCAGGTGGACCAGGACCCTAAGAGCTCTCTCCCACCCTTTCCCAGCCCTGAGCTCCGATGGGCGGGGTGTAAACAAGGCGGTCACAGCATTCGCGTCTGGGTTCACACGTGTATAAAAGCCAACCCAAGAGCTTGGCTGCACCAAAGGCCAAGAAGGGCAACTTAGGAGCCTCCAAGACAGGGAGGAAGAGAACAGAGTCCTTAACCGCTGTCTGATGGCAAGAGCAGAGACCTTAAAGCTGTGTGACCTTGTCATTTGATTCAACCTCTCTGAGCTCAACTTCTCACCTGCAAAGTAGGAAAGGCTTTGTTTTGAGACATGAAAAACAGATGCAAAGTTGTTAACTGTTCATTTCTGGTCTCTTTTTCCAAGTGTTACTGCAGTATAATTAGCACATAAAAATTGTATCTATTCAGGGTACACAACTTGATGTTTTCATACATGCATATACTGTGAAATCATCACCACAAGTTAGCTAATTAACATATCCATCACGTCGCGTGGTACCATTTCCTTTTCTTTTTTTCTGGCGGTGAGAACACTGAAGACCTACCTTCTTAGCAAATTTCAAGCACACAACACAGCATTGTTAACCATAGTCATCACGCTGTACTTCGCATTCCCAGAATTTACTCATCTGGCATCACTGAAGCTTCGTTGCCCTTGACAGTCTCCCATTTCCCACTCCCCCCTTTCCCCAACCCCCGGCAACCACCTGGCTTCTCTACTTCTGTGTGTTGGGCTGTTTCAGAGTCCACGTGTGTAAGAGCACCACGCACTCTCCGTGTTCCTGTGTCTGCTTTTTTCACCGAGCGTAATGTCCTTCAGGCACATCCATGTTGTCGCAAATGGCAGGGTTTCCCTCTTTTTTAAGGCTGAATAATGTTCCTCGATATCTACAACATATACCACATTTTCTTTATCTGTTCATCCCTCCAAGGACCTTTCAGTTGTTTCCAGATCTCGGCTATCGTGAATAACACGCAGTGACCACGCGAGTAGAGCAGCCTCTTCAACACACTGATCTTGTTTCCTTTGGGTACATACGCACAGGTGGGACTGCTGGATCAGACGGTAGCTCTATCTTTAATTTTTTGAGGACCCTCAGACTGTTTTGCATAGTGGCTGTGGTCTCCTGGTCTGTCTTCTCATTCAGGCGAGACCTAGGAGTGGCTGCAGGTGTCCGCAGCCGTGGGACCACGTGGGCATTGCGGGTCCCCTGCCCCAGAGCGCCTCCCTGCCAGGCTCCACGCAGGACCCTCGCCGGACACGAAGTTCCTCGAGTCCAGCAGACTGGATGGACAGTCCGGCCGCACGATCAAACGTTCAGGCCCCAGAGCCAAGAGACTCTGGGTTCAAACCCTCAGAGCTCGGCTGTGTGACCTTAGGGGACGTGACTGAATCTTGGGGCTTCAGTCCTTCCTCTGTAAACTGGGGCTGCGGCAGTTCCCACACACGGTCACTGAACCGAATGGATGGACTCGAGCTTGGGGACGTGTGTCACGTAAAGAAGGACTCCACAACCCTCAGTTCTTATTCTAATAACAGTTATTATTTTTATATAATATTAAAAATATGTATAAAATAGCTATGTTAAATAATAATAATAACAATTGCTCTTTGTAACAGAGCAGAACGCCCTGGGTGGAGCACACCCCAAATATTGTATCTGTTGACGGGACGTTAGCTGGCAGTGGAGCGCAGGGCCTGCAGGAATACAGCCAGGAGGAGAGCCCGTGGCTGGGACAGTGACGGGTCGGTGGTCAGGGCGTGGGGAGACGGGGAAGATGGGGGACCCCTTCTCTAACCTCTGGTTCCGCCTTTGGCAGCCCTGGGCCTTCAGTGGGGAGGGAGGGACACGGCCAGACTTGCCTCTCAATTTGGAGAGAAAGAGGCACCATCATTTTTTCAAGTCAACCCCAGCTGTCAACATCTGTCAGCACATCTGACCCGCTGACCACAGCTTCCCCGGGGAAGGAGCTTGGAAGGCGTGTCCTCTTCCAGACCCTTGTCGTGTAGAGGCCCCCGGGAGACTGGAAACCCCTTCCAGACACCAGCCACATCCCATTGTCAAGGGGGACCACTGGGGAGCCCGCCGGTCCCCCAGCCGCACATGTTCCCATAGCTGCTAAGGCGATTAGCCACTTGCTCTGCGCTCCCAGGAAGACACCCCATCTGTCAGCCAGGGGAGCCCCTCCAGCCTGGTTTCCACGGAGTAAGTTGCCTGTCAGTCATCTGCTGTCTCGAGCCAAACGGAGTCATTTATCTACCCGGGGTGTGCGTTTAAGACAGGAAGTAAGACACAATCTGCAGGTTATAACACTACGCTGGGAGGGGAGGGAGGGGAGGTTAGAGCTGGAGGATGGGGCCAGGGGGTGGCTGGGTGGGAACAGAACCCCCCGAGGTTTCGGCTCCGCAGCGCTTAATGGGAAAATGAGATCGTTCCCCAGCAATTGCTTCTCAGTGACTATGGAAATTAATGCCTCATTCCGGCATCACATCTTTGTGATGGCATCACATCTTTGGTTTGGCATCACATCTTTTGAGAACATTTGCCTCTCAGAGGGAGCAAGAGAAAACTTAAAAGAGGAGAAAACAATTAAAAGCTTGAAATGAGCACAGCGTAGCTGCTGAAATGGCTGAGGATGGGGTATGGCGCTGGGGCTGCAGGATGCTGGGCGATGAGTGGTCGCTGGGGTTCCAGCAAGGGCCCGAGCACCAAGGCTCGTGGTGACGGGGACACCAGTCCCGTGGGGGGACGCCCCACCCATCTACCCCTGCCCCCCAGCGGTGAGGCAGCCGCTCAGTGAGGCCTGCGCGGAGGTTCCGCTCCACCATCAGACCCCCGACGTCCGAGCCTCGGCGCGAGGCTGTGGGCCTGAATGTGGCCTCTCACTGGCTTTGCAGCCACGTCCCACCCAGGCCTCAGTTTCCCCACGTGTGGGTTCACTGTGATGATGGAGCCCGTGGTAATAGTTAACAGCTACGATTCTTGAGGACACCGTAGGTGTCAGGCCCAGTCCTGGGACAGGGGGCTCTGTGGCTGGAGGCCCTGGGCCGGGGTTGATACTGGGGATGGCGTCCTGAGCCCCCGGGTGAAGGGTGAGTCTGGTGCCCAAGTTCATTGTGAGAATTCCTCTGAGCTGATTCACGTGCATGGCTTCACTTGAGGTCTGAAAACATTTGTGTTTGTTTCCTAAAACTGGGTTGGACCCTAAGTACCGTCCACATGGACCAACTCCCTCCTAGATCGGCCTTGAATCTCCTCCTCCCGTGGTTCGCTGCCCACTGGGTGGGGTAGAGAGGCCCGTTTTCCTGAGCAGAGGAACAGGCCCTGGCCGACCAGAGCTGTGTGGCCAGCAGGGGTCAAGCACACCCGGGGGAAACCTGTCCCCTCGGGAGCAGGCTGGGGGAGGCTGCGTCAGGCGGGGCTTGAGAGGGGTCTCTGGCCCCCGAGGGTCCTGGACTACCAGGCCCTGAGCTCCGTCTCCAGATCTGTGAGTGGGTGAGTCAAGGACAGCCTGGACCAAACCCTGGACCATAGGAAGGGACAGCACCTCAGGGCACGGAGATGGGGAGCAGGCTGTGTGATCCCAAGTTGTCACTTAACCTCTCTGGGCCTTAACTTCTTCTCCTGTACGATAAATCATTAGGGCAAAGTCTGAGGAAGGTCGGATACAGATTTTTTCTGGGTTTCTTGTGTGCAGTCAGGACAATGTAAGCCATGAGAACGCCTCACTCTGCCTCTTCCAAACCCTCCAAAGAGTGGGGATGCTGAAACAGGAAGGCGAGCAGGCGGCCCTCGGGGGTGTCTGCGGTTCACATCCTGGTATGGCCTAAACGCCCTCTCACTCTACACAGTGACGTCTTGGGCTCTGTCATTGTTATTCTGATGCTCTAGAACCCACCCCAGCTGCCTCACGGGAGGGTGACGGGCTCGATCACATGTTGCATCTGCTGGGGCAGCACTTCCTGGGCTTCACCGCCCTCAGTCCTCAGACATGGCGTGAGGCTGGCGTCACCGTGGTCCCTACCAGCCGAAGACACTGAGGCTTAGGGGACAGGCGGTGAGTCCGTTCTGCGGAGCTCAGGGCACGAAGGTACCAGGATGAGAACATTTGAAAATAGCAACACTCTCCTCCTGGGAGGCACGGTTGCTCTTGTTTAAAAAGTGCTGGAGCTTCAGGTGTGGAAACAGAGGCCAGAGGCGAGGGACCTGGCCAGGGCACCTGGGTGCTCGCTCTGGGATGTAACTGGAGAGGCAGACCATGAGAATCCACAGCCACCATCACTGCCCTGCGCATCGGCTGCGTCCCCAGCCGTCACCCCACAGGCAGGTCCCTGGAAAGTGGGCTCCAGGCCTGGGAAGTCCGGATGGGGAGGAGGCAGAGGAGGAGAAGCTGAGACCTGGGGCAGCCCTCCCTTGGGGGCTGGAGGTTGAGAGGGGGTGGCCTGGGCGGCCAGAGAGCAGGCGAGGCGCTGGGGGGCCGCAGGAAGGGGATGGTGTTGCTGAGACGCAGCCTCAACCTCAGGCATGCCCCTGGGGTCCCCCTTCCTACAGCCTCGCAGGAAGCCCCCAGACCCCAAGGGGCCATCTGCTTCCGGCCCAGCCCGATGTTATGGTTGAAGAGAAACCCATGTTCTGCCCCGAAAAGAATCCTCCTGGTAAAGAAACTCTGGCAAACGGCGAGCATGGCGGCTGAGGGGAGTAGGTCTGTGGCCCTGCTTGGGGCCGACGGCAGGAGAGGAGGGATTGCAGAGGCGCAGCCGGCTGGCCGTCTGTGACTGTGGGAAGTGGCCACAAAGGCTGCATGGCGGCCGCGCACCGGCCTTTGCCGGCTTGACTGTTCTGCACGCCAGCCTTCCAGGAGGGGGATGGATTTTCGGTTTCAAGGGATGTAGGAACTACCAGCACGACGCTGCCCTGGGTGTCCGAGTTGCCGGGGAGCCCGAGTTTGCTGCCGCTCCCGAGAAGAACCGTGGCAGCCGGGTGCTGGGGTGCAGCCGGCCCTGACTTGGGGGTGGCTCTGCAGGCCACGACTCTAGAAGTGAGGCCCTCACCGCTCCCTCCCGCGGCCCAAGCAGAAGCCGGCTTTCTGCCTGCCTCTCAGGAGCCACGTGAGCCCTGGGGTCTGCCCTCCTTTAGAGCCAACTCGAAAATCTCTCTAGCCTCCCAAAGGAAAGAGAGGAACACCAGACACTCCTGAAACGGCCACCTGAACCTACACGAGGCTAGAGGATTCCCTTCAATTCAGAGAAACCAGCCTGGAATTCGGCGTGTGGGGTCATTGAATCCGGAGGCCTGCATCCTCTTTGCACGTTTCCCACCTGCAAGGCTGTGTGACCTTGGGGAAGTCACTGAGCTTCTCTGGGCTTATTTCCTCATTGGTAAAAGGAACAACAGATGGTCTCTAAGGTTCTGGCCATCTGAAATGAAACTCTGTGACTCCTGCTGGGATCCTGCAGCAGTTTTTCTTCCAAGGGCGAGGCAGGCGTGAAGTGCAGAAAATGGCCACGGGAAGCCAGCTGACGATCGGAGCCTGGGGACCCCGGGCACAGAGATCATGGGTGTCCATGCTCTCCCGAGACGTGCCAGTTGACTGTTTCCATGACAACGCCAGGGCACTGAGGGGAGGTCAGTGTGCTACCCCCGGGTCTGGACAAGCAAGCCTGGGGGAAATTCTAACGCGAGGCTGAAGAAAAGGCTGTGGGCTGAGCTGAGGGCCTGTGGCTCTTTTCCCGAAGCCGAGCTGTAATCACATCACCAAGTAGCCCTGTGTCTTCCCCAGCACATTACAGAGCGGCTTCATGTCTGCAGAGGTGAGCTGCTGTGATCAGCAGTGGTGGTGAGTTCTGAACAGCCGGGCTGTGATGTCGAGCAGGCAGTCAGGCTGCCTGGGGGGAATCTGGGCGGCCAGCCATCATCTGTAAGCGGGGCAGGCTGACAGCACCTGCAGACCACGCACCCAGAGCAGACGCTCCCCAGGGACCCATCAGGTCCAGCTTCCGCTCTCTGCCTGCCGCAGAGAAGCTGGCAAAGCTCTGGGGCTTCCTGCCTCCCACAGAGAAAGAACAAGCGGGCTCAGAGCAGAGCCTGGTGACACTCGGACCCCACTGGGATCTGGGGAGGGCCTCTAGCAGGTGCATCCCGATAGATTGTCCCCAGACCCTCGGATGGAGGAGGTGACAGCAGAGCTCCCCACTGATGGCGGCTCAGGGATGGCGGGTCACCCAGGTAGTTACTTGCAGAAGGAAGGTAGCCACTCAGGGAAACGAAAATCACAGAGCCAGCCTTCTCTAGGAAATAGCAGGCAGGATGGTGGTGACAAAGGCCAGCTGGATCCTGGGGCCAGCTCATCACATCCCAGGGATACAGCCTTTCGGGAGGTGCTTCTCAGTTTCCTCCTCTGTAAAATGGGCTTAGACTAGGGAGTATGCAGAGGTGAACGGAGGTGATTCCAGGCACGTAATAAGTGCTCGCCTCCTAAAGGACAGGCACCCGGTCTCAGGGCTTTGTTCCATGACGGAGTCAGAGGAACAAAGAATCCTCTGCAGCCCAGCACCGTGTCTGCCGAAGAGTCCCTCTGGTCAGCTGGGCATTGAGGAAGGGGTGGAGGGGAGAGGGAGGAGAATGTAAAACTGGAGCTGTTAGAAGCTCCTGATCCAATGCCCCCGCACAGAAGTGCTCCCCAAATCCTAGCTCAACTCCCTAACCAGGCAGAAGAGTGAAAAAGCGAAGATACAGCCGGAGGAAAAACACCCACACCAATTGAACGTAGGGGGTGCATTTCACTCGGGATGGCGAGTATGTTTCTAGAAAGTTCCATGTGACATGGAAAATTTATAAATTGAATCATACTCCAAAAAAGGTTTTTACTAAAGTGTAATACACACCCTGAAAAGTGCACATATCACAAACCGAACACACCTATGAAGCCCCTCCCCACGGCCCCTCCGGTCACTCACCCCCTGAGGGCAACCACTGTCCTGACTTCTAAGAGCATAGGTTATTTTCTGCCAGGTTTTACTTTATTTAGAGGGATTCACAGAGTTTATGCTCTTTTGTGTCTGTCTTCTTTGGCTTAACCTCGTGTTTGTAAATTTCATCCGTGTTGTTGCATGTAGCTGTGGGTTCATTCTCATTGCTGTGGAATATTCCATTGTGTGACTATATCACGGCTTATGTCCTTTCAACCATTGACTGGCATGTGTATAATGACCAATTTACCGATTTGTTGTAGATGTATTCTACAACAAATAGTGCAGATCGGCACATCCTAATGCATGTGTGTCCGTGCATTTCTGTTGGGTGGAATCTTTGGGTCAGAGGTTATGCCTCTATGCAGTTTTATAAATATTGTCAAACTGATATCTGTAGTAGTGTACCAATTCCCCCTCTCACTAGCAGTGAGTGGGAGTTCCAGTTTTTCCATATCTCTGTCGACAAACACTTAACTATTCTCTGTGTTTTTCATTTTAGCCATGCTGGTGGGTGTCTGTTGGTATTAGGTTATGGTTTTGATTTGTATTTGCATGATGGCTAAGGAAGTTGAGCATAGTTTTCTATGTCACCAGCCACTTAGAGAAACTTTTAAAGGAAATGCTTTATCAAGCATTTTGTTCATTTTTCTGTTGGGTGGTCCGTTCTATGCTTACTGATTTGTAGGATTGCTACGAAGACCATTCTTTTGAAAACGGGAGAATCCTTTTGTGGTATGAATAGTGTTTGACTCTACGTTTAGGAATCTGAATATTGGGTTTTCTCAGAAGTAAGTCACACAAGTCCTTACAAATTTCAACAGGGAGATAGATCTAAGCCTGGGGAAATTCAGCCTCAAACTTTCCCGTCTACAAAGGCTTCTCCTGAAACAGAAGAAGACAGGTGCTTTTTCCTCCAGTTCATTTCATGCTGGTTTGCCGAGGTGGATGGGCATGGTCGTCCCATAGGGGCTGGAATGAAAAGGACAGTGAGTTGGTGGACAGTGGGGCAACTGAGGTGGGTGTGTAGTCCTGCCATGGGACTTGTTATGTAACCGGGCACATCGACATGCTCAACGAGACCCCGTGGGATGAGATTTCACCTGACAGGATTGTCAAGGGATGAATATGAGTGGTGGAGGGCTCATGAGTTAGATGGGCAGGTATCTGGAGAACCAGTGTCAGCTCAACCAAGAAAAATACTTTTGCTTAATTTGGGCAAAAATATCTCTGGCAGCCCCCCAGGTGAGCGCAGATGCGCCACTGGGAAGCTTTAAGACTCTGCTACTATATTCCTAGGTGTGAAGGACAAGGACCCGCACTCATCCCAAGTCTACGTTTCAGAGAATGGCCACCAGCTGTGTCCCACCAGCCACCCTGCATGTACAGCAGATCCCGTAGCCTTTGGATACTGTTATGAACGGACTTTCCCTTTTCATTTTCACTTTACACAGTGCAATATAGAAATATTTGTCCTTTATTGAATTGAAATGAAGCCCAGGAAAAAGTTCTTGGATTTCATTCATTCAGTAAACTTATACTGAGCACCTACGATATGCCAGGTATCCTACTAGAAGACAAAGAAATAAATAACAGAAAGTTTTACCCTCAAAAATCTCACAATATTGTGGGGGAAATAAAAAATTAAACAATTAATGTTTAATTGTTGTGAGTGGTGGTGAGACAGAGGTTTGTGGAGTGTTAACAGGGAAGGGGCCCTAACCAGTGGCTGAGGAGGGGGACCAACAGGGGTGAGAAGTCTGGGGAAAGGCTCCCTGGGGTAGCCAATGCCTTTACATCTATTTCTTCCCGTCATCTGTAAAGGGGATCTATTTGTGAAAAGTTAGGTACTCACAGAACCCCACCATGCATTAGAGCAGAAGGAAAAGATTTCCAATTTTCCATCCTATTTAAATACCCCATGCTGTTATACCTAGGGTCCTCATGACTTATTTTAATAAACCCTTTTTCCCATTTTGAACATGAACTCATTGAAAGTTAATTAAAATGATGTAAAATGTGACCTTCTGTGAATTAATCAATGTTAGAAAAAAATGAGCTTATTTTCTTCTCCTTCCTGTTACTCACCTATAAAACCCAAGAAAACATTCCCCATCCCTTTACAAAGCATTGTCAGGACTCATGCTTCTCAACATCTTTCTCCTGCTTGCAACCGCAGGAACGGGCTGGTGGGCAAGAAATAGGAACTTGAGGATGTGTTGTGCTGTAATTCAGCAGAGAGTCCCTCTAACAGGCGGGGGCTAAGACAAGTGGAGAGTAAGAGAAAAGGGGAGGAGTTCATTATAGGTCAGGGTGTGGCGTGTAAGCTAGAATCTATCCCCAAATCCAGCTGAGCTACTGAGTCAGAGGCTGAGGGAGCTAGAAGCTCATAGGTGCTCCTCTGGGTGGAGCGTATGACAAAATCTCAGCTGAGTGCATGGAGATGAGGTTGGTTGCAAGGGATAGAAACCCTAACTCACCACGATCGGAACAACTAAGCGGTTTATTATCTCACGTAATGAGTCCAGACGGACGGCAGCTCCAGGGTTGCTTAATTCACCAGCTCCCCAATGTCTCGACCACACAGGTTATTTCCATCTTTCTACTTTGCCATCCAAAATGTTTTGACTTATCCTCATTGACTGCTCTCCTAATGGACCCAAGAAGACTGCTGTGGTTTTAAGAACAAGACACAGACTCCAAGCCCCAAAGTTTCATCAGCGAATTTCCTGCTTAGGTGCACTGGCTAAAGTTGCACCCATGCCCAAGCCTAAAGCAACCGTTTGTCAGGGGACAGGAGTCCATCACATTCAGCCCAGGCCATGAACTCTCAGCCCTGGTTAAGGTGATGGCCTAGATTTCCCCAAAGGACTTGGATGAAGATGAACAAAATCGGATTCCATTTATAAGGAAATGGGTTGTTGGCAGAACAGAAGGCACCTGCGAGGTGTCCACGCTAACAGAGAGGTTCCTGCTTCCTTGGCTTGGAATTGAGGGCGCAGCCTTGGGGATTCAGGGTTTGCCCCTTTGATCATCTCATTTCTTCTTTGCGGCCGCAGGTAGTCATTGGAACCAGAAGAGACAAATGAGCATAGCAGTGTATGATGAGGAGACAATTTTGTCACAGTGAGAGCGCTGGGGACCAGACTGTTTGTGAGCAGCGGGGGAAGCCCTTAGCAAAGTTGTGGAGCGCCCAAAGCTCAGCTTCTGATGGGTGGGGTCTCCCCATTCTGTGTCTTCTCTCCCCACCCCATATCCCACCCAAGGGACCCAGAGTTTCCCTCTTCTCCTCTCTGCCCCATCAACGCCTCCAAGTGGAAAAGCATCGAACATTCACACTAAGCTTCACATGACGATGAGCCCAGAAGAGGGTTTAAAAACAGACTTCCCTGAGGTCCCCAGCATGGTCAAGGATGGGGAAGGTGTCTGGAGAGCAGGAGATGTCTGGAAGCCTCCTCCCCCTGAGCCAGCCCTTCACTCCCGACAGGCGCGTGGAGGGCTCACGGTCCTGACCTTCCGCGTGGATGAGCCAGTCACCTGCCAGCCAGGGGCCTTGCTGTCTGCACCTTTGCCCAGCTTCCTCCTCCATTTCCTGCTTCCTCGCTCTCCTCCCAATAAATCACCTTCACACGAGTCCTCATCTCAGAGTCCGCTTCCGGGGGACCACTTGAAATAGCAGATACATTGGAGAATCAGAATTTCAAAAATCCCAGGCCCTGTTGAGTAGCTGAGAGGGGTCTTAGGGTACAGTACCTCCCACCACAGTTTTCACATTCACAAATCAAGATATCACAGGCACAGACTTTGGTGTGAAATAGAACCCCTGAGCCCCGTGGGGACTCAGAGAAGTTCATATCAGCTCATCAGCACACACTTGGGGCTTCAAAGCGTTCCGAGAGCTGGGGCTCAGCCCGCAGGTAGCCAGGTCCTCTGAAAAAGGAATTGGAACCAGCAGAGAGGGTCTCTAGCAATTGAGTTAGACTGTGCTTCTCAGCAGGATATTACGTTGTGAACAGGTAGACTCCAGATGGCAGAAGATGAAGTTCCCGAGATCCGCGCTCAGATCACACCACCTGCCACAGCAGAGGTGGTTCAGCTCTGACCACGTACGAAGCCCTTCCTTTCTCTTCTGCCCCGACGTACAGTCTCCTTGGCTCTGATTAGGCCTGCCCTTGCTTAGGAGCTTTTGATTGCCCCCAGATGTGGAGATCTGCTCAGTGATGATCTCAGAGCAGGTGCGTACAAGGCTGCACCTCGCGTCACCTGAGGGGCTCCTGTGGCTTTAATCACTGCACTGAGCATTGCAAACTGCCACCCAGACCCCCTCAGTCAGGACTTGCTGTCCAGCCGTGGGGAGGCTGCCCAAATCTAATGCCTGAGGGATGTGCGGCCACGAAGATCTGGGCATCACAGCCCAACCGGGAACAGCTCTGAAGAGCCATCGGGCCCCCCTCCTCCCATGGGGTTGACCAAGACCGTCACTGGGATTGGCTCCGTTTCTTTCTCTGCCTGTTTCTCCTTCCTTCCCTTCCTTTACCCAGGCGTTTGACTACTGAATCAACATTCTGTACAAAAAACTCCATCTCAGAGCCTGCTTTCAAGGGCTGCCAACCCGCAACTGTCACGTTTCTCTCCCTCAACAGCCAGGACCATCCCTGAGAGCACCAGGGTTGGCAAATATGATGGCCACACATGGACTCAAGCCCTCTGGGTCAAGGACACAGAGAAGAGAAAGTCTCAGAAGGTGCATTTGGGGGATGGTGCAGTAGCCACAGCACCCTCGTTTGGACGCACGCAGCAGGTGAAGAGGCTTTTGTGGTGGGGCAGGGGATTACAGTCTCTGAGCATCCTTTGCCCAGAGCGTTTCCGTGTCTATTCCGGTCATCCTCCCTGTGTGTGCCATTCCTTCACCCTCACATCCAAACCCTTGGCAAGTTAGAAAGTCCTGCAGATCTGCGATAAAATACATTTTGAATCCATCTACTCCTGTCTCTCTCCTCTGTCTCCACCCCAGCTAAAGCCACAATCGTCCCTTACCTGGGTTATATGCACCTTGCCTCCTTCATTCATTCTCTATACTATAGTCAGCATGGTTTTTGAATAATTATATTTTTCATCTCTAAAAGCTCTCATTGGTTCTTTTCGTAATTGCCAGTTCTTGATCATAACCATCTTTTTTCATGTGACGTATAGATACCTTCCCTATCTCTCTAAAGGCACTAAATACGTGGACTGGAAATTTTCTGTTCTGATGACACTAGTAGCTCAGTTTCCTCGGTTATAAGTTCTTTCTTTTGTTGGATTTGTTGACGCTCTTTTATGGGGTTTTATGGGGTTGGTCATCTTCAGATGATTAATGTGTACAGATTGTGTGAAAATCTCTGCATTTGCTGCAGCTCAGTAAACTACAGCTTGGTGTTCGGCCGGCCACTGGGGACATGAACGGGAGCTGTTGCCTCAGCCTGCAACGTGGGGAAGGTCGGCACCTGCCACCAGGCGGGGGGGTCTCACTGTCCCATCTGCACACGGGGGCTGCCTGTCCTCCAGGGTGCTGTTGGCCACCGAGGGCTCTACCTTGCCGTGCGCCAGCTCTCACGCTGCCAGGTCCTGGCTAGAGGCAGGAGCGCCCCCTCCCAGGAAAGCCCTCCTGCGGCTCAACCTGAGGGCCTCCCTGCATTCTTTCCTTTCACTGCATTGATCACGTGAGTTCATTAAATATTTGTTTGTCTGTGGTCAGCCTCACTCACTAAACCAAGCTCTATGAAGGCAGAGAGCAAGTCTGTTTGGAACATCAGTGGGTACGCAGTTCTCAACACTGCACTTAATACATGTTTCTTTCAAGAAGTAATTATTGAATAATGTGTTGTTTACACTTCTACATAAGATGCATTTAAATAAAGGATTCTTAGCTAAATGTAGCTTGAAAACAGCGGCAGGAAAGGCACCATATCAAGTAGGAACAAAGGATGATCTTTGGTTCTTCTCTTTAGATTCGTGGGGCGGAGGGATGAGCCAGGTTTCCTCTGTACGGGCCCCACGCCTGGAGGACTGCAGCCCAGCCGCTGTCCTAGGCTGACTCGGAACCCTGGCTTCATCTCCCGAGAACAGGGAGCTCATTTTCCCTCTGAACTCACAGCCTGCTGCCAGCAGAGAGGCGGGGCCTGCAGAAGCGGCTGCAGGACCGTTATGGGCATTGGAGGAGACTCTTCCATTAGTCTCTGGGTCCTGGGGGGCCCAGCAGGTAGGAGGTGGAGAGATGGAGGGAGGGCGGGCTGTGTGCTGCACCACTTTGGACTCCCTAGCAGCGCTGCTGTGCTATCTGCACCCGCCTGCCCACGCCCGGTCACAGTGGCTGCAGTTGGTGAGGGACCGTCCAGAAAAGAGAATGTTATGACCCTTGAGAAGGAGGGGCCTTGAGGATCACAGCTACTCTCCCCACCTCCTCTTAAAGGTAAGCGAGCTGGTCCTGAGCAGAGACGACCGCCCCAGGTCACGCAGGCCGGAAGAACAGCAGCTGGGGACAGAAATGAAAACGTCCCGCTCCCAGGGCGCTGCCCCTGCACCAGCTGCCCTCGCTCCGTTTCCTCCTCTCTCTCCCTTCCCCCGTCACTGCTCCGTCTGTATCCCGCCTTTTCCGACTGCTTCAGCCACGACCACAGCTGCAGGGACACCCGCCACGCCAGCAACTCCCATGCCCCTGCCACCCCCCACCATGCAACGTGCTTAACCCAGCTGGGCGCTGAGGGGCTTGTGGCCTCTGACCCTGTGGCCATCGCCTGACCGAAGCTCCCTGCATGTCATCAGGCGGAAGCTGCAGTCTGGAGGCCAGGAGTGGGTTTGGCCGGGACACGCGGCAGACCAGGCTCGCTGAGCCTCTGCCCGGGCACTGGGCGTTAGTAACTCCCAGGGCACCGGCGAGGCTGGCCCTTGTCCCACGAGCCTGATTCTCAGATTCCAGACCTGCTTCCCTGGCACGAGAGCACTGTGGAGGCCCCTGGACTGTGTGTGGGTTCATCTGACAAGCTTAAGGGCTGACTTGTGTCCTGAGCTTCTCCTGCTGCCTGCCGCCCTGGTGCTATACCCCGCCCCCCATCGCCTCCAAGGCACAGTTATTGCTTCCTTCTTCCACCACTGTACCTGGTATGACATCTACTCCGACACCCAGCAAGCTGTAGTGCAGTGACCTGCTTAGTCTCTGTCTCCTTGAGGGGAGAACCTGTCTCCAGCACCCAAGGATGCTGGTGCTTCAGGGCCTCTGTCATTGCTGGCTGGCTGGGGTCCTGGACACCTGGGATGCAAATCTGGGTGCAAAGGGGAGGATGGGAGACAGAGCATGGCTCCCCCAGCCCCAAACTTCTCCCCTCCCCCTCCTTTTTCCCCCTCTAGCTGGGACCACGGGTGACCAGGGCAGCTGCTGGTTCCCTGTTATGTCACAGCCCTCAACTAACCAGAGCCTGGCAAGACCTCGAGGTGGGTGTGAGGGGGCCCTGGAGCGTGCCTGACAAGCTGGATTTCCAGAGTGACCCATCCTGGTAGGAGCATTTTCTAGCGTGTGTCTGTGGAACACTGGGTCCCTGCTGTGCTCTGGGAATAAAAGGTTCTGAGACCATCCAAGTGTGGGAAAGGCTGCTGACTTACAGGCATATCCCTGTTGAAACTTCACAGCACTGAGTATTAAAAGCTCTGAGTGACGCTACAGTAAGAAATGTGAATTATAAAACTGTGAAACCAAAAGCTAAATACTAGGGGAGAAGCCCCTCCGCTGACCCAGAAGTGAACCGGGTGCCTCGGGGGAGAGCCCGGCCTCCCCGGGGCCTGGGCTTCTGTCCTCACAGACAACACTACACTCCGTCCACCCACCTGGGCTCAGGCCGTCAGCCCCTCTCCTCTGTGTTTTGTCTGTGCCCACTTGCAATTTCTAAAAAAACGAAGAAACAGTTTGAGCCCAGACAGAGCTGGCCAATGAAATGCCAAGCTGGAGCATTACAGCATCAGCGAGGCCGCCCATTGGCTGGCTGGCCCTGAGGAGATGGCTGCAACTCCCCAGCCCCTCCCCTCATCCCCAGCCTTAAGAGGCTTCCGTGAGGACTCGGGGTGCTGGAAAAGTCGAGATGCCCTTGGCTGTGGGCCCCCTTAGCCTGTCAGCCTGTCCATCCTGCAAGCCTGTGGTGGGGCACCCCTGCCTTCCAGCCTTGGTCTCACATCACCGGATCCTGGGCTGAGACCCGCAGTGCCATACTTCTGTCACAGTGGTGTTTATGCCCAACCCGGGGCAAGGGTGCTGGGATGTTTTCCTCTTTGAGCAGATTAACCCTTCCTTCAAAGTTAGCCCAGGTCCCCTTTCCACTAAGGAACCCCCTCTGCCTGCCCCCGCTGACATTAATCTCCTCTTAAGCTCTCAGTAACTCATTCGTTGTTGGTACCCATCATTTGGCACTTGTTGCAAATGTTGTATTGTGGTGCAATGCAACACCCATTCCTCCTTTCTACCATTATATAAAACCTGATTTTAGCTGGGCACACATATTCTGCCATAAAGACTACATTCCCAGTTCCCTTAAACTAGCTGTGACTGAGTTCTGGCCAATGGCAGGTTCATGTTCAGCTTCAAGAAAATGTTCCTAAAGGGAGGAGGTGTGCCCTCTAATGTACCTTCCACTCTCTTGATGGCTGGAATGGAGATATGATATCTGGAGCTCAAGCAGCCATCTTGGGCCATGAGGGAGCACACTAGGATTGGGGAATAGTGAGATAGAAGAAGCCTGGTCCCTGATGATTTGGGAAACAGCATATCAGCCCTGGACTGCCTACCTCTGGACATACATTTTTATGTGTTATCAGGTATTTTGGGGGGTATATGATTGTATTAACCAGGGCTCTCCAGAGAAACAGAACTAATAAGGTATGTGTATATCAATAAAGAGAGGTTTATTTTAAAGAATGGGCTCACATGATTGTGGAGGCTGAAAAATCTGAAATCTGCAGACCCAGGGAAGAGCTGACGTTGCAGCTTGAGTCCAAAGCCAGTCTGCAGGCAGAATTCCCTCTTCTTCAGAGGACCTCACTCAGTATTTTCTCTTAAGGCCTTCAACTGATTGGACGAGGCCCCCCACATAATGGAGGATAATATGCTCTACTCAAAGTCTACTGATTTAAATCTTATTTGCATCTAAGAAATACCTTCACAGCAACATCTAAGCTGGTGTTTGACCCCAAAGTGTTTACTATGGCTGTTATGGGCTGAATTATGTCCCCTCCAAATCCTTATGTTGACGTCTTAGGCCCCCCTACTTTGGAATATGACTGCATTTGACGATAAGCTCTTTAAAGAGGTGATTAAGTTAAAATGAGCCTGCTAGGGTGCATCCTGATCTGGTCTGACAGATGTCCTTAACAGAAGAGGAGATTAGGACACACAGAGGGACAGCAGGCGTATGGGTGTACAGAGGGATGAGCATGTGAGGACACAGCGAGAAGGCGGCTGTCTGCTCTCCAAGGAGAGAGGCCTCAGGAGAAACCAACCCTGCTGCCACCTTGATCTTGTACTTCCAGCCTCCAGAACTGGGAGGAAATACACTTCTGTTTTTTAAGTCAGCCAATCTGTGGTGTTTTTTATGACAGCCCAAGCATATGAACACACCTGACCTAGCCAAGTTGGCAATAAAATGAACCCTCACGACGGTGCTTCATTTTTATTTATTTATGTTTTTCGCGGTACATGGGCCTCTCACTGTTGTGGCCTCTCCCGTTGCGGAGCACAGGCTCCGGATGCGCAGGCTCAGCGGCCATGGCTCACGGGCCCAGCCACTCCGCGGCACGTGGGATCTTCCTGCACCGGGGCACCTGCGTCCCCTGCAACGGCAGGCGGACTCTCAACGACTGCACCACCAGGGAAGCCCCTGCGACGGTGCTTCTTTACCGTGACTGTGGGGACTTTGGAGCCAGGCACGATTTGTTCATCTCTGGGGGTCAGGCAAGTTCTCATACCGTGCAAGGAGCCTGGGCTCCGGATTCTTTGGTGCTGGGGGGTGATGGACGGTGGTAAGTAGGGGAGTGCCATGGTCAAATGTGGGCTTTGGAGATTCTCTCTGGACCCACTGACAGGTAGAGGAGGGCGAGCCTGCAGTCAGGGAGGTCGGTTTAGAAGCTGGCACAGAAGAACAGAGAGATGCCAAGGGACAGTGCCAAGGGTAAGAGGACAACGTAGTAGCGGACCGACCTGCTAAACTGGGGAGGAGGCGGTCTAGGAGGAATTCCACGTGTCCAGGTTGAGAGGCTGGGTGGACGATGACGCCACCAACCAAAGCAAAGCATGCAGGTTATTTCTCCTTCACGGTGGGCAGGGGTGG
The DNA here is from genome assembly GCF_963455315.2 of Globicephala melas. Taxonomy (NCBI): domain Eukaryota; kingdom Metazoa; phylum Chordata; class Mammalia; order Artiodactyla; family Delphinidae; genus Globicephala; species Globicephala melas. Next base: position 98,761,390 of record NC_083324.2, on the reverse strand, counting down.
GAGCGGGGCAGCAGTTCATCAGGTCTCAGGCATGCTGAGCTCTATACGCCTGGGGGACGTCACGGAGGGCTTGCGGGGGCAGTTTCATGGGCCAGTTCGGAGCTCAAGGGGCAGTCTGGTTGGAAACCCAGATTTCTATGTCTGTTTCTATCCAGCAATTAAATTTCTAGGAGCAGCGAACTTTCCCACCATACATGCATGTCTCAAAATTTCCTCAACATGCATGGCTCTGTGGTTTTTCTTTCTTTTTTAAAAAATTGTCAATATAATGTAAATTTCAGAAAAGAATCAGGCACTTTGAAGACCCCCCTGCCACCTGAGAAAAGCCCAGTTTCATAGCAAACATAACTCACGTTTTATTGGCTCGGGGTCTGTCTTTCTTTTATTCAGAATCTTTGGCTCTCTCCCACCTAATATCCGGACTACCTTAGTGTTCAAAGGGGCCTGCCCTTGGGCTGCATGGGGAAGTCTGGCTATGCTTCTAAAGGCAGATTTCCCTAGAAAAAGCTTTCTTTCCCCATCTGGAACTTTCTCCCAGGAGCCAACACCCATTCCTGATGAAGGCCTCCCAGTATCCCGCCCGGAACCAGCAAGTAGGGAGAGAGCAAAGTGGGATCAGGTAGTGGCCTGGACCTTTAGAACCTGCATTTGAATGTCTCCTGCTGACTGTGACCCAGGCAAGCCTCTGTCTCTCTCATTACCGAGCACCTGCTCTGTGCCAGGTCCGCGAGCTCTCTGGCGACATCTGGGCCTCACCATCCTCGTTTAACAAAGGAGGTCAATATACCTGCCCTGCAGAGTAATTGTCACACATAAAATGAAATAATAAATGTGGAAGGGCCTCTCACCATGCCTGCCTTGGAGTGGAAAGTCCGTCACTATCAGGGCATTCTGTGTCTGAAAACCTCACCTCTAATTACTCTCTTTTCCTCCCCAGTTAAACACAAAAGTGGCAGCAGCAGCAGCAGCAACAAAATGCAATCCAATGTACTTGTTCTAACCACTTCCCACTGGAGGAACGTCGGCCTCCTTGCTTAGTTAGAAACGACAGGCTCCTGGACCTCGTGGGAAGCCCCGAGCTGCTTGATTGGTTGGTTCCCATTGCTGCATCCTGTTCTGAAGGCTTCTCGTTTGGGGAATTCACATGCTAAGGCAATGGTGTATCACCCCCAATCTAGCAGGTGCGACAGTCACCCCACCTGGCAGGAAATGAAATAGGGAGTTGGGTTAACTCACTGTTACCCAGCAGGGACTTCTAGCCCCCAAAGACTGACGAAGCTGGGGTCTCCCCTACAGGGGAGGGGGCTCCTTGTGGGGAGGCCTTCGTTCCTTCCGGCTTCTCAGAGGAAATGCAGAAATCGCAGGGAAGCACCGTTGGGCCCCGCTGGCCCTGCTCTTGGGACGAGGTTCCTCCTCTGTGTCTGCCATGCAACAGAGCAGCCTCCTTAAGGCCCCTCTACCTGCAGATGCCTCTGATGAGGACATCGCTGTCTGGCTATTTCTTTCTGCAAACGCTGATGACATCCTGAGCACCTTTGCTGAGTGAACCTTCGCGAACTAGCTCTGAATTCCTCCTCGTCTTGGTAGAGCCACGTGGGCTCGTCCTGAGCTGTTTTCCATACAATCCTCAGAATGACGGTGGTGGTGATGAAGGTGCTAATGATGTTGTAGAATCCGCAGTAGCTCCGTTTATTGCCCTGTTTGGCTTAAGAGCTGGCAGGTCACCAGGGCCGGGCTGGCGTGCCTCGCGCGCACTGTACCACTTAGTTTCCCCACTATACAGCCCGGTAGGCAGCCACTATCATCAGCCCGCTTTTTTTTTTTTTTTAATTTAATTTTATTTATTTTTTATACAGCAGGTCCTTATTAGTCATCAGTTTTATACACATCAGTGTATACATGTCAATCCCAATCTCCCAATTCATCCCACCACCACCACCACCACCCGCCGCTTTCCCCCCTTGGTGTCCATACGTTTGTTCTCTACATCTGTGTCTCAGTTTCTGCCCTGCAAACGGTTCATCTGTACCATTTTTCTAGGTTCCACATATATGCGTTAATATACGATATTTGTTTTTCTCTTTCTGACTCACTTCACTCTGTATGACAGACTCCAGATCCATCCACGTCTCTGCAAAGGACCCAATTTCGTTCCTTTTCATGGCTGAGTAATATTCCATTGTATACATGTACTACATCTTCTTGGTGGGAATGTAAACTGATACAGCCACTATGGAGAACAGTATGGAGGTTCCTTAAAAAACTAAAAATAGAACCTACCATATGACCCAGCAATCCCACTACTGGGCATAGACCCAGAGAAAACCATAACTCAAAAAGGGACAAGTACCACAATGTTCATTGCAGCTCTGTTTACAATAGCCAGGACATGGAAGCAACCTAAGTGTCCATCGACAGCCCCGCTTTTGAAACAAGGATTCAAAGAGGTGAAGAACTCGCCCAAGGCCACACAGCCAGCAGTGGCAGAGCCACTGGTACCCAGGCCTGTCTGCGTGAAGCTGGTGCTTGGCCGCACCCCTGGCAGTGGGGCCGTCCTTGCTGGTGGCAGGGCTGCCTGAGCATCCTGGGCTCTGGCGGGAGAGGCCTCCTTCCTGCAGGGCCTCCTTGGGCAGGGGTGGAGGAGGGGTGGCCCGGCTCAGCTCTGCCAGCAGGGGGGACAGAGCGGGGAGGCGGGCTGTCTATTGATTGACTGAAATTGGATTTGTTGACACAAACTGGCAGCATTTCACGGTGATGAAAGGGTTGCCCACCGGCCTCATAACAAGCAGAGATTTCCCTGAGGGCTGCTGGAGCCGCTGGTGTGCTGCTTTGTCAGGAGAAGAAAGCAATTAGGAGGACAGGGGAGGTTATTAGGCCTTATTGCTCCCCTCAGCTCCTGCGTCCGCTGCGTGGGGGAGGCACGGATTTCAGGCTCCCCAGGCTGCGTGCTGAGTCCTGTTCCCGCCGCATCCACTGCGCGCTGCCCATCTGGGGACAAAAAACTCGCAGGCACTGAGTCCAAAGCAGGAGGAGAAGGCACACCCGGATTCAGGTCACCAGAAGAAACCGGCAGGTGAAACCAGCATTTGCCAACTTTAAAGATTACATTGCTGTATTTTAGACACAAATCCATGAATGCACGACACACACATCTCTCTACCTTGCTTTCTCCATCCCTTTTCACGTCTTGTCACCTTAAAAGTATTCAGACTGGTATAGTTTATTATTTATTTATTTATTTTTATTTATTTTTTGGCTGCGTTGGGTCTTCGTTGCTACGCGCGGGCTTTCTCTAGTTGTGGCGAGCGGGGGCTGCTCTTCGTTGCGGTGCGCGGGCTTCTCATTGCAGTGGCTTCTCTTGTTGCAGAGCACGAGTTCTAGGCGCGTGGGCTTCAGTAGTTGTGGCACGTGGGCTCAGTAGTTGCGGCCCATGGGCTCTAGAGCGCAGGCTCAGTAGTTGTGGCGCACGGGCTTAGTTGCTCCGCAGCATGTGGGATCTTCCTGGACCAGGGCTTGAACCCGTGTCCCCTGCATTGGTAGACAGATGCTTAACCACTGCACCACCAGGGAAGCCCCCAGACTGGTATAGTTTAAAAGACATATTCAGGTAAGATGGTCCACTATACACGTCTGCAGAGGGACAGGTGAAGGAGACAGACGAGAGGAGGATGTACTTCCGTAGGGGACTCACTGCATTGCGTTAGTGACTGTTACTGGGACCTCAGAGATGCACAGGAGTGTGGGTGAGCAGATTAGGGTGGGTAACGGACTACCAGGAATGATGTCAACTCACATTTGTGTAAATGTTATAGCTAACAGAGCACTTTCACTGACATGGCTTTATTTTTTATTGTTGTGATAAAATAGACATAATATTTTCCATCTTAATCATTTTAAGTGTACAGTTCTGTGCCATTAAGTTCATTCATATTGTTCTGCTACCATCACCACCATCCACCCACAGAAATTTGTCATCTTCTCAAACTGAAACTCTGTCCCCATTCGATACTAACTCCTGTTCCCCCTTCCCCAGCCCCTGGCAACCACTGTTCTTTCTGTCTCTATGAACTTGACTGCTCTAGGAAACTCACACAATATTTGTTTTTTATTGACTCGCTTATTTCACTGAGCACAATGTCTTCAAGTTTCATCCACTTTGTAGCGTGTTCCAGAATTTCCAAAGCTGAACCATACACCGTTGTCTGCATAGACCATGTTTTGTTTATCCGTTCATCCATCAATGACACTTGGGCTGTTTCCGCCCTTTGGCTATTGTGAAAAATGCTGCTATGAACATGGGTGTATAAATATCGGGTCGAGACTCTGTTTTCACTTTCTTTGGTCGTGGACCCAGAAGAGTACTTGCCGAATCGTACGGTAATTCTATTGTCATTTTTTGAAGAAGTGCGATACCATTTTCCACAGCGGCTGTACCATTTAACATCCCTACCACCAACGCACAAGGGTTCTGATCTCTCCACATCCTTGCCAAAACTTGCTATTTTCTGTCTTTTTTTGATAGTAGCCATCCTAATGTATACAAGTGGTAACTCACTGTGATTTGGATTTACATTTTCCTAATGATTAGTGATGGTGAGCATCTTTTCATATACTTGCTGGTTATTTTTACATTTTCTTTTGAGAAATGTCTATTCAAGCCCTTTGCCCGTTTTTTGAGTTGTTTGTTTTAGTTATGTTGCTTTATTTTGATTCTTACAATGGCTGGGGCTAGAGTTATGGATAAACCCTGTTTTACAGAGAGGAAAATGAGAGTCACAGATGTTTGGGAACTTGCCTGAGGTTTCCCAGAGGGCAGGTGGGAAGGAAGGCAGGCCTTTGGGCTCTCAGCTCTGTGACTTTCGGAGCCTCTTTCTGGTGGCCTCCGGAACTGCTGACGGGGTTAGAGCCACTCAGGCTGAAAAGGAGTAGCTGCTGGCCACACCTGTGGGGGCTGACAGGTGCCTCATGGGAGGTAAGGAGTAAGCAGGCAGGTGTAGGAGGAGGACGGTCAAAAGCAAGGGATGCACGTCATCTATTGTATCCATGCCTGCATACGTGCAGGCGATCAACAAACATTTGCTAAGTGTTAGGCGCTATTCCAGGCTGAGAAGTCAGAGGTGAACCGGCCACTGCCTTCGTGGCGTTTATATGTTCGAGCCTCCCTCACGTGGCTGCTGAGCCCTCAACATGTGGCTCATCTGCACGAGAAGGGCTGTAAATGCACCAGAACTCAAAGCTGAGACCAAAAATGTAAAGGAGCTCATGAATACTTTGTTTCTATTGGTTATGTGTTGAAATGATAATATTGTGGGTATCTTGGGCTAAATAAAATATATTATTGAAATTGATTTCACCTGCTTCTTTCTGCCTTTTGATGTGTGGCGACTATAAAATGTAAAATGTATGTGACTCGTATTGTATTTCTACCAAACGGCACTATTCCAGCGAGAGACAGGGACAGTAAGTAAATAAGCAAATAGACGGCTACTGCCGGATCAGGAAACGATAAATCGAGTGGAGGAGAGTAAAGCAAGCTTGGCGGAGGGCGGGGCTGATGGGAGATGCTCTTCTCGGTGGGTGGTCTCTCTGAGGAGACTGTGGCTGGGCAGAGACTTGGGTGGGGGGTGGACAGGGCAGGGGCTGGGGCGGGGTGAGCGTGGGGAGAGGGCCGGGGAGGGAGGCTGGCGAGGCAGGTGCACCAGACCCTGGAGCAGCCTGTGGTGCACACAGATCCACGGCCTTGGTGACTGACAGAGGACCCAGGGGATGAGTGAGCACAGGGACAGAGTCCCCATGAGGTGCTGAGCCAGCGAGACTAGGGGGGTGTTAGGGGCTGATGGTTAGGGATGGAGAGAGGACCCGTGATGAGTTCAGAATTCATGTCCGCTGCCACACATTTGAATAGATACGTGCAGTTCACGTTTGGAGATAAAGGTCTGGAGCTTGGAAGAGACTCTGAGGCTGAAAGTACACGGCATTAGAGGTCACCTTGCAGGACGCCCTTGAATCCATGAGCACAGACATGGTGCAGACTGGTCGCCAGGGCATGATAACTGGTCAGATCCGGTGTGAGTCCTGGGTCTGCCGCTTCCCACCATCCTGTGCCTCTTCGCCTGCGTATCGACTATAGACGCCACCGACCCTTCTGAGGCTCCTCCCATTTCCTCTCCCTGAATGTGGGCTGACCCTCGGACGGCCCGGCCAGTGCACGCAGAGGAGGTGATGCTCCGCTTGTCCAGGCCCAGCCCTGAGAGGAGTGTGGCAGTACCTGCCTCATCTCTTGGAGCCCCAAGCCCTTTGCAGAGACTCACCTGTCCTGAGGCCGCCATGTTGTGAGGAAGCCCCCCTGCCCCCTCGTGAAGGGGCGGGATGGGGAGACAGAGAGAAATGCCCGAACAGCCCGCAGCCATTCAAGACGCTCCCGCTGAGGCCCTAGACATCATGGGACGGAGATGAGCTCTCCTTGCTCTGCCTCCTTCAAATTTATGAGCCACAGAACGATGAGATATAAGAATAATAAGTTGGTTTAAACTACTAAGTTTTGCAGTAGTTTATTCAGCAATAGATACGCAGAACAGTATATAAAATGGGATAATACTTCTTTTTTATTTGATTTTAGGGAGGATGATAGGAAATTTGAAGCACGGTTTTTGGCTCCGGATAGGTACTACATAAACATTCTTTTTCTTTCCCTCGTACAGCTTATATTTTAAAGTCAAAAATCTATCTTGTCTTAGTTTAGCCTTGCAGAATAGCACAGAAGAAACTGAAGTCCTATTTCATGTCATATATATTCTTTTAAATGTGTGGAAATGGCTATCATGAAATCATAGGCGATATTCCCTATACTGGATTGCATATCTCCCCTTGTTTACACTGGTGTCAAGTCACATTTTCCTGGTCACTTCCTAGAATCTGTTGTATCTTAAAATTCCCATTTGGATGTGTTGCTTAGAAGGACCACCGCAGATGTGGTGAGTGCAGCCCTGGGCACGATGAGAACATCCCCCCCTTCAACTGGACACATCACAACCCTGACCCTGCTGGCGGATTGGAGAAACACCTCATGCCTTTAGGATTTTGATTCTGTTAGGCAATGTATTTGCCATCATTCCTAGTTTCAAGACGACACAGATTTGATCAATTATACCATCTCTCTTCTTTTCCAGCTCATTTATAGAAATGTTGGATAAGACTGGGATGGGTAGAACCAATAGAGTTCTCACGATGTACTGACACTTGCTCATTCATCGGCCCCGCTAGGCGTGTTTTGTCAAGCAGTTATGTGTGAATCACCCAGCACTCAGTCCTCCAGCCCACATTCCCCCATCTGTTTAGGGGAATATTCAATCTAGCTCCTTAGCATATATTATCTACTTTTGTCCTATTACAATACCTGGTGTCGTTGGCCTACCTGTGTTAGGTGCCACCACAGGCAGGGGCCACGTCCTACTTTTCTTCTGTTGACACCTGTGTTGAATGTGCCAGATGTACCCAGGGAGCCCTTGGATGCCTGAAACTTTCAGTCACACCGCTCAATCGATATGCCTGTTTTCTTTTTTTCTTCTTTTTTTCAATAGGTTGTACATGTCTTTATTTTTATTTTTTGTCTTTTTTTATTGAAGCGTACTTGATTCACAATGCTGTGTTAGTTTCAGGTGTACAGCAAAGCAGCAAAATGATTCAGTTATATATATATATATATATATATATAAAACTGAATTATATATATAATTTTTTTTTCTTTTGTGGTACGCGGGCCTCTCACTGTTGTGGCCTCTCCCGCCGTGGAGCACAGGCTCCAGATGCGCAGGCTCAGCGGCCATGGCCCACGGGCCCAGCCGCTCCGCGGTACGCGGGACCCTCTCGGACCGGGGCACGAACCCGCGTCCCCTGCATTGGCAGGCGGACTCCCAACCACTGCACCACCAGGGAAGCCCTATATATATAATTTTATATATTTTATATATATGTACAATCTGTTCTTTTTCATAGTCTTTTCCATTATAGGTTATTACAAAATATTGAGTATAGTACAGTAGGCCCTTGTTGGTTATCTATTTTATTTTATTTATTTAATTTTGTTGTTTAGTTTTTATTTCATAATCATAAACTTAACTTTGCAATTCAGCTAAACTTGGAGGGAGATAAAGGCAATGTGGAGCCCAAAGAACTGCAGTGAGAGCACAAAGATGATAGGATATTCCAAGCAGATGGAGGCGAAGGGGCGCCCTCCTGAGAGCTACAGAAGGAATGGTCTGGTGGTTAAGATACAACACAGTCAAATTTATTAGATTTGTCCACAGTCAGCAATGGTGATCTCCTTGCCATTGGTCTTGCCATTCTTGGACCCAAAGCGCTCCATGGCTTCCACGATATTCACGCCCTCTTTCACCTTGCCCCAAACCACACGCTTGCCACCCAACCACTCAGTCTTGTCAGCGCAGATGAAAAACTGGGAACTGTTTGTGTTGGGGCCAGCATTTGCCGTGGACAAGATGCCAGGACCCGCATGCTTCAGGAGGAAATTCTCATCATCAAATTTCTCCCCATAGATGGACTTGCCACCAGTGCCATGATGGAGTGTGAAGTCACCACCCTGGCACAGAAATCCCGGAATTATTCTGTGAAAGCAGGACCCTTTATAACCAAAGCCTTTCTCCCCAGTGCTCAGAGCACGAAAGTTTTCTGCTGTCTTTGGAACTTTTCCTGCAAACAGCTCGAAGGAGATGCGACCCAAGGACTCGCCGTCGATGGCAATGTCGAAGAACACGGTGGGGTTGACCACGGCTGAGCAGCGCGGGAGGCTCCGGGGTAGCGGCGTCTGCAAGGCTGGCCATCTGTTTTATGTCTAGTGATGTGTGTATGTCAATCCCAAACCCCTAATTTATCCCGCCCCCATCTTTCCCCTTTGGTAACCATAAGTCTGTTTTCTATGTCTGTGAGTCTATTTCTGTTTTGTAAATGCATTCACTTGTATCATTGTTTAGATTCCACCTGTAAGCGATATCATATGATATTTGTCTTTCTCCGTCTGACTTATCTCACTTAGTATGATCATGTCTAGGTCCATCCATGTTGCTGCAAATGGCATTATTTCATTCCTTTTTATGGCTGAGTAGTATTCCATTATATATATACACAGATATGCCTATTTTCCTATTTATGCCTGTTCTGCCCCCATAGCATATTTTTGCTCATAATTATTTAATATGTAGGGTGTGTGGGGAAAACCCTCAGTTTGATTTAAATTCTTTTCTTTTTTTACATCTTTATTGGAGCATAATTGCTTTACAGTTGTGTGTTAGTTTCTGCTTTAAAACAAAGTGAATCAGTTATACATATACATATGTTTCCATATCTCTTCCCTCTTGCATCTCCCTCCCTCCCACCCTCCCTATCCCACCCCTCTAGTGGGTCACAAAGCACCCAGCTGATCTCCCTGTGCTATGCGGCTGCTTCCCACTAGCTATCTATTTTACATTTGGTAGCGTATATATGTCCATGCCTCCCTGTCGCTTCGTCCCAGCTTACCCTTCCCCCTCCCTGTGTCCTCAAGTCCATTCTCTAGTAGGTCTGTGTCTTTATTCCTGTCTTACCCCTAGGCTCTTCATGACATTTTTTTCCCCTTAAATTCCATATATATGTGTTAGCATATGGTATTTGTCTTTCTCTGTCTGACTTACTTCACTCTGTATGACAGACTCTAGGTCCATCTACCTCACTACAAATAACTCAATTTCATTTCTTTTTATGGCTGAGTAATATTCCATTGTATATATGTGCCACATCTTCTTTATCCATTCATCCAATGATGGACACTTAGGTTGCTTCCATCTCCTGGCTATTGTAAATAGAGCTGCAATGAACATTTTGGTACATGACTCTTTTTGAATTATGGTTTTCTCAGGGTATATGCCCAGTAGTGGGATTGCTGGGTCATATGGTAGTTCTATTTGTAGTTTTTTAAGGAACCTCCATACTGTTCTCCATAGTGGCTGTACCAATTCACATTCCCACCAGCAGTGCAAGAGGGTTCCCTTTTCTCCACACCCTCTCCAGCATTTATTGTTTCTAGATTTTTTGTGATGGGCATTCTGACTGGTGTGAGATGATATTTCCTTGTAGTTTTGATTTGCATTTCTCTAATGATTAGTGATGTTGAGCATCCTTTCATGTGTTTGTTGACCATCTGTATATCTTCTTTGGAGAAATGTCTGTTCAGGTCTTCTGCCCATGTTTGGATTGGGTTGTTTGTTTTTTTGTTATTGAGCTGCATGAGCTGCTTGTAAATTTTGGAGATTAATCCTTTGTCAGTTGCTTCATTTGCAAATATTTTCTCCCATGCTGAGGGTTGTCTTTTGGTCTTTGATTTAAATTCTTGTTTAAAGGAATCCACATTTAACCCAGGTTGAATCCTTAACGGGTGTATTGCAGAGAAGAGTACGGCAGGAAGAACAGGTTTGCGTTAAGCTTCTACAGGAGGAAGCTCCCTGTAAAGGTGGGAGAGAAGATGCAGCTCCCCAGAGGAAACCTGCCCACTGAGAACAGGTGGAGCTGACTGGGGAACAGCTGGCCAGTGGCCTGGGAGCTCACAGGTGTTCCCTGAGTGCAAGACTTTTGTTTACGTGCTGTTTAGCCGTGAGCGCAGAGACAGTCAAAGCAGATTTCGGAAGGCCAAATTAAGAAGAGATCATTTTCGTGGTTATAAATCTGTATTTGTTAATAGTGCTTTATTTTTATTGGTTGATTTATTTATGACCAATAAGTGAATTTTAAAATGTCTGTTTTGCTCTGATGAAATTGACATTTACTGAGCCAGTATTAAATAGTGGCTGAAACTCTGGAGCAAATTTAACTAGATCGAAATCCCTGCTCCTCCATTCATTACCTTGAGTGGATTATTTTATGTCTTGATGCCTCAATTTCATCATCTGTAAAGTGAGGGTACTTGTTTCACGGGGCTTGTTGGAAGGATTATATTAGGTAACACATGTAAAATGACCGGAATAATGCCTGGCACGTCAGCGTCGTGGTTAAGTGACAAATATTGTTTATTTTAAACACTCAGATGATTTTTCTTGGGGCTCTAAGTAGTCAAATCCTGAAGTTCTTCATTCATAAATTGAAATCGCTGCTATGCATCTCCAAGAAATGCACACAGAGACGAATAAATTGGTTAAGGAACAATTAGGGAGAAAAGAAATTTGGAATCCTTTAGACACGCCCCAACCTCCACAAAGTAAAAGCAAAGTCACTGAAAGTCATAGAAAGAGTAAGTAGATTTAAGGCCCTGCGTTACTGATGCCAGTAATCTTTTCAAACTGAAAAATATCGCCTGCCATTCAGGTTAAATAAATGGAAGGTTTCTGTGGCCTCGCCCCCTCCCCACCAACTTCTGAAATTTAGATTCAGAGTCTTAGATGGGGCTTCAGGAGCAAAATTTTTGATGAACATGGTGGATCATTTCTAAGCTTCCTCTCCCTCGCCCTCCTTCTTTCCTCTGCTTCTATTCATTCTCTCACTCATTCATCTGTGGCTCCTGACACCTGTATTCCTTTCCTAAATTTATGGAATATAGAAGTCACAAAGTTCAGCCGTTTGTTCACCCTGAACCCTGGCACCAAAGGGGTAGATGTGTGACCTGAACCTGGCCACTGGATGCGCTCAGTGGAGCCTGGAATAGGGCGTAAGAGGGGCCAGGATGCAGGGGTCATTTAGGGTTTATAGCTATGGTGGCAGCCCTAGAGGAAGCAGAGGTGCCCTAACGGGCTGATTCCTGCGACATGACCTTCACAAACTTCCATCAGTCACGTCTACTTTTCAAACCTGGCCGACTAGGCTTCCCCCCATCTCCACAAGTACAGCTGACCCTTGAACAACGCGGGTTTGAAGTGCACGGGTCCACTTAGAGCAGATTTTTTTCCATAGTAAATACCATGGTACAACATGGTCTGAGGCTGGTGGAATCCGAGGATGCGGACCCAGAGATGTGGAGGAATCACGTATACAGAGGGCCGACCATAAATTACAGGTGGGTTTTGGACCGCTTGGAGGGTCGTTGCTCCAATCCCTGAGTTGTTCAAGGCTCAACTGTACTTCACAGGCTTCTGAGAGATCGTTTTTTCTTGTGTTGACCAGTGTCGGTTCTTGTTTGCAACCAAGAATCCTGAGTAGTTGGTCTGTGGCCCGCAGGTAAAGTGAGTACTGCCTGATATATTCTGAACATTATCGATCCCAATTATTGTGCAAATAATTCCTCAGTTTGACCATTACTTAAGACCAGTGATATCACTGCAGTAATGCTATGGGGTCTTTCTAGACCTTCAATATTGTTAAGTAGGGAGATAACATGCCTCCTATATAATCTCCTCAAGCCAGTTCTTAATCTTTACATTTTGAAAACATACAGTCCATGACACCCAGTTGTATTTTTGGTCATTCTAAGTAGATGTTATTCACTAATGCACCATCAGTAGAATGAATGGATAAATTTCGATAAGTACCACGTTAGGTTAAAGAGCATTTTCCTGGAAAAAGAAAGAAAACTACAGAGCTGAGAAATATGACATAGGAAAGGGTACATAATAATAGTAAAATAAACACCCAGCCTAAGAGAGAGAACACCAACAGGGCCTTTGAAGGCATCTTTAAGCTCATTCCCAATAAAGGTCTTCTCCCTCCTCCCCAAAATACACTATATTGAAGTTTAATTAATTTATACTTTTCATTATAGTTTTATCACATACATATGTATACACAAGTAACAAATTGTTTGTTTTGCCTATTTTTTTGCACACTGTACGTATTCTTTAGTCCCTCAGTCTCTCATTCCATGTCTTACTTCTGAGGTGAACCCATTCTAATGTGTACAGCTGTGGTTCACTCATTTTCATGGCTAATATTTCACGGAATAAATATGCTGTCATATATTTATTTTACTGTTGATGAGTATTTGATGTTGATGGACATCTGTTACTGATGGACATTGCTTTTCAATTTTGCTATTACAGTGCTTCTATGAAGATTTCTGTATATATATTTTGGCATATGTGACAAATTGCTTCTCTGTGGTATGTTCTTAAGAATGGAAGTGGTGCATCATAGAGCGTGCATGAGTTTGACCTCAGTAGATAATGTTATGTTTCTGAAATGGTTATAACAATTTACAATTCCATCACCAACTTCTGAGAGAGTTTTAAAATGTTCACCTTAAGGTCCTTTAATCTTTGCCATATTTATTCCTACATACTTTCTATTTTTGATGCTGTTAGAAGTTGACAATTTTTATTTTGTAGTTTTTACTGTTCTTTGCTGGTATATAGATGTGCAGCCTTTTTTTTTGTTTTGCGGTACGCGGGCCTCTCACTGTTGCGGCCTCTCCCGTTGCAGAGCACAGGCTCCGGACGCGCAGGCTCAGCGGCCATGGCTCATGGGCCCAGCCGCTCCACGGCATGTGAGATCCTCCCGGACCGGGGCACGAACCTGTGTCCCCCACATCGGCAGTAGGACCCTCCACCACTGCGCCACCAGGGAAGGCCTAGATGTGCAGCCTTTTGCATATTGATTTTATATCCAGAAATTTTACTAAACTCAGATTCATTTGGGTTTTCTGAGGCAGACAATCATATCTGGAATTTTTGCCAAATTTGCTTTTTGCTCTGCAGTCCTTCACCTTTTTATTTCTTTTCTTTTTTGATTGTACAATGTAGAACCTTCAGTAAACTTTTTACTGGAAATGTCAATGGCAAGCCTCCTTGTCTTATTCAATTTTAAAGGAAGTGCTTTTAATATTTCACCATTTAGTATAATGTATGCTATATATTTTTATAGACTAAAAAATCACTTTAAGGAAATTTTCTATTTTTAGAGCAAAAAATAAAATGCTAAGGGTATTTTAAAAAATCATGAACAACCGTTACTCATTAATTTTTAACTTACATCTGCTTTAAAATGTTCAAAAGATTTCTGGATTCTTCCCCTCTTCTTTTGTCCTTGAAGCCTGGAATATTGTTTTCATAATTAGCTAAGTAATGTTCATACTCATGCATGCATGCATTCATTCATTCATTCATTCACCCATCAAAACTTCATTGAATGCCTACAAACCGTGAGGTACCTAGGGCGCATAAAAATCTACTAAGATAAGAAAGTCATCAGAAATTAATAGAGATTTCGCATCAGCACTTCATGATTCCTTCAGGTTTTGGCATTGCTCTTCAGAGCCAAGGAGTCAGCCAAAGAAATAATATTCTAAGTGACCCTGAGATCATAAAAGATAAAAGGAATTACTGGACTTCCCTGGTGGTGCAGCGGTTAAGAATCCACCTGCCAATGCAGGGGACACGGGTTCAAGCCCTGGTCCGGGAAGATCCCACATGCCGCGGATCAACTAAGTCCGTGCGCCACATCTACTGAACCTGTGCTCTAGAGCCCACGAGCCACAACTACTGAGCCCGCGCACCACAACTACTGAGCCCGCATGCCTAGAACCCGTGCTCTGTTACAAGAGAAGCCACTGCAATGAGAAACCCGTGCACCACAACGAAGAGCAGCCCTCGCTCACCACAACTAGAGAAAGCCTGCGTGCAGCAACGAAGATGCAAGGCAGCCACATATAAATAAATAAATTTTTTAAGAAAGGGATTACTGCACTGTGGAGAGGTCTGTAGCAAACACCAAGGAATTATGAAACCAGGGAGCCAAGACCTTATTCCTAGAGGCACAGCACTTAGATCTAGAAGACACCCAAGGCCATCTGGTTCAGTTAAATGGTGCTCTTTGGGACGGCTATCCAGTCATTGCCTGTATAATTCCAGCCAAAGATGGAACGTTCCATAGATCGTCACTGTGTCTGCTGTAATTGTTAGGATGAGTGCTTGTATAATTCCAGCCAAAGATGGAACGTTCCATAGATCGTCACTGTGTCTGCTGTAATTGTTAGGATGATTCTTCTTAAACTGAGGTGAACTTTCCTTCCTGCTACTCTTTTTCTAATTATCTCACTATGTCCTGTGCATCCACCAAAAAACATCTGCCTCTCTCTGTGCCAGTCCTTGGCCTAGCAGGATCGAGGTGTGACGTCTCCTCGAGACTTCTCCAATCCAGACTAACCACTCCCAGTTTCTTCAACAGCTCCGCGTGAGGATTCTTTCCTAACTGCCCACCATGCTCCCTTTGGACACACTGCATTTGTCACCATCTCCCCCCAAACTTAGTGCCAGAGTCACATGAAATTCTCCAAGAGTGAGCTGGTCATGGCCAATGTCAGGGATGCTGACAACTTCCGTCTTCCTCACCTCCACCTGTTCCCCCACCTTTCCCACCTTCATTCTCTGAGTCAATCCTTGCCTTTCCCTTTCAAAACCTGGGCACCTTGGAGAGACACATAGGTGTCCTTAGGAGTAAAGGTGGCCCAGGAGAACATCCATCCGTTTCTCCAGAGGGATATTGGGCTGTGTGACTAGGGACCCCCTCTCCCCGTGCTCAGGACAGTTCTTTATGTGCTAAGACATTAAGAGGTTTCCCTCCACAGTCCCAGGCAAGAAGACACTGTGTGGTACACGAGTACTGTACAAAATAACTCTTTATAAGAAATGGAATAATGAATGTGTGTTTGTTGGGACGTTCGCCATTCCTTGTGAAACGTAAGCATCAAATAGGCATAGCGTCAAACTGTGGTGCTAGAGTAGCTGTGGGGTCTTGGTTGAACCACCTAAGCTTCTCCCATCCTCAGTTTCCTCTTCGTTCCCCTGGTTTTTTCATCGACTCTAAAGCAGGCGCGACAGTAACCATCACTTGCAAATCAGCCTCCCAGGGAGAGAGACCCCTGTTGGACCTTTGTAAACTGTGACCTGCTGCACTCGCGCGAGCATTCTTGTCACAGGGAGTGTGGTTTGGCAGATAGAAAGAGAATATCGTCAGAACAACAAAACCCCAACTCAAGTGTGTCCTGCCTCTTGCACTCTTAAATTGCTCCACGCACGTGATCCACGCAGATCTTCTTAGATGCAGAATGCTCTAGAGGCCATTAAGACTTTCAGAACAACCTGTTGAATGCTGTCGTATGTATCCTGGTTCTTCGTCAGGTGCGCTCACCTTACAGCCTCCCGGGAGCATGTATTTAGTCTCCTATTTGGAAATGGGCTTCATTTTCATGAGTTCCTCCATTAGGTCACTCATCCCCCAGCTCGTGGCCTGTCGTCTTATTCGATGTGGACACTCTGACCAGCCAGGCAGCAGAAGGCCCCCAGAAACCCATGCTCTGCACTGAGGTCCCAGTTCCCGCTGTGATCTCTGGTCCCCGCTGCCTCCTACTATGGGGATCTCTTCCTCAACCCTTTTCAGCTTCCAACAGCTCAAGAAGAATAAAAGGTACATAGACAGCCAAGGAAGATAGTAATTTACTAACCTGGACGGATCCAGAAAGGGCTATAAAAGGAACATCCTAGCCTTATGAGGGTCATAAATAATGAAGAGAATTTTCCCATGTTTTATGCAAGTATAATTTTGGGTGGTAAACAGTAAGATGATACACGATACCTATGTATGTTTCCTATCTGAAAATGTGTGCAATTAGCATGTGGAAGATTGTAATTACAGCCTGGTTGGGATTTTGTAGGTGCTAAAATTGATTCCTTGGTTGAATTATTTTGCAATAGACGTAAACCACTAGTTGTACACCTAAACGAAATTGAGTGTGAACAGATCGAATCACTTTTATTTTACCTTGGATAAGAATTTATCGATGCAAATACAACTCCTTAATTAAATGTGGCATAGCCGGGCCTGTAGAGGCCCGCATAAAGGCATTCTGCCACCCAGCTTTAGTGAGGATTTTCATTCTAGAATGATGCCTTGCTATGCTTAGAGAGAATTGTGTATCTATTACGGACTGTCGGGGTAGTGAGCTGTTTGAGTTCAGTACCTCTCTGAATCCCAGATGGACTTTGGATACATCTTTTTGGGAGAAGTGCTACTGATTTATAGATTATAATTAAATACATCCAAAAGTGAAACTTGCATCACTATTTCTGAAAATAGCCTCTTAATTCATAAGCTTCCAAAGTCTCTCAAGAAGAGGAGAAAGGGGTGAATTGTGGAGACACACTTTTATCCTGATCGATACATGTTAGAGACTTGAGCAGAGAGAAATCATTAATATAAGTGCATTCGTTTCCTAGGGCCGCCATAACAAAGTACCACACGCCAGCTGGCTTAAAAGACAGAAACTTGGGCTTCCCTGGTGGCGCAGTGGTTGAGAGTCCGCCTGCCGATGCAGGGGACACGGGTTCGTGCCCCGGTCCGGGAGGATCCCACATGCCGCGGAGCGGCTGGGCCCGTGAGCCATGGCCGCTGAGCCTGCGCGTCCGGAGCCTGTGCTCCGCAGAAGGAGAGGTCACGGCAGTGAGAGGCCTGCGTACCGCAAAGAAAAAAAAAAAAAAAAAAAAGACAGAAACGTATTGGCTCACACTTCTGGAGGCCAGAAGTCCAAAATCAAGGTGCCAGCAGGCTGTGCTCCTTCTGAAAGCTGGAGGGGACCCTTCCTTGCTTCCTCCAGCTTCCGGTGGCCGTCAGCGTTCTCGGGTGCTCCTGGGCTTGCAGCTGTATAACTTCCATCTCTGCCCCCATCATCGCGTGGCTTCTCCCTGTGTGTGTCTCTGGCTTCACGTGGGACATGAAGACACCAGGAACCGTGGAGTCGGACGTAGTCTACTCCAGTATATAACCTCATCTTCCCTGACTACCTACAGCCCTGTGTCCACATAAAGTCACACTCTGAGGTACTAGGGGTTCAGACTCCAGCGTGTGTTTTTTGGAGGGGGGGACACACTTTAACCCTTAATAATAAGAAAAACTTATTGTTGCTCAGTTCTATATATCTTCTCAGGGAGGCAAACGGAGATTTCGTGAACAACTTACTGCAGATAAGAATTGCTTGATACTTATAGTCTTCCTTTAATTCTCATTAATCACAGCCCAATCCAGTATAAAAACTATTAACTACCTTGAGGGCTGTGAAAGGATATTGTAAAATGACGGCGATGTCTTACTGTTTCCACTGAGATCAGGACCTGAAGAATGAGGATTCTGCTGCAGTGAGAAAGCATTAAAGGAATATCCATTTGGGTCAAAATGGTCCAGCGTCGCCACACTGGAAATCTGCACCAGTCCCCTTCTCTGGGATGTTTTAGCAAAGTTGGAGGGTTCTTCCCTTCCAGAGATGGATGGAGTGGAGACATTTCTAGAAGAAGGGGTGGGTTGGCCCAGGTTTTCAAACTGTGTTTCACAAAACCTTGAAGTCACAGAAGGCACACGTGTGGTTCTTGAAAGTGTGGCCAGCAGCAGACGTGGTTCATACACGCAAACCCCTTCACTCTGTAGATGAAAAAGGACTTACTCTGTCCTGTGATTCTCCAGCCACTGAGTATGTTTGGGTTCATCAAGCTATTTATTCACAACAAAGGCTTTTTCCTCTCTAGTCTTTGGCTCGTAACTGGGCTCTCTCCCACTGGTGATGCCTTGATAATACTTGTGTGGTCCAAAGAGCCAGGTTCCCCTGTGTGGCTCTAGTGATTTTTTTCTTATAGTCCAGTGTGTGTGTGTGTGTGTGTTTGTGTGTGTGTGTGTACGTGCACACAATGTGAGCATATGTTCTCAAAGCACAGGAGAAAGATAAACATCTCCTATGTCTTTCTGTGTGTGTGTGTGTGTGTGTGTTCTCAAAGCACAGGAGAAAGATAAACATCTCCTATGCCTTTCTAAATTTTGATATTCTA
This sequence comes from Globicephala melas, assembly GCF_963455315.2. Taxonomy (NCBI): domain Eukaryota; kingdom Metazoa; phylum Chordata; class Mammalia; order Artiodactyla; family Delphinidae; genus Globicephala; species Globicephala melas. The sequence goes on along the minus strand of NC_083324.2, from coordinate 98,742,611 downwards.
TGCTTACATTGTCAGCTCTAAAAACCTATATTTAATACTGGCTTATGGAATGAACTGGACCTGCTAAGTCTGAAGTTATAAAATAGCTCCCCACGCCCCCTTTCACATACCCACACCCAAATTAGTCTTCTGAATTATTCTCCTCTGATTTTGGATGGAATCTTGCTTTTCCGGCTCCTGTCAGATATTAATACATAGTTTCTTTTCGGCAGATGCATCTATCGCTTTAGTTTGGGAATCCCTGAAAGCAAAGCCTGAGACAGGGCTTGGGAGCAGTTTCTTTAAATGAGAGGTGAAGCAGGAGGTGGGCGTGAGGGCAGGGAGGGTGAGACGGGAAGAACCATGTGTGTCATTGAGATCGCTGCCGTAAGCAGTGGGGATTGATTCTGCTGGGACCTCTGAGACGTCTAGAGGATGCTTCTCGGTGTTGCCCATCTGAGGGATGAGAGGTGGAAGTATTTCTCCGCTCCCTGCTGGTGAGGACTGCCCCTGGTGTGGTAGCACCCTGCACTGCTGGGCTGTGTTGTGCGTGGACTGAAGGGCTCCAAGCTTTTCTGAGAAAGCCCTGGTGCAGAAAGCAGAATGAGCCTGAGTGTGCGTCTGCGTGGAACTATCCCCTGCAGTTGTGCTGAGATCAGAGGTGGGTAAAGGGAGGAGATGCAGGGGAACCACGGGCATCTTCTGCAGCCCGCCCTTTGCACAGCCGGATCCCCTCATCCCTACGTCAAGTCCACTCTGTTACTGAATCTTCAAGGTGATGGCAGGCTATGCTCTCTCAAAAGTGTACGTCCCAAGCTAAAGTTCCAACTTGTGCATCTGGTTCTGAGGCCATGATTAATATTCCCCCATCTCTTTTTCTCTTGCCATTCAGGGGTCTATTGTACAAGTGCTGGGGTGGCTGAGGACAGAGGATGGCTGATATCACTAGCCAGTCCCTCCTGTCGACCTGGCCAGTGAGTGACGGCTCTGTGCTGAATCTTCTCTAGTGACATAAAGCTCCGCACATTTTGTGGCCACTTGCCAGGATCCGTCTACGTGCTTGTTCCCAGACGTCTTTGTCTCTGATCTTCCAAACCTGTCCCTTCTCTCCCCCGACCAACCAGCCAAGCTATTCACTAACCCAGTAGTCTGTGTACATCCTTATCTTAGGACAGTTCTCGGGCCATACAGAGTGGACAGAAGCAGCACACTGCTCACAGCTCTGCCTGCCGGGAAGGTCTCCCCTCACCACTGTCCTTTAGGGTCACCCCTGATAGAGCCATGGTGTTGACAGCAGCCCGCTGTCAGCCAGCACTGACGACTGCAACCAACCCTTCCATGAGCCAGAAAAAAGCTGCTTTCCTTCCTTTGCCAATAGATCATAGCAGTCCCACCCCTGCCCCCGTAGTTATAGACGTAAAGCTGCGAGAGGCGTCAGGACGACGGAGGGCGGTGACATGGAGACCTGGGACACCTTGTGCCCCCTGCACTTGCTCAGACGTGACCCTAAACATACCATCTCCATCAGATGCCTGACCGACTCGGTGGATCTGACGATGTCCAACTCATGATGAGCAGTTCCGGTCATATAATCACTTGATGTTCCATTTTCAACTTGATCTCTATTATCTATTATCACTTCAAGAGCTGGTTTTGAAATGGTGAGTCTTTTCACAATACACGGTCCCTGAAATGGAGTGGCCGTGACCTTACTCTAGTAACCTAGGCATTCTGCACTGCAGATCTCCTGCCAGAGCTTGTCAACGCTCCCTCACAGCGTTTTCTCTCCTCTGGATGTCCCTAGCGCTGGTGGATTTGATCAATTATATGGCCTCAAGAGCAGGGTGGGTTGCACCGAAACCTAGAATTTCTGTAGAGCCTTCTTGTACTTTGGGCCTCATTCACGACTGGCACTCGAGAAATAGGTCAGAGAAATAATATCAAGTGCAATACAGGCTGCCCCCCCCCAAATCCAAAGCGTCCTCAAGCCACACACCGCTTTATAAGGTGGTAATCATTTAACTTAGAGGGCATGCTCCGGACCACCGACCTCTTAGAGCCTTCACCAATATGTCGGGACTTTGAAAGCCTAAAGGGCTGTCATGTTCTGCCCTCTGACACACATGTGTTTTACTCTAGCATCCAAAGCCCTTGCCACTTCCTATTTGCCATTCCGGTTAGCAGAATGCCAGTAATATAGTAGAGCAGCATGGTATTCCGGGGATTGTCAAGATGACAGAGAGCAGGAGAGAGCATACCCCTGGGCTACGGCACTGAACACGCACTTCTATTCTTTTGACGTAGCACAGAGCCGCTTTGGGTTATCTCTCCTGAGAAGGTTTGAAAAGAATGCATTTTCCAGGTGGATAGCCACAACCCGAGTACCAAAGTCTGTGTTGGGCTGTTCCGGTTAAGATACCACATCTCATTCAGCAGCTACGGTTGGGACCACTACTTGGATAAGTTTTCGCTAATCTACCCTCATTCATGAAAATCCACCTGATTTTTGCAGAAGCCATAACAGATGCATTGAATGGGGGTAGGATGGTGACCTCCAAGCCCGTGCTCGTTAGATTCCTGAGAATAGCACCGTTCTCAGCCGTTCCGTCTGGATTTGCTCTCTTATCGGGGGTGGGGCACTTTCTGGAGTTTCCACTTGTTCCTTCCTGTCTTCTTGGTTGGGTTTCTGTCAGCCGCGAAGTCTATACATTGTCATTGCACATCGCAGGACAGAGGAAAGGACCACAGGGTGGATCCTCAGTCCCTCAGAACCACAGAGAGATGAGCCTGGTGTTCTCTGCTGCTTTTCTCTTGAGGTATTTGCCAATTTATTCGCAGCAGAAAAGCCCAGAAGAGCAGCAGAAAGCAGCAGGTCTGTGGCTGGGAAGCCACAACGAGATTTCAACAGTCTCACAATACTGGGAAGACAGGACTTTGGGTTCAGGGTCTGCCAATGAGAAGGGATCCTTGAAGTACCCCCAGGCTGGCAGGTGGAACCCCAGTGGTAAGGGCGAGTGAGGAGTGGACCGGCCTCTGAGGCTGAAACTGTGTTCCTGACCAGCTCAACCACAGATGAGATTAAGGTGCTCTGCTCCCATTCTATTTGTGAGAAGCACAAATAAATCCTTTCAGGAAAAAGAGACATCATTCAGAACCTTTACAATGTTTCATGCACAATACTGGCATCTGACCCAAAGAGCAAACATAGGCAATAGAAAAAGACCTGCTGCTAACAGGTACGTGAGTGTATCAGATCCGGATTCTAAATAACTGTGATAAATAATAGAGGAAATAGAGTAAAGTGTGGACAAAATGGCTGGAAATCTGATGAAATGAACCAGCTACTGCTATACACTAAAACGTCACTGAAAAAAAAAAAAAAGCCTGACACCAAAAGAGTCGTATAATTCCTCTATAGTCATATAAACTAAAAAAACCAAACAAACCCTAATCTGTGGTGTTCAAGGCTAGTTACCTTTGGCAGCAAAGGGGGTGGTGATTAGAAGACGCAGGTGAGGTTCCGAGATTCTCATTGGGGTGGTGCGTTCGCTTTGTGAATATTTGCCAAGCTGTACCCTGAGAATGTATGCACTTCTCCATAAAAGTTAAACAAAGAGAGAGACAGAGAAGCAGCCGCAGAGGCTGCACGATTGAAGGCAGAAATAATTGGTATGTTGGAAAATAGAGTTTGGATGTCTTATCCCACTTCAATTGCTCCCGGTCTATTCCGAGCCACCATCAGCTCTTGTCTGAGTTGATGCATAGCCTCCGACCTGACCTTCTTGTTCCCACCTCTGTCCCCTGCAGTCTACTTTCAACACAGCCACAGAGGATCCTTTTGAGGCAAAAGTTTATGGTGTCACAGCTCTTCTAAAACCCTCCAGTGGCTTCCCACCTGTCCCCGGATAAAAGCAGAGTCCTTCCCTGCAACATCTAGCCCTGCTCCCTCCGGTCCCATCTCTCACTGCTGTCCCCTGGACCACCCCGGTGCTGCCACACTGGCCTCCTCCCTCCTTGGATGTGCAGGCACACTTCAGGCCTTTGTCCTGGCCCTTCCCCCTGCCTGGCTCACTCTTGCGCATCTAGGCGTGGTCCCTACACGTCTCTGTACACTCTTCCTGGCACTCCTGCCCCCTTACCCTGCTCAGCTTTCTTTCCCTCTCCATAGTTACTGCTTTCTAACATGCTGTAGAATATACTTTTTTCTCATATTCATAACTTATTATCTCTCTCCCCTGCAAGGCAATAAACTTCATGAGGACAGGATTTTTTTTTTTTGTTCACTGATGTGTCCTACACATAGAACAGTGCCCGACACAACACAGATGCACAATAAATATTTTAAAATATATTTTGATGATGCAGACGCAATCAGAGAAGCAATCCAAGGATAAACAGGTAACTGCAAAAGAGAACCTGGGCCAGATATTAGATTTTTGTCTCCAAGCTTCTCATGTTTACAAGCTGTAATTAAAATGTGCATGTTTATATCAATAAATCTATGCATTCTCAATGGTCTGTTTCCACAGTAAACAATCCTGCTCAGTTTAGCATAATTACAAGAGGTTTGGCTCTAGATAGAGCTGAATTTGCATCTTCTGTCCACCGTTCACCGCTCACAGGACCCCGAGGAAGCTGCTGAACCTATCGTGTCTCAGTTTCCTTGTCTGTCAAATGGGAATAATAATGCCTGTCGTGTAGGATTAAATGACATGACATGTGTAAACCCACAGACGCCTCACGCATTCAGAAATGATTTCTCGAGTACCTGTTGTGTTCCAGGTGCTCTCCTCGATGCCGGGGGACGCTTTAATTATTCTTCACTACGTATTTACTGAGGGCCACTCACTGAAGTAGTATAAAACGGTGCAAAGCCCCTGCCCCAGAGCTCTCACTGCAGGGGGCAGAGAGTCATTGAGCATGACACAGTGACACACGTTTGGTAGGTTAGATGGTGACAGGTGCTTTGGAAAAAGTCCAGAGGAGGGAAGGGGACTAGAGAAATGCGTGGGGGTGGGAGGGGCGGATGTCGCCACCTTGCCACCACGGAATCTTGACCTTGGTGACGAGTCACGGCACCTGCCCTCCAGGAGCACATCCTCCAGGACACGTGGGCACAGCGTGGTCCTCCGAGGGTCACGTCTGCCGTGGTGGCGGATGATGCGTTGCTACGGAGGGAGAAGCAGCATCTGAACTCGATGCCCTGCGAGCTCGCGTCACGCTGGCCGGGTCACTCAGTTTACAGTCGGCTGCGCCCGCGCAGGCTCGGGGGAGGGGCCAGGTTCTCGCGTCCTGGACCGGCAGATCTCTTCCAGTGACGGCGGTGACAGAGGTCGGACGTTTACAGGATGGGAGAGAATTATCCTCGTGCCGATTTCTACATCTGCACAGTTTGAGAACTGGGGCAGGCCCAGGTCCGGAGAGGAGAAAACGCTCATTTTGTGACTCATAGAAGGTTTTCTAGAAAAGGAAAGAAATCCATTCTCTCCCCTAATGGATGTGATCGGAAGTTTCTACTAAATATGGCATCAAAGAAACTTAAACCAATTCTCTGTGCTGAGTTTGGAGCAGTCTATGGCTCCCATAAGAGAATAAGTGACGATGGAGAGAGAAATATTTACCAAAGCCAAAAGTGGGAGCCATTTACTTAGTCATTAACTGTGAGGCTCGTTAAAATTATGCCGAAGAAACCCATTTCTTAAACACATAAACATCCTCGAGCATATCATTTAAAGGTTTCCATTTTCAATGTTCATTTAAAAGAAGGAAAGGATTAGTTAAATAATCCTGACTCTGTTAAGGTTTTGGTTTAGGGAGACAGGACCATTTCCATAGACAAGGAGACCCTGGGTGAGCAGCTCCCAGGCAGCGGAAGTCATAGGGCTTCATATGAGGAGGGGACTTGAATGTTCCTAAGGGGACTTCTCCGGAGAAGCTGTCCTCATTTACTGAAGAGCTGTAAAGAGAACAAACCCTTGATTTAATCTGGAACTTTCTCCTCTCCTCTGCGCCAACCTTCATCCTTCCCTTCTCTTTCTTTAGGATCGATGTCAGCTTCTGCAACCTCCAGGCAGCAGCCCCTGAATATCCCAGCAAATCCTTCCATCTTTCTCCACTCACCTGTAACGCCTGAAGTCTGAGCTATGCAACGTCAGCTCCTCATTCTCCCCACGTCCCTGTGTTGCTTCTTCTGGCAGCATAAGAGACAGACCCTCAACAGCAAGGTAGAACCGACAGATGCACCCAGTCATTCTTGATACCATCCTGGGCACTTCATCTGTGTTAAACAATTTGTCATGAATTGAAAGCTGAGATGTTACTATACTATATTTTGCCACTAAAGCTTTCCCAAGCATCTGTTTCCTCTGAGTTCATGAGGCACAGACCCCCTTCTGCCTGAGATGGCTTCTGGGAGACACAGCAAAGACTTCTACATCGTTACTGTCTTCTCTCTTTGGAGCTATAACGTCTTTAGTAGCGCTAATTACCATCAGGAAAACAGAGAAAGCCACGAAGTGACCTGGCCGAGGTTTCTGTACTGAGGATGGGAAAGGGCATCACATTTAAATGACTTGCTTTATGTTTCCTAGTTAAAAAGCTATGCATATTCATATTGGGGAAAGTAGAAATTAAAAATCGGCAAAAGGAAAAATAAAAACAATTGCTAATCCCTCTCGAGAGGTAACTAGGGCTCACAGTTTGGCTGACATCCTTCAAGCCTTTTCACATCTGTGTACACGTATGTCTTTTCCTTTCCAAGAATGGAATCATTTCGAACCCATTGATTTACAGCACGCCTTCTCACTGAGAAACGCATCCTGAATGTTTTCTCACGTCATTGCGTTTTCTCCCGTACGTGGTTTGGAAAGATGGACTCTTCTTGCTGTCTGTCCTTTCAAACCCTGGACCCAACATGGTGGCAAATCCTGTTGGCTCCGCCTCCGCAACTGATCCAGAGTTCTGCCGCTGCTTCAACCCGGGTCCGAGGCACTCCCACCTCACGTGTGGAATATTGCCGTAGCTTCCTCACAGACCGCCACTTTCTGAACTTGTTTCTTAGGTCTGTCCCCAACACTCAGCACAGAATGGTCGTTTGAGAACCGGGGTTCATGTTGTTCGTCTGTCCCAAGCCCTCCACAGCGCCCCCTCCACAGAGGAAACAGCAAGGGTCTCACTGTGGTCAGACTCACTGCTCCCCCCCGCCCCACCCTTTCCCTCTCGCTCACTCTGCTTCAGTGCAGTGGCTTCCTTGCTATTCCTTGGACGTGCTCCAGCCTTAGGGCCCTTGATTGGCACTTGCTTCTTTCTAGAACATTCTAGAACATTCTCTGCCCCAGCCCCCATCGAACGGCCTCTTCTCAACGAGACCTTTCCTGACTCCCCTCTTTACTATGTTTTCTAGCTCCTCCCCAAGCCCCTCGCCACCATATTCTCCAACTGCCTGCCCTGCTCCATTTTCCCCACGGCCCAATATCACCCCCCAACATGCCACACACTGTACTTTTATGAAAAGTGTATTGTGTTTGTCGCCTTCCCTTGTCCCCCATATATACATGTGGGCTCCACAAGCCAGGTTTTCTGTGTTTCTCTCACCTCCGGCCAGTGCCTGGCCCAGAGTAGGTACTCGATAAGCATTTGTTGAATGAAGGAAGAGCACGCTGCCTCTGGACAGGTCGTGGGATGTCTGACAGCCTCTATTGCTGGACTCCTGGCTGTATCTAATTTTTCTTTACTATGACGTCTGATGCTGCGATGACCCCCCATCCATAGAAATAAACCATGCTGTTCATACACCACTTACTTCTTTAGAACAAATTCTCAGAATCAGGGATACATTTTTAGGGCTTTCGATACACAGTGCCAATTTAACTTCCAAGACGCTTGCCTCAAGGGCCCCTCGCGTCAGCAGCTGTATCCCGTTTTCCCACACCCACGTCAACGTTGAGAAATACCAGGAAGTTCCACGTGTGTGGAAGCCATTTTTTAAAACGGTCACACTTCACAAAGGATGTGAGGTTGGAGAAGACCTTGAGCCGTGGATAAGAGAGGCCCGTGAGTGAACAGAAGAGGAAAGAAGAGATTGCGGGCCTGGAATCTTGCTCCGGGAAACGGTGCCGTCCAGGACGGACTTAGGCTAAAGAGCGTAAATAGACAATCCCCTGACTTGCCCCTTGGGGACATCATCATTTTCCCCTCGAACTTTTGGACACGCTCAGACCCCCCTGCCCCCAGCAGGCTCCCCAGGCAAAGCTACTGGGGGTATCTCCTCATTCTCCTGGGGAACTGGGTGGTAAGGAATTTGTCCTCCCACAAGGAGAGCTGACCCTTGTCTCTGGCTCCTGGGAGGTGACCTCCCTGCCTGATAGGAGTGTCTTTGTGATTCACGGGGAGCCCCTTGGACCCCACGTGATTGTTTATGCTAACGGGGGGACGTACAACCCTCAGTCTGACGTCGGCCCGAACTGCAGAGAAGGGAGCCGGAAGTGGGTTCAGCTGCGTGGGCCATCAGTCGTGCGTCCGTAAGAGGTGAGCTTCGCTGGTGGGGATTACCCGACACAGACGGTCACACGCTGATGCTGGGAGGATGGGCTCCTGGGGAGGGTGGAGGCCTCGTGTCTGGGATCCTAACTCTGCCCTGTGTGTGTCTCAGTCATCTGGTTCTAACCCTTTCCCTGGAACAAAATGTAGTTCTGAGTGTAACAGTTTTCAGTGAGTTCTGTGAGTCCTTCCGGTAAACTATGGGAAGTGAGGGTCGTTTTGGAAAGCGCCTGAACTTGCAGGTGGGTCAGAAGCCAGGGCAGCCTCGGAGACGGTTCCCTCGGACTTTGCAGCTTCATTGGCTCCAGGTAAGGCCCCCTCCGCCTCTGTATCTGCTCCAGACCACAGACAACCTTCCACTGCCTTGTATTTCAGATGTCCCACTGTCATCCCGAGAAACAGTCGCACGCTCTTGTAGCTTATTGTAGACACCAAAGAGGTTTCTTGGAGGATATAATAAGGTTCTTCTCTTTAGCTGTACCTACCCGTTCACACAAGGTCATAATAAAAGTCGTGTACTTGTTGTCTGGCTGCGTGCAGGCAGGTGTGTGACCTGCCTTCTGTGTGGTGTGGAGATGACCCTTCTTTATGGGAGAGCCTCTCTCTCTTGTGCTTTCCACGCGGCAAGGTCATTTTTGCTCATCCTCAGATGGAGTATTTACAAAATAAAGCCAAACTCTTCTATTTGTGCCTACTCTGGCCTTTAACGTGAAACGATTCCTTAACACTGGCAAAGGGCCTGACAAGCATTTAGTATTAATTAATTCTTGGAAGTCGCTGGGGAGAAGGTAAGCATTCTTGGGAACCGACAAAATGGATTGTTTCATCAGGCAGGTAAGCTGTCCGCCTTGAGTCTGGAGCCAGTCCTGTCTCAGGAGTTCTCTGCCCCAGGCTGGGGGGCCCTCGTGCCCCCAGGCTTGGAGGTGGGGATGGACGAGGGCCATGCCGTGTGCTGGTAGCCTCACTCCAGGCTTTTCCAATTCCAGCTTTTCCCCTACCTAGGAAATGAATTTGACTATGATTTCTCCCAAAAGTTACACGTGAGGATCAAAACGCGAGTCCACTGGTGTCTGTGGCTGACATAGTGTAAATGTCTGTCCTTTGTTTTGTAGAAGTTTTTCTACAGTTTCCCAGGTAATCATTTTATTTTATTTATTTATTTTTTGCGTTACGCGGGCCCCGGCCCTCCCGTTGCGGAGCACAGGCTCCGGACGCACAGGCTCAGCGGCCACGGCTCACGGGCCCAGCCGCTCCGCGGCATGTGGGATCTTCCCGGACCGGGGCACGAACCCGCGTCCCCTGCATCGGCAGGCGGACTCAACCACTGCGCCACCACGGAAGCCCCCATTTTACTATTTTTAAATTTTGCGTCATAATATTTGCCTGGAAGGCTGTGTTTGCTTTTTTCTCTTCTGTCCTTCTCCCGCCTTCCCCTGCAGGCCCACGTTCCTCAGTCCAGACACAGTCTGAAGGCACTGATGGGGCAGGGATGTTGTCTGAATCTGCATTGCCCGCTGAATGTGTCAGTAATTAGAACACTCGTCCCGACAGCCTGGCCACATGTTGTGTTTTCATCTCAGATCTGACTATAGTGTTTTCGGCTGAAGAGGCAGCAGACTCGTCTGCCCTCTCACCGCTGCCTTACTGCTATTTGCACAGCCATATCTGTGCCACCCACTGCAGGCAGAGGCCTTCTTTTAGCCACTGTCTTCTCCCGAATAGGACTTTGCACGTCGCTAATGCTGCATATGACGGATAGTACTCGGATTCACCAATACTCAGTTCTCTTCTATTTTCGGATTACAATCTTCCACACCCTTGAATTCAGTCGTGGCCGGGCGATGAGTTTCAGACCAGGACGTGAGACTGAAGGTGATGTGTATCCCTCCTGAACAAAGGCCCTCCCTCTCCTGCTGTGGGAGACACTGAAGCCCCCCATGGAGAGGGCGGTGTTGTGAGATGGAGTAAAGTGACTTTGGAGCAAAGCCTCCCCTCTCCCACCAGCCCATACTGGACATGTAGCATGAGAAGAAACAGCCTTTCAGTGTGCTTGGCCTCTGAGATTTTGGTGGCGTTTGTTATTAGAACCCAGCCTAGCTCATGGGTTGGCAAACTACTGCCCATGGGCTGAATCTGGCCCTCCACCTGTGTTTGTCAATAAAGCTTTATTGGAACACAGGCTTCGCCCATTCATATACACCCATTACATATACATAAAGTTGCTTTCACGCCGCCATGACAGTGGGGAATAGTTCTGACAGGGGCTGCACGGCCTGGAAAGCAGAAAATCTTCACTATTTGGCCCTTTAGAGAGAAAGTTCGCTGATGCCTGCCTATCCTGACTGATACACTCAAAGAAAGCTTCTTGAATTATTAACTTGACCATATAAAAGGTGGAAGCTCAAAACCAGTTGTAAAATAGCATCAGATTATCTTGCACGATGATCAGTGCTGCTTTAATTGGCAAGCATTTATCGAATGCCATTATGTGTCAGACTTGGGGAGAGTGCTTTCTCGTTGGGGCCCTCTGCGCTCAGGAGTGGGGCTCCCCTCCTTTGTAAGTCTGGGAAGTAAGGACTCAAAGTGGGAAGGAGGCTATGACAAGAGAATAAAAAACCCAAGGACTCTGCATGGGCTGAGGGATTGCTCACCACAATCTCCATTAACATTCATTCATTCATTCATTCATCATACATGTCGTAAGCTGCTGTCATTTACTAAGTCCATGGCTGAATTGAAGGCCCATAGAAATCGTTAGGCAATTACACTATCGTGTGATAAGTGTTAGCAGAAGAGCTGTACAGTATGCTGGGAAGGGTCTTCCTGATGTTTACCCCACTCTTGATCTAGCCAAAGTGGTAAGTGGTATAATCCCTGAGACTGAAGCCAGGCAAAGTCTAAGAATTGCTGATTCACCTGCTGGAATACTTGGGAATTTTATTCCCTCTGAGGTAGGGCCTGAAACAATGTCTTCACACCCGGCCTCACAAGGGAGCAATTCCTACATCATTGCTTCGGGCGGGGCACCACTGCTGAGTCTCATAGCACAAAAGAGCTGTGCCCAAGTGCATCTGCCTTTAGCTCTTTTCACCTGACCCTCCCCTAACAGCCCGGAAAGAAGCATCCTACTGATGATGATAGCATGACTGGAACTTGGGTTTTCTGTTTTTTTGCGGGGCTGTGGGGTGGGTCTGGGGTTGGGGGGAAGGGGCTGGGTAAGCCAGAAGGGAGGTAAATGAGAGGAAGATACACACAAGCTAAAACGATAGTAAACTGGACAGTGCAGTCTGCGGTTTTATGGGAAGCTTGCCTTCCCCACAATTCTACCTCGAGCAAATTGATTTGGTACCCAGTTCCAGCATCATCTTATTTCAAGTTCGGTTACCGAGGAAACAGAGGGCACACTGCTGGGACAGTCTGCCTGTGTCCTGTGCCGACCAAGGCTATTAAAGCCCATCAGCTCGGCCTCTGAGAAGCTCTGAACACGGATGGTTTCAACTTCCAGCCAGGTTCTTATTTATTTATTTTACTGCCTCGGCAGCAAAATGAGTTATTGAACCGTTCACTCTATCGATTGGGGCAGATTTCCCCTGCATCCCTCGGATGCCCGAAGCCCTCTGGAGCTGGTGGCAGCCCAGAAGCCTTTTGTGGACGGTGGGTCCTCACCGGGGAGGCCAGGTGGCATCCACCCTCTGACCCCCGGGGCAGGGGCCCAGGCTGAGGCACACACGGCGCCACCTGGCTTACAGAGCCTTTGAACATATGAAGAAAGCTATGCACGGACCTCCTCACAGAAAAACACACGCACACAGGACTTTGCATGTAATTTAATGGAGGAACTAGATTCCCAGGTTACATACTTTTGATCTAAGTTTGTTCTGTTTAGGACTAATTTCTGAGTTTTGAAAACAAGTAAATGCACTTCGGATGTGTCCAAGATTCAACAGTCCAGTGTCCTGGGGACTATCTGACCCAAAGGGAAGACGACACTTCACTGTGTCTCCCGGGAGATCTCACAGTCCATTCGGCCCGCTCTGAAAACCGTGAACTTGACAGAGACCAACCACGGCGTCTCCTGCCTGCTGTCTGGTTTTGTACAGCCTGAGAGCTGAGAATGGTGTTTACATTTTTCAGTGTAAAACGTAAACAACCCTATTAGCCTTTTGGGGGGACCGGTTGCTGGAGGAGTTGAGGAAACTGACTCTTGGCCCCAAAGCCCTTTCTAGCAAGGCCCCCCAGCCTCCCTACACGCTTGGCTGGGGGAGGGGCAGTGATGTCAGAGGCACGGCTTGGCTTCTTCCACTACAATAGCTCTTAGCCCACAGGCTAAGGACCCAGTGTGGACGCTGCGACAACCTCCAAGTACGTCCACCCCAGCCAGGCATTCAGATACCAGGGGAATGGGCACTGGAGGTGGGGGGGGGGGGTGTCTGTGGACCCAGGGGCCCACTGTGAGCTGGGCCTAGGCCAAGGCTCCAGGTATTATGTTCTTGACTAAGGCAGACAGACATGACATTGCTTGGTGACTGTACAATGTCCAACGGTCCCCAAAATGTTGGAGTATTGGGCTTCCTTCAGTGTGCGGTTATCCACGTAAATGAGCACATGGGTCTTTCGGGAGAAGACTTGGGATATCATTGCCCTTATACTTGCCATGTGCTGCAGGCCTCCCTCCCTCCCTCCTTCCTTCCTTCCTTCCTCCTGGGGACCCAGACTCTCCTTCAGTCCCTGGGCTCTGGACCCCAAATCTGGATCCAGTCTGGAAACTGAGCAAAACTGGGGCCTCACCCCCGCCTCCAGCCCATCCCTCCTTCATTCCTTTGCTTGCACAGACGGAACGCTCTCCTTACTGGCCGCCCATCTATTTTGCCTCTAGGGCTCTGTCTGCTATTTCCTTAACTCCCTGTGGGTCAGGCCCTCTGTCTGCCCTTCTGACCCGGACACTCACTGGGATAACTGCCTCCACCTGATTCTGCAGGTGGCCTCTGCTGCTTTGGTGTCCTCTTGTCCCCTTTCCTGTCGGCGAGCCCGGCTGTGCAGCAGCGTCTCTGTAGAGGCACCCAGAACCTCCGAGTGCCGCTGGAGCCCTTTTGGAGGGGGCAGGGCGGCCCGGGGCCCCCTGTGGAGCATGCCCTCTGCCCTTACACGGTACGTCCACTTGACCAGGCCCATCCCTCTGCACCACCTGCTGCTGACGTGCCGGCGTTTCTGTCTCACCTGGCGCAGCCGTCACCTTTTCCATCTCCAGAGGCCATCCTGGTAGCATGTCCGCACCATCTCCTAGGGCCTCCCCTGGGTGTTCCACCCTGAATCCCAGCAGAGCGCTCCCAGACCGAGAACACTTCCTTTATCAAGCCTCACATTCTGTACGCTCGCTTCCAGCACCCCAAGGCCACCCCTCCCACACGTGGCCGTCCTGCTGCTCCAGCTGGCCGGGCCCTGCAGCTGCCCTGGGCTAGAGCCCGTTTCCTCCTTGTCTTGGCTGGGTTACATTGTGACTTAACCTTTGTTGTACTTGTGGCCAGAGGGGCTGTGGATGGGGTCCCGAAAGGAGCATGTGTCTTACGGGGCGAGGCCTCTGCACAATCTTCAAGCAAGCAGTGGGGAGGAGAGGCTGATCCTGCAGGCCCTGGGGGTGGGGGGCGGGCAGCAGAATCTGGGCTTTCCCAATTCTCAGCAGCATCAACACAGATGCCCTCATCCCATGTGCCAGGGTCCCATGCTTTCCCGGCACAGCGGGCCTGCCGTGTTTCCTAGTGTAACTTTCCCTGAAACTCTGCTGCCCTGGAGATGGAGTCCTTGCCTTCAGCCTTTCCTGCCCTCCTGTTACAGGAGAAGAGGGCCTATGCTTCCCTCCTGCTTTCAAACCTAGCTTTTTATTTTATTTATTTTTATTTTGCGGTACGCGGGCCTCTCACTGCTGTGGCCTCTCTCGCTGTGGAGCACAGGCTCCGGACGCGCAGGCTCAGCGGCCATGGCTCACAGGCCCAGCGGCTCCGCAGCATGTGGGATCTTCCCGGACCGGGGCATGAACCCGTGTCCCCTGCATTGGCAGGCAGACCCTCAACCACTGCGCCACCAGGGAAGCCCGAACCTAGCTTTTTAAAAAGAAATATTTTAAAATTAATTAATTAATTGTTGGCTGTGTTGGGTCTTTGTTGCTGTGCGTGGGCTTTCTCTAGTTGTGGCGAGCGGGGGCCACTCTTTGCTGCGATGCGCGGGCTTCTCATTGCAGTGGCTTCTCTTGTTGCGGAGCACGGGCTCTAGGATGCGCGGGCTTCAGTAGTTGTGGCACACGGGCTCAGTAGTTGTGGCTCGTGGGCTCTAGAGCGCAGGCTCAGTAATTGTGGTGCGCGGGCTTAGTTGCTCCGCAGCCTGTGGGATCTTCCCGGACCGGGGCTCGAACCCGTGTCCCCTGCATTGGGAGCGGAGTCTTATCTACTGCGCCATCAGGGAATCCCCAAACCTAGCTTTTAATTGCTGATTAACCACTATCAGCTTTTGGTTATTTTCTTCCAGAAGTTAACTCCAGCGGTAACCCCCCAGTTCTGCTGTCCTTATAGCAATGATGCCCTTGTATTTCTCATACGTCTGATGCATCACACCAGCTAATGCATCCCCCCCCCAACCCCCACCGACCGGCCATCCCGTTTCACCACTGCTGAAAGCTATAACAATCTGTGCTGGGGTGCCTGGACTCTACCTGCAACCAGCAACGGGGTTTTTATTGTCAGTCTGGTGGCAGCTGATCCAGCTCCACTGTCACATCTTAATGTCTGCTTTCTTGACCCAGTCCTGATACCAATTGTCACATGTTGGATTCTCTGGGAAGCCAGCTCTGAGGTGGAGTTTATTGTGCAGGATGTTTTTGAGGGAGGGGTCTGGGGACCCCCACTCATGGAAGGGCGAGGAAAGAAGCAGAATTGGGCAGAGGAAGGAGTCGAGTTGTGGTATAGCGCCCACAGGGCTGGAGTCCTTTGTACCCTCCCTCCAGGTGAGAGCCACCCAGAAAGGATGTGTGACCTTTGACACTGGAGGGCCCTCTTGGGGTAGCACTTCCAGCAGCTGGGGAGTACATTGTTCCTGAAGGAGATCTGGGCAGCCCATCCTCTTGTCCACTGCCCCCGGGTCAGATTATCTGACCCCCAATCCCAGCTTGTTTACTGACACCCATGGCCGTGGAGCCATCTCTTAACCTCTCTGATTCTCAAGTTTCTGTAAATTAAAAAAAATATAGTTAAAAAAGAAAAGCATGCTTTTAGAAAAGCATGGACATAGATTGTTTCCCATAGTGGCTGTACCAGTTTATGTTCCCAGCAAAAGTGTACAAGGTTTCCTTTTTCTCCACCTCTTCACCAACACTTACTTCTTGTCTTTTTGATAACAGCCATTCTAACCGGGGTGAGGTGATATCTCGTTTTGGTTTTGATTTGTGTTTCCTAGTTAGCGATATTCAGCATCTTTCATGTACCTGTTGGTCCCTGTATGTTGCTGGTGGAAAAATGTCTTTTCAGATCCTCTGTCCATTTAAAACATGAGATTATTTGGTTTTTTGCTATTGAGTTGTATGAATTCTTTATATATTTTGGATATTAACCTCTTATCAGTTACATGATTTGCAAATACTTTTCCCATTAAGTAGGTTTTGCCTCTTTATTTTGTTGATGATTCCTTTTTGCTATGCAGAAGCCTTTTAGCTCGATGTAGTCCCACATGTTTATTTTTGCTTTTGTTGCCAGATCCGGAAGGTCGTTGCCAAGACGGATATCAACGAGCTTCTTACTGCCTCTATTTTCTTCTATGATTTTATGGTTTCAAGTCTTACATTCAAGCCTTTTAACCACTTTGAGTTAGTTTTTGTATATGGTGTAATAGAGTGGTTCAGTCTCATTCATTTGCACGTGGCTGTCCAGTTTCCCCAACACCACTCATTGAAGAGACTCTCCTTTCTTCACTGTGTATTCTCGGCTCCTATGTTGTAAATTAATTGACCATATATGCGTGGGTTTATTTCTGGCCTCTCTATAATATTTGTGTTTTTAAAGAGGGGAATGTTTCACATTTTAAAAAATGAGAGAGAGAGAGAGGAAGAGAGGGAGGGAGGGAGGGAGGGAGGAAGGAAGGAAGGAGGGAAGGAAGGAAGGAAGGAAGGAAAGAAGGAAGGAAGGGAAGAAGGAAGAAACCAGCTAGGTCCATTGGCTGTTGGCATCTTGATGACCATCCTTGGAAGTCTCTCTACATTATAATTATTCATCTCGGTGACTTTTTACATCTTTAGAAAGGATCAGGGATGCTCACATTTGTGCCACTGCACGGAATAAACTGCGCCTGGAGAATTTGTCTGGCTGGTGGTCCTTGTATTTGCCTGTAACGTGATGTTTCTGTTCTCTGAGAGTCTAACAATGTTACACTTTGTAAACCATGCTTCTTTCTCAGAGATCATAAATTAAACTCTCCAACCACACTTGCTTTGTACACATGTTTTTAATAATATTATTCTTTGACTCCAAGTTGACTAGAGAATCCACCAGATTAAGTGTAATGGGTGCCTGATTAAGGATGAGGATTCACTGGTTTTGTGTCATGTGACAATTTGCATCTTTGCCTTAAATATATTAAGTTTAGGAAGCCAGCAACCATATTTTTTTTCATATTCCACCAGCTTTAGAACAGAATGGTGTTCGAGTACAATAAAATTCTCCCTTGCAAAAGCTCACCAATTCCTAATGATGGCAACACTCCAGAAACTGACCTGGCAACACTCCAGAAACAGAACCTCAAGATACAACATCTCTGAGTGTTTATTAACCAGCTGATCTGCAGAAATAAAAGAAACTCTGAGTCCACGAGCTGTTTAGAGTGTTGCTGTGTGTGTGGGTTCTGTGAAATTAGATCACACACTGGTTAGGGGACTGAGAGCAATGGCCATGTGATGAACTGATACCTGTGTTCAGTGTGGTTTGGGGTTAGGCTTTTTTAGTAATTAAAAAACTCAGAAAGCCAGGAAATTACTATAGTATTTATTTACCTTTGCTTTTTAAAAAAAAAAAAAAAAAAACGCTTCTTTATAAAAAAGTGAATCTCTCTCATAATTCTCCATGTTAAAAGACAGACGAGTCCTAAGTACAATTAAATGCTCTCACAACCATGCTGGACTCTTAAAAAGGCCACTTAATAAATCACGTTGTGTGTAGGACTGTCACATGCAGCATCTACCCCAGGACGTTTTCACAGTCTCTGGCCCCTTCTGTTTCAGCCTCGTTATAATTTCTCAGAAACCAACTCACAGATATAGAGAACAGACTCGTGGTCGCCAAGGTGGAGGCAGGTGGGGGAGGGCTGGAGGGGGAGTTTGGGGTTAGTAGATGCAAACTGTTATATACAGGATGGATAAACAACAAGTTCCTACAGTACAGCACAGGGAACTATATTCAATGTCCTGGGATAAACCATAGTGGAAAAGAATATAAAAAAGAATATTCATATATATATGTATAACAGAGTCACTTTGCTGTTCAGCAGAAATTAGCACAACGTTGTAAATAAACTCTACTTCGATAAAAAAATAATTTCTCGGAGAAGAGGTGTCGATGATCTCCACCCTCGCTGTTACCCTGTGAGAATTGCCTGCCTTACTTCCTCTCTGTGGAGGCTTCCTTGGCACAAATGACCCTGTTGCTGCAACCAGCTCCCACCTCTGTTACCTCTTCCCAGGAAACGGAACAGGGTGACAGAATGGCAACTGACCTGTGCTGATGGTCATGGGAAAGGAATACGGGGGTTCCTGGCTTTGATGGGAAGGTTGAACAATCTCTCTGGAGCAGTGGTATTCAAACAGTGCTAAGAAGGAGTGAGCCATGCATATATCTGGGGGAAGAGCATTCAGTGCAGGACGAGCCAGTATGAAAGGTGGAAATGGACTTGGTGTTTCTACGGAACCCAAAAGGCTGTGGGGATTTAGAGGATGGTGAGTAGGCAGGGGTGGGAGCTGATGCTAGAGAGCCTGGCAGGGGTCAGATCAGAGATGGTAAGGAAATTCGAGTTTAAGGAAAATGCTGTGAGAAGAGCAGCGTGTGCGTTAGGGTAGGCATTCAACAGAAGGTAGTTTCTCTTGCCTTGCAGTGTTTTGTTTTTGTTTTGTTTTGTTTTTTTGCCACACCGTGAGTCATGCTGGATCTTAGTTCCCCGACCAGGGATCGAACCCACGGCCCCTGTAGTGGAAACGTGGAGTCTTAACCGCTGGACCGCCAGGGATGTCCCTGTAGTTTTTTAAGAACAATGGGAAGCCATGAGAGGGGAGGGTCATGGCGTAGTTCTGGTGATGGGACAGACTTGGGAAGAGAAATAAGGCGGCTGATCCAGCCAGAGTTCAGCCAGGAGACAGAATTCACACCACTTATTGGAACAGAGAGAGTTTAAAGAAACCTAAAAACAAGAAAAAGTGTCTTTTATATTTCCCCACATTTTCCATTTTGGGGGCTCTCTTTTCCTTTGTGCGGATCCAAGTTTTCATCTGGCATCATTTCTCTTCACCCTTGAAGACTTCCTTTTCTTGTAATGAAACAGTGAAACTTCCTTTGCACTTTTCTTGTAGCGTAGGTCTGCCGGTGCCAGTCTCTCACTTTTTTGTTTGTTTGTCTGAAAAATCTTTACTCTTTATTTTTGAAAAATATGTTCACGAGATATAGAATTCTAGTTTGACAGATTTTCTTTCAGAACTTGAAAAATACCATCCCCCTGTCTTCTGATTTGCACTGTCTCTGACAAAACATCTGTTTTAATTCTTAGCTTTCTTACTCTCTCCATAAAACATGTCTTTTTTCTTTGGCTGCCTTTAAAATTGTCTCTTTTTCACAGTTTTTCTGAATTTTGATTCTGATGTGATTTGGTGTAGTTTTCTTTCTGTTTTCCTGATTGGAGTTTACTGTGCTTCCTGGATCTATGGGTTTATTTGGCCATCAGTAGACTCTGAACCGCAAGAAGGCAAAGCTGGTTTCCTTTTCCGTAAAATGAGGGTGAGTAGGTGTTGTACTTACCTGGAAGCATTAACTGACAATGAGATAGCAATGAGATCCACAGAGAATTAAACAGATAGTTCCCTTCCTGCCTGGAACAGTTTTCTCCATTTGGGTTTGTCAATGGCTGGGATTGGCGGCACACCAAAATTCCAGGGCTGTTATTGGTAGTTTGGGGTTCCTGCAAGGGTCTGTCCTGCATCTTCAGATCAATTTTTATGTCTCCCTCTACTCTGCTTCTATTAAAACATAAAAACTTGTAAGTGTAACCTACACACAGATTGTTTTTATGACACTGAATTTATACAGTTTAGGAAAGATTTTTTTCTGAATTCTCTTGCCATTTTCACTTGACAAAGGGAACACTTTCCTGTTGACTCTTACAAGCAAACTTAGCCATTATTTCGTCTGACAGTCCGGCCACTGATGAGTGGTTAGACGTTCGGCGGAAGATTCGGATTGGAGAGACTAACCACTCCCTTGCAGCATAAACACAGCTCTCAGTCTTGACAAATGTCACCCCACAGGTGCGCATGGAATTCCACAATGTGGCTATGCCACAATTCCACAATTGGCTATGCCAATGCTCACCCAGTTGCAACTTTTCCGGTAATAAATACAGATTTGGGTAATGTCCCCTGCTACCGTGGAGACCTTGGTACTGCCTCTGGGCTGTGAGAACCCCAAAGAGTGAAAACTGCCTGCAAAACGGGTCTAAAACCTAAAACCGCTCGGCACTGGGAGAATCTTATTTACCGAATTTTATAGTCTGAGTTATTATAATGAATAGGTAGTGAACCACCAAGGTTCCCCCTTGCGGACTATGGCAGGCAGACCCCAAGGTGCTCCCCGTGATTCCTGCCCCATGATGTTCATGCCCTACCTACATAATCCCCTCCCCTGGAGTGTGGGTGGGCCTTGGGACATGCTTCTAGCCCCTGGTATAGCAAAAGTCAAGGGATTTTGAGAGATAGTTAAAGTCCCCAAATCAGCTGATTTTGAGTTAATGCAAAGGGTGAGCCTGAGTTAATCAGATTAATACCCTTGAAAGAGGCACCAGCCTCCCTGAGCTGAGAGACTCCTTGTGGGCTTCACGAAGAAACTGGCTGTGTGGGAGGGGCCCACGTGGCAGGGAACATGGGCCACTTCTAGGACCTGCAGGCGACCTCTAGGACTGAGGGTGGCCTCCAGCAAAAGCCAGCAAAAATCAGGCCTCCGTCATACAACCACAGGGGAGTGAGTTCTGCCACCAACTTGAATGATGTTGGAAGCGGGTTCTTCCCCAGTGGAGCTCCAGGTGGAAATGCAGCCCAATCAATACTTTGATTGCAGCCTGTGGGATCCTCACCAGGGCATCCAGTGAATCTGTGTCCAGAGCCCTGAGCCATAGAAACAGTGAGTTAATGAACGTGTGCTGTGTTAAGATGCTAAGTGAGTGGTGATTTGTTATACGGCAACAGATGACCAACACAAGGCCTGAGGGTCTCATTTCCACAGCCCCTGCGGGGGAGGTGGCTGTGTTTTTCTCCGGGAAATGTCCTCAGTCAAGGACAGCTACCTCCCCCAAGGCCATGTCCCTCCTCCTCCGGGGCAATCAGGTTCAATGACTGGTCAAGATTGGGCAATGGCAGATGTGAAAGCACAGCCCTCATGCTTCCAGCCCCGACAGCTCGGAAGGACCATGCCTGGGCTCTCAGTGGTTTGACTGGGGCCTTTAATGTGACTGCCCAGCAGTTCAACTCCTTCCTCTCCCAAATCCTGCTTTCTTTACTCCTCTGCGTGTGCATTCTGAGATCACGCCACAAAATACTTCCTACATGCCGATCTCTTCCTCAGGGGAGGGAACATTCCCAGAGAACGTGATCTAAAATAGTTGTAATTATTTTCTTTAATACATCACTCACTGTCATGTGCTGTCCCCTAAAGTCTGAAAGCTAAAGGAAGAGGCAATTGGGAGAGGAACAGGTGTTGGTGACCTTTTTTTCATTTGCTTTTGCTTTATAAACACAGATTTCCCTATTATTTTTCAATATAATCTTTCCTCTAAAAGATTATTGATCTTTTTTTACGAAAAAAATTAGTAAGAAGGCACTGGGATGGTCTCTAGAAACAATTGAGGTTCATTTTAAAAAATTTTTTATTTTTACAGAATGGGACATGGAGGCTGTGTGTGTGTGTGTGTGTGTGTGTGTGTGACCTGCCCAGCTCATTCACTCAACAGATATTTATCAGGACTGGAGCTGGCCTCCTTTTAGGCCGTGCAGGATGCACAGACAGATGCATAGAGAGTCCCCTCCCCCTCCAGCCACGTGGCATTGCTAGTGGCTGAGCTGGGCTGCTCAGTGAGGCTCTAACCCTGCCGCTGCCCCACCTCTACGAGGGACTTAACTTACGTAGTTCCTGTGATTTCTTTTGGGCTGGCATGTTGCATAGAGTCAACTTGGACCCACCAAATCATTCCTTAAGCTCTGGTGTGTCATTGCATAGATGGAAAGAGACAGAAAGAGCTGTGCTCTATTTTTGTCTCAGAGTTCTAAGGAGGTGGTTTACTTTGATTCAACAATAATGGTCAGTAATGCCCACACAGTGCTTCCATGTGCCTGGCACTGTTTGAACACTCTGCAAACACTAATTCAGGTAATCCTTCCAACAATCTCAGGTTACAGTAGCGAACAGTACAGTTATGAGCAAATAAGTGCCCACGAGTGTGTTTGAGTTGCACTAGCTTTCATTTCAGAAAAAGGGTCTGGGCTCATGAACTAATGCTTTGAAAAGACAAGTGAAACTTTATTCAAGTTTTCATGAAACCCCGAGTTTGCTAATACTTCTTTTTCCCTCTGGAAAATAGTCTCTTTTAGGTGTGGATTTTATATAAAATACGTGCCTATTCTTTTTTTTTTTTTTTTTTTTTTTTTTTTTTTTTTGCGGTACGCGGGCCTCTCACTGCTGTGGCCTCTCCCGTTGCGGAGCACAGGCTCCGGACGCGCAGGCTCAGCGGCCATGGCTCACGGGCCCAGCTGCTCCGCGGCATGTGGGATCCTCCCGGACCGGGGCACGAACCCGCGTCCCCTGCATCGGCAGGCGGACTCTCAACCACTGCGCCACCAGGGAAGCCCTCGTGCCTATTCTTGACCATCCGGCACCAATTCCCAAAGTTTTAAAATAGCCCAGGCTCATTACCGCCCTTGGCTGTCCCTCCCCTGCCCACCTTCTGATGCTCTCTGTTCCTGGACACGTCTGCAAACGGAAGAAGCGATGAGCAGAAATGCACGTCTGTTAGACGCAGTTACCCGTTACCGGCTCTGCTAAAGACCAGGTGGAAGAAGAGCTAGAAGCTAATGGGACGCGCTGTCAAGGGCCACGCCAGCCGTGTACTCCCCGCCGTGGAGCCCTGGACCTTCCTGCGACATCTCCTGACCCCAAGCTTCTAGGCAACAGGAGGGCATCGCTCCTGTCATCACTCTATTTCGGGTTGTGAGCTTTCCCTTTACTACCCAAAAGTTCCTGGACGAACACCAATTTCATTCGGTTTCACGGAGTCATTGAACACATCTGCTCTCCACTGCGTATTTCTAACCCACCATTGTTTCCTGGCCACCTTCTATGGTGTGATGTCACTCTGTGTTGAATCCTGAAAAAGCATAGGTCCCCATCTCTGCCAATGAGGAATGGTTGGAGAGAAAAAATACACACAAATGGACAAAATGAGAAAAATAAATGCTTTCATTGTATCTTTTCTGATAAATTGTAAAGCACATCTGTACCCCCTTCTGGTCTATTTTATTGAGAACCCCAGTGTAGCAGTTTCCTATGGCCGCTGTAACAAATGACCAGACATGTAGTGGCTCACAACACAAATTTATTATCTTGCAGTTCTGGGGATCAAAATTCCAAAAAGGGTCTTGTGGGGCTGAAATCAAGGTGTTGGCAGGGCTGCCTTCCCCCTGGAGGCTCTAGGAGAGAATCTGCTTTCTTGCCGTTTCTGATTTTAGAGGCTGCTTTGCACTCCTCTGCTCATGGTCTGTCCATCTTCAGAGACAGCACTGGCCAGTTGAGTTTTTCTCACACTGCATCACCAGGACACTGAGTCTTCTGCTTCCTTCTTCCACACGTAAAGGACCTTTGTGATTAAACTGGGCCACCTGGATAATCCGGGATAATCCTCTATATTTTAAAGTCACTTGATTAGCAAGCTTAATCCCATCTGCAGCCTTAATTCCCCATTTCCCATGTAACATAACAGGTTCTGGACATCTTTGGGGAAGAGGGGCGTTAGTCTACCTATCACACCCAGCATGCATGTTCTTCACAAGGTGATGCCATGTAGACCAATAGATAATACAATACTATTAAAACAACAAAGCAAGAGAAGGAAAATGCTAAGCTTATCATACCTCAATGCTCATTAATTCCAGAAAACAAAGATCCACTTTATGTTTTGGGCGAGGCCATTGTGGACACTGTCATTTGTGATTACTATCCCCTCTAAGTCAGTCAGATGAGTTAGAATTGCTGTCAAAGTGACACAGAAACAAACACTGCTGATTCTGTGTACTGTCAAATGAGCACTCAATGCACTTAATTGCTGAATTATGTGATATAGATGGTGTGTGTTTTGGGAAGAATGACTCTCTCTTCCTTTCCGCCCTTTCTGTTGTTTCATAGTTGCTTGAGATGGGCGAAGCACCCCGAATCTATCCATTCATTTAAAGCCATCAGTTGACTCAGCATATATTCTTTCGTGTCTGACAATCGCCAGGTACAGTGCTAGATGCTGGGGAAATGATGAACAGACCAAATGTGTTCTTTTTACTCTTAGAAGTTTTAACCTAGGAGGGTCCACGTGGGAACTCCTGTAAGCCTTCTGAGGGAACGAGCAATGCAGACCTTGAAGCGTTAGGAGGGTTTAGCGAGGCTGAGAGGGATGAAGAAGACGTTTCAGGAGGAGAGGAGGGGAGCGCTGAATCAATCCATCTGTTCTGATTTCCGGCTCCTTTGCTTGGTTCCCACAACATCACTTTCAAGCCCACAAACTCAAAATCAGGGTGGAAGGGGTGAGGAAGATACATCTTCTGGGCTCACAGGAAGAGAATCTGAAATCTGACTTTAGGAAAAAGAGGACTGTGTTACAGTGAACAAAGGAAAACCTTTCGGTGCCAAGGCTGGCAAATGCTGAATGTCAAAGGGCAACTCATGACATTTCATCAGAAAAGGACACGAGGGACACACGTTCCAGAGAGTTGATACAGAACGTTGGAGAGTTCAGTTCAAGAATTGAAAACAGACTCAGAGGAGAAAACAAGGTGCACGTTTCCCCCATAAATGTTACACAGTCTTCTGAACTAAATTCTATAATTTTACTTGAATGGTACATCAGGCTCTGAAGTCCACTGTCTCATTTTGAATGATTTATTACCAAGTGGTTATATTGGTTTGGACGTTTTAAATTTTTTGTTGTTGTTCTTGTTGCACCGTGTGGCTTGTGGGACCTTAGTTCCCTGACCAGGGGATCCAGTGCACTTCTCCAGCCTAGACACCCAGTCTCTGAGCTCTAGACCCATCTGTTTTCTTGCCTACACGAGGTCTCCACCTGGAGGTCTCAGGGCTACCTCAGATGCCACGTGGCCAGTATTAACCAGTGTTATTCCCATCCCCAAACTGGCCCCCCTGCCGTGTTTGCTGACTCAGTGAGTCGCCCTGCTTCCGGGAGGTTCCCTGGGAGGCGACCTGGACTCCTCCATCCCTCTCACCACCTCCCATCCAGTCAGTCGTGAATAGAGCCACAAATTCCAATCACAAAGCCCCCCTGCTCTCCCATGGGGTCACTGCCAGGCCCTCTGCTTGACCTTCCACCTCCACTCGGGCCTCCCGCAGCCCATCCTCAGATTCTAAATGGAAAGATCTTACGTTTCCTCTCATGCGCCTCCCTCTCTCCCTCCTGTATCCACTTCCTGCTGGAAACTTTTTAAGGGCTTCCCCTTGCTCTTAGGGTGAAATTCCATATCTCTAAGGAGACTTGTGAGGCCTTGCACAGGTAGAGACAAGCCCTGCCTGTCAGTTCACTTCCCACCTGTCTCTCCTCTGTCGTGGGCACCAGCCTCGCCGTATTTTTAATTTCTTGGAACGCACCTGCGCCCCCCAACTCTGCGTGCTCCCTCAGGACAGCTCCTCCCCCACTGCCTTCTTTGCTCAGCTAGTCCTTGCTTATCCTCAAGACATAATCTTAGAAACTATTTACCGTGTTTCATTGCTTTTAAAAGTTGCGTTCCAGGCTTCCCTGGTGGCGCAGTGGTTGAGAGTCCACCTGCCGATGCAGGGGACGCGGGTTCGTGCCCTGGTCCGGGAGGATCCCACATGCCGCGGAGCGGCTGGGCCCGTGAGCCATGGCCGCTGAGCCTGCGCGTCCAGAGCCTGTGCTCCGCAACGGAAGAGGCCACAGCGGTGAGAGGCCCGCGTACCGCAAAAAAAAAAAAAAAAAAGATGCGTTCCGTGTCGTAACATCTCTGAAATTGGGGTGCCTCACATGGGGGTGCCTTGGCTTCTGCTGGCAGCAGCTGGGACACAGTTGCCCGCTGCCTGTGTGCGTGCGCCCAGCAACAGCGCCAGCATCCGGACTTGCAGAACGGGGCTACAGGCTTGCCGGCGGATGAGGGACACAGTACGAGCACTTTTTTTTTTTTTTTTTGGTAAATAAAATTTTATGGGAACAGAGGAATGTTCATTTGTTTATGTATTGTTTTGGCTACTTTCACACTACAATGGCAAAATTGAGTCATTGCGACAGAGACCCTACAACCCACAAAGCCTGAAGTATTTACTATCTGGTCCTTGACAGAAAAAAATTGCTGACGCCTGCACTTAGCTTGACACATGCCTTACTTCCTCTGGGACTAAACTGATTATTCTTCTGAACTCCTGTGGTATTGATTTTCTGATACAGGCATCCAGCTCTTCTAACTCATCATCGTGTATTGTTATTGTTTAGGGGATGCTATCTTGCTCCCCGATGAGATTAAAATCTCTTCAAGGGAAGAGTTTCTGTGCTACTTTTTTTGTTTCCACCACAGTGTCATGCACTCTTTTAACCCCTAGGAGCTAATAGTTGTGGTGTCGGGTTGGGGAAATGGTGGATCAGATCTGTTTAGCGCAGCCCCCGAGCGAGAGTCAAAAATACGCCAGGGCTACGTGGTTGCATACTTGGCGTAAGGGCAAGTAACAAGAGCCTTTCACTCTCTTACACATTCTTTTAAGAAATATCATGTCACCAACGCACTTGGTGACACAGAGGATGATAACTCGTGGAGAAGCATAGACATCAGCTCTGGTTGAAGGTGATTCGGAAGAGATGGGCTCTGAAGATGAAGACGTGTTAGTAGTTCCTTAAGAATCTGTTTTAGTTATATTTTCTCTCTTAGTTATGCACACTGACATGTAATAAAAATCTATGTCAAATTAAAAATAAAAATTCTAAGCCGTAAGAGAGCCTCATGTCTTATTTAATTGGAGGTGTTACTTTCCTTTCTTAGTGTACGTAGAACAGTGGTGTGTCTTACCGTGGGAGACATCTTAGATGTAATGAAAGGCAGTAGCTCCCGCGAGCAGCTTTCACAGACGCCCCACGTGAGGCCAGCCTTTCATATGCTCTCGCGTATTCCTGTACCTCCTTATATCCCTACTAATAACTGTAAAAAACAGCAAATTGTCTAACTAGTCTTTTAAAGTCTGCTAGAGTATAAGCTCCAGATGAGAGACTGTACCATGCCTAGGCACTGCTTTTCCCCAGAAGCTAGAAGGTAAAGGCTGCTCGAGAGATCTGTGTTTGCATGACGGGGCGAGTCCGACTGGGACTCTTCTCCCTTCCTTTGGGTGGCCCAGAAATAGACAGCTCTCCCCCAGGTGCTTTGGTTACGTCATGTGCGGGGCCAGAGCTTGGCTCAGCCCCGGGTCGGTGGGGGGCGGGGAGCAAGGCTGTGCCCCGGGGGGCCTTCACCTCCGTGAGAGGTGACTGTACCTCCTGCAGCCCCGGTGCCCCCGCGCGCGGGGCACTGGCATCACCTCTCCCTCCCGGGCCCATGGCTCCGGGCTGCCCGCACCTCAGGGCACACTGACAATTTATCTGGAAATGACACAGCTCCTGTCCCTAGAGTTTAGGGCCTAAGAGGCAGCGTGAAAATAGGGCAAACACAGATGAAGCCAATGCGCACACACCCCCTAATGAGCACCTTCCCTCCGAACAATCCTCCTAAAAAGAAACGCTGGAAAGACCCATGAGAAACCCACGTTTCTGCAGGTGAGGGGCTGGAAAGGAAGGGAGCGCACGGTTCGGGGGAGGGACCTCCTGCGGGATGGCTTTGGACAAACGCCCCAGCAGTCTCCCTGGAAGCCCATGCAGGTCCCCAGGCAGGACCCGGGGATGCTCCCAGCCTCTGTCAGCCATGGGATGCGTCTGAGAAGGGTGGTTTCCCGTGTACCCGAGGCTCTGCTGGGAGTCCTCCCTTCAGGATGGCCCCAAGCAGGCCGGTCTGCCTTCCGGTTTTGCATCTGAGAAGCAGAGAAGTTACTCCTCAGTGCGTCCTGCCAGCTCTTAGTCAGAAAAGGTCCACGGCCAGGGCAGAACATCAGGCACACGTGGGGTGTCCCAGATCGCAGGGGAGGGGCCCCTGTAGAGGGGGCCCTGTGTCCTCCCCAAGCTGTCCTGGGCGAGGTGGGCTCATTTTCCTCGCACCTTGGCCCCTGCTCCTCTGAATTATTCCTGTTTATGAATCGCCCCCTGACCCGTGAGAGCAGCTACTGTACTGACCACGAGGACCCAGTTAGCCAGAGGACCTCAGCCCCTCCCTGCCCCCATAAAGCCGTTCCTGAAGTGTGGATTGGGCACCCCTTTTGTCGAAAAACTCATGGGACTTCCCTGGTGGCGCAGTGGATAAGACTCTGCGCTCCCAATGCAGGGGGCCTGGGTTTGATCCCTGGTCAGGGAACGAGATCCCACATGCATGCCGCAACTAAGAGTTCGCATGCCACAACTACGGAGCCCGCCTGCCGCAACTAAGACCTGGCACCACCAAATTAATTAATATTTTTTAAAAAAGAAAAGAAAAGAAAAACTCAGCCCTTTCTGCAAACTCATTTTCTCCTAGATTCTTATTTGGAAAAGCTCAGCTCTCTCCAACTCCCACACCCAGGCTGGGCCCCGAGGCTCCCTTCACACTCGCGAACGCTCAGTCCCCCCGCCCAGCCCCCAGCCTCTGCAAGGGGAATGACGAAACACCGAGACTCACCACCCTCCGATACAGCCTCCCTCACCTCCCCACCACCTCCGAGCCCACTCCTCACATCCCTCTCTGCGGCGTCCAGATCCTGCCTCACCAAGCCCACGGGAAAGGAGTGCCCAGGGCTCTGGCCTAAAGGTCCTGGTGGTCCTGCCTGGCTTTGTCTCCCTCCAGCTCTTATTCATTGCTGGTGAGGCTGAACATGAGTCACTAAGTCGTGTTCCTAAATTCACTGGGGACCACACTGGAGCCAATCACAAGTCAGCCAATGCCTTGGTGCGTAGGTGCCATGGAATCGTACACCAGTGATGTTTGCCTTATGTAGACGTTCCCTCCATGGTGATCAAAAGTAAATGAAACAAAACTTATAGCTAGAGAACGGCTTTCTTTGGAATAAGAAGACTGGGAGTATATCTGGCACGCTTTACTAAGGTATTAGAGCAGTTCCCCAAAGCAGCCAGCCCCGCATGGAATTCCTGGTAACTGCTGAAGCACAGGTGCATTTCACTGATGTAACCCTCATCTCCCAGCAGATGACAAGCCCCCGACAGGCTCGCGTATAAACCTGGGGCCACATATTCAGGCTTACAGTCACCTGACAGGTAAGTGGCACATGATGTTTCTCCACCTCGTTGTAAGCTCCGTGAAAGCAGCCACCACGGGTTAGTCATTTTCAAACCCCCCTCTTCCCAGCCATTCCCCTTTCAGTCTATGATCAAGTACTAATGATGGATGGATTCTGACATATACAGTTTCAGCAGAAGTTTGTTGAATGAAATTAAGACGAGGACCTTTGGCTTCTTTGATGCTCGTGTTCTTTGAGATCAGGTAAGGAGTGAAGCCAGTGTGAAGGCAGACCCAAGGGCTGTTCTTCGCTGGGGTGTGACTTAAGCAGGATCTCTTCCCCAAGCGCCTTTCAGGACTGGTCATGGTGTCATGGCCATTCCAGCAAGGGAACTAGAGTGCTAATTAGGAACCAAGGGAGACCCTTGTAAAATGGTCCGAACCCCTCCCACATGGTGAGGGACAGAGAAGGGCTGTGGACAGGTCATTCCCTCCAGCCCCAGCTCCTGGGGTCATCGCCATGGAGGACGCGGGGCTTCTCACATGCCTCTTCCCCAGACAGTGTGAACTCTGTCACTTGACAAAACTAAGACCTTGGTCCTTGAATGAGCTTCACCCCGTGGCCTGAACCCTGGCGGACAGCTAGGAAAAGTTACGGCCGCACACGCCCTGGTAACATGGCTCAGCAGTTACCCTCCAAGGCGCATGCCTGAGTCCTCGCAGGCTACTGAACGAAATGCCGCAGACTGGGTGGCTTTCAAGCAACAGGAACTTCTGTCTCACATTTCTGGATGTTGGAAGTCTGAGATCAGGCTGCCAGCGGGTCTGGTTCTGGTGGGAGCCCTCTTCTGGGTTGCAGACTTCTCTTTGTACCCTCCCTTGGAGGAAGGGACTAGGGCTCTCTGCGGGGTCTCTTTTATAAGGCACAAATCTCACTCATGAGGGCCACACTCTCATGATTTCAGTCCATCCCAAAGGGCCTCTCTCCTAATACCATCACCTTTAGGGGTTAGGATTTCAACATATGAATTTTGTGGGGACAGAAACATTCATACCTTAGCAGGACTGGCTGTCATTGCTATAGAATGTTCGGCAACTTGATGCTGAAAGTAATAAACATCTTACTTGGAAAAAAGAATCTCCAGTTATTTTCTACCCTGAATTGTTCCAGATAGCCTTTTAAAGTAAGAGGCAGTTGAATGCTTCCACCAACATCATTGCCCCGTTCTCACAAGAATATGGCTCAAAGGATCCCTATTTTAGGGAAGACTTCTGCTGTAATTATGGGAGTACCTGCCGGCCAACCCCTTTCCCTGCTCCTTTGGCAAGACGCTCAGTTATTGTTTGAGCTCAGTTCAGCTGTGGAATCTTCTAACTGTAGTTTGGACCCTGCAGGGGCAGAGACTTAATAGGGGCTGCCTTTCCCACATCCTGCAAGGATTGCAAAGATCCAGTAAGTCAACATTTACATAATGCTTGGGGATTGGAAGGGTCTATTTGGGCTATAAATGTACCAGGAGAAATCTGTTGTTGTTCGTTTCTAGCGTGGTGGCTCAAAATACACCCCATTTTCTAACTTGATACCTTGTTAAAAGTTAGAAAGTCTCTATCAGGGTGAGAAAGACAACTTTTCCTTGTTCGCTGGGTGGTTTTTAAAAGCCTTAGAGATTCATTCCTCACACAGTGTCAAAGGCACTTACCGCTCACCCACACATGCAGGGAAGCCAGGAGACAGCATACAGAGGAAATGAGAGCCCCCCGGGGTGGCAGGAGGAATCTCCTCTGTTGGCAGAAAGGAGCCCTTCACACACTGCTGGGGGCAAGACAGAGCCACTGCAACCCATCTCTCCACACCCACTCGGTCGGGAAGTCGGACACAGCCCTGGGTTTTCCAATCATTCAAGTTCTCAACAAAAACCTTCCTTCATTCAAAGCACGTACTCGGGCTGATATGAGACAATCGCGGTTACTAACTGTTTGCCATCCAAAACCAAGAAATGAAGCAGTTGTGTAACTAGGCAATTGCGTAGAAGGCCACCTGCCCCAAGCATCCACGCTGGGTTTTGACACATGGGACAGACGAGATGTTCAGGTCACGTCAATGGCACTGATGTCCAGGCATTTGCATTTCCAGCTAACACGGTGAGGTCCTGGCAACCGGTCCCTGAAATCACTGGCCCCATGGTTTACACTCTCCACGTGGCTGGTGACCTTTCTCGAAAGCATCGCTGAACTCAGCGTCTCCTGGCAGGCTGAGGAAGACCGCCCAAGACAGCCCCTCCCGCCTCATCAGCTCTTTACCTGTCAGGATTCGTTCCAGTTTCATTGCCCGTAAACTCAACTCGCGACTCCAGGCTCCAGACCTCGATCCTCTCCCTGCCCTCCTGGAGCCGGTATTTGAACTTCGGCTTTTGCTCTTGCATCCTTTTGCTTAGCTGGCCCTTCAGCTCTCAGCATCCCTTGCTACTTGTAAAGGTAGAGGATTCCCTGCTTTAACGTTGACCTCACAGAAAACAGCCTTTGACCTTTGGGTCCCAACCTCCGCCCTCGTGAGCGGAGAAGGTCCATGACCATGTATATACCAGGGTAACAGAGGCAGACCTTCTCCTTCTCTCTCCCTTCTCTCTTCGTGACCCCCGCTTTTAACTCACTACTTAGACTAATAAGAAAATTCACGCGTCTGCAAATACTGAGACCAGATAAACAGGTGTCCTACCATGACCCTGGCAATGAATGCCCCTGAGATTCTAATGTAAGGAATCATTCATTTCCTTTATGCTGGTATTGCGTCCGGCCAAGAGGACAAAACCTGGATTTTGTTAAGCATTCCATACCAATTTACCTTTATGCTGAGGAGAAATTTCATCCCAAAGGGTAATTTATTCAAAAAACTGCAAGTGTCTGGGAAGAAGGACTTCTAGTGCAGGTGCCTTTTAAACCATAACTATATCGTGTCCTGACATTTATAATGAAGCCTAGAGCCAGAAACAGATTTTTCAGGAGCGCGGGTTGTGTCTAAACAGCTAGATTAAGTCTATTCTGCCTAAACTGTGCCTTTGCTTGGGAGGAGTCTGGGGGCTTCCGTGTCGGTGTGGTTCAGGGAGTTTCTGGAACTGCTCCCAGGGTTCCTTTGAGGGACGCAGCAATGGACAGCCGAGACCACATACGCACGTGCGTTCTTTCACAGACAAGACAGAAGAAAAAGAATTGCTTCCGTTTCTAAGCAAGGCCGAATGCTAACCTTTCGCGGTCTGTTTTATTCTCCCTTGAAATTACATCGATTTGGTCTTTCGCGTGTGATTAAGGGAGAATTTAGTTAGCAGCTGAGGTGTGCAGCTTACATATTTATCATTGTTCTTGGGTCCACCTTGAGGTCCTTGGGTAGAGAGTTGGAATGTTTTGGAAAATTAGTTAAAAGAAGCCTTGAGTTTTAAAGCTTGAAGAAACCACGGAGGGTCACAAAGAGGGATCGTAGGCCCTTCCTTACTTAGTGGGGAATCCTTTAGACATTTTCAGAAGGGAGAATAAAACTCCCTTCTGAAAATGGTGTGAAAAAATTATTATATAATTTTAATTAAATTATTATATAATTTTAATTAAAAATTGTGGTTTCCCAAAGGTCTTCTGAAGAAAACCTGAGACTTGAAGAAGTTGTTTTTTGTAAATTGGAGGCACTGGGTTAGAGACTTGGGTGTTCTATGCAAAACTGAGATGTAGTGGCCACAGAGAGGGGGGCGGGGGGGGGTTGGATGATGACCAGGGAGACAGTTTTCTGGTTGAAAAGCACCACCGAAGGCTTTTATGCTGAAGCAGGAGAGCAGCCTTCTTCTCACCTAGGATGATGTACGGGGTGAGCTGCAGAAGAGATGGAGGGGAGACACAGATCAATTTCACTTCTCCTGGCAGAGAGGATGCTGTGCACAGAAATATCACACAGACTAGAGAAAGGCCCTCATTCATACCAAGACGGTACAAGGATGGAAAGCAGGGTGACTACTGCCGTGCCCCCAGGGGCCAAAGCCAGCTCTGGAAATGGAGGCAAAAGGGCCCAACTGGAGGGTGCAAACCTGGCCTGTAGGGGGCAGCATTGTTCAGCCCCAGCCAGGCGTCAGAACTTGTGAAAGCAGCCCGAGTGGCCAGATCTTTCCAAGTTTCAAGAAAAGCCTAGATAAAATAGTTAGCTAGTGGGAAGCAGCCACCTAGCACAGGGAGATCAGCTCGGTGCTCTGTGACCGCCTGGAGGGGTGGGATAGGGAGGGTGGGAGGGAGGGAGACGCAAGAGGGAGGGGATATGGGGATATATGTATACATATAGCTGATTCACTTTGTTATACAGCAGACACTAACACACCATTGTAAAGCAATTATACTCCAATATAGACGTTAAAAAAAAAAAAGAAAAGCCTAGAGCTTGTCATACTGAGTGAAGTAAGTCAGAGAAGGACAAATATCGTATGCTATTGCTTTTAAGTGGAATCTAAAAAAATGGTACAAACAAACTTATTTACAAAACAGAGTCACAGATGTAGAAAAGAAACTTGTGGTTATAACAGGGGGAGAACGTGGGGGAGGGATAAACTGGGAGGTTGGGACCAACATATACACGCTACTATATATAAAATAGATAACTAATAAGGACCTGCTGTATAGCACAGGGAACACTACTCAATACTCTGTAATGACCAATATGGGAAAAGAATCTAAAAAAGAGTGGATATATGTATAACTGATTCACTTTGTTGTACAGCAGAAAGTAACACAACATTGTAAATCAACTATACTCCGATAAAAATTTTAAAAAAGAAATTAAAAAAAAAAGAAAAGCCAGAAAACTGGATTTTTATTTGAAATCTCACCTTCTTTAAAAGGTCGGCAACACACCTAAAACCCCCTTAGAACGCTGTTCCAAGAGCCTCTCTGCGATTGACACTTCGCAGTCCTGTATAAAAACCTTTCATTAAGGCAATGGAAGAGGGAACAGTGTTATTAGCACAGCAGACGGAAGGAAAAGGCAAATTGCAAGTCAGTGGCAAAGGGTTTTTATGAGAAAACTTCTCTAGAGCCTCAACATTGGAGCCAAGCTCTGAAGCTAATGTGTGTATGTCAGAAGGTTACTAACCTCAAATCTGGAAGTTAAAACCAGAGTTCTATCAAATAATGATTAATAACAGTTGAAGCTGAATATGAAATAACTTCTACACAGCAAGAGGTTAAATATTTATGCTGTTATTTGAATCAGAAGTAATACTCTGGTAGAAATTTCATGAATGGCTGAATGATGTGTTTTCTGCTGGGTCTCTCTGTGATTTGCAGGTTTAAGCAGTTGGTCCACATGATCATAAGTCAGGTGCCATTGCTCACCTGGGGACTGCTATTGACATTCTGGACATAAGGTCTAGAAAGAAAGGAGAAGCCCTTTTAGGGCAAACCTCGCAACCTCTCACTTAGAACACGATGGGAATTTTCAGTAGTATTGGAGTTGCCACACTCTGTTGAGTTTGGAGTTTGCTTCCTCTCACAGTAACCTTGCTTGAGGTAGTATGTTTATTACCCCCAACTAGCTTCACAAGCTGTAATATACAGGATTCTATTGCATCCTGGTGGTGGGTCAGATTTTCGTCCAGCACTGTTCATTCCCAGCCACCTGCACCCTCACGGACAGAGCATACTTCCCTGGCCTTTGGTTTCAGGTGTGGCCTTGCTTTAGTCAATCTTATGTTAAGAGACCTGATGTGATCAAGGGCTGGAAAGCACTTGTGTGACTGGGCGTGTTCTTTTCACTCTGCCATCTCAGGGAGATGCACTTTCTGTAGGTAACTACTGCCTCTGCAGCCTGGGAGGAACACATACGGAGGCAGACCCAGCCGCGTCCATGGCTGAGGCAATGTGCCCCACGAAGCCCAGCCCAGGTGAGCTGCCCCAGCCAACTCGCAGGTGTGAGAGAACAAACAGATGTTCTTTTAAGAAACTGAGTTTGGGGAGTGGTTTGTAGTTTAGCACTATTCTAGCACTAGCTAATTGATACCATCCTTTTCAGAGTGAATTAGGCTTTTCGTCTTTTAACTGGTCCCTATAATTAGTCTGCTTAGTTGGGGTGTAAGAGTTCCACTCGGGATGTGGGGATTAGGTATTTTAAGGATTGCGAGAACTGGACAGTAGTCAGAGGGTCTAAGTTAAGCAATGGGTGTACTTTATTTTTTTCTTCCTTTTTTTTTTTTTTTTTTGCGGTACGCGGGCCTCTCACTGTTGTGGCCTCTCCTGTTGTGGAGCGCAGGCTCCGGACGCACAGGCTCAGTGGCCATGGCTCACGGGCCCAGCCGCTCCGCGGCATGTGGGATCCTCCCAGACCAGGGATCGAACCTGCGCCCCCTGCATTGGGAGTGTGGAGTCTTACCTGCTGTGCCACCAGGGAAGTCTCAAGATCTGGCTTTTCAGATCCTCTTTCCCCTCAATTACAGGGTCTCATTTGCATGACTTGGATCAGGGACAGCAACCCTAGTTCAGTTAGGCATCTCAGGGGCACGGGGCTGGCACACAGTAGGCTATCAGTAGATGTTTGCCCGATCGATGTTTGTAGAATACCTGAGCTGATTGATTTTCCCTAGAGTGACATTTCACACATGCTATTTATTACTCCTCTGGACGTCCCTCTTTCAACTCTCTTTGCCTTCGTGTTCCCAATCTTCATTCTCTCCTGTTTTTTCTCTTTGAGAGCTTGGCTAGCACTGGTTCCTAGTGGTCCCACTGTGAACGGCAAGGGGGCTGTTTGTGGAGGTTGTGTAAGAGGGATGCCCCTGCAGTGCTGGTGACCAGACGACGGTGCCCTGTTGTGCCACTCACACGTGCGGTGCAAGCAGATGTTCCCCTCGGGTACTGAAGCCTTATTGTGAAGGAGCTCGGAGACCCAAGCAGAGAGCCAGACCCACCCAGAGACAAGAGGAATTAGAGATATAAATTCAGCTGCAGTGGCAAAAGGAAATCTGGGTCCCCTAAAGCAGGTGACAGTGCCGGTCACCTTGCTCCTCCAAAGTTCTCACACACCCCAGGTGGAGAGCTGGGGATCCAGAAGGCGACTCTGTGAGTCTGTCTTACTCCTTAGGAGGGGTGGTCGGCTTGCAGGGGCTCCTTTTCACTGGGCTAACGGAGGATGTGGCACACAGGTGCCCGATGAACATGGGACAGCTAAGCACAGGGCAGAGGGTGGGAAGTGTCCTGTAGGGTCAGAGTCCTCGGGCCCAGGCTGCCGGGAAATGCTTCGGAAGGCGTCACTGAGCAGGGGGGGTGGCAGCTCTTGCAGGACACATCTGCCCTCACCTCTCACGGCTTCTGTAGATGATGTGCTCTTCCGTAAGCAAAGATGGTGCCACTAACCACGTGAGCATGTGAGCCGGTGCTCCTCCTGTGATGAGTCATAAGGAAGCTGCATGGCTAATTAAACGAACACTGACGGGCTAAGGCGGGAGCTTCTCAGTTCAAGTGTTGTCTCTGTTTCTGGCAGCTTTCAGACTTTATGCCCTCATTTAACTTCTCGAAGGATCTCAATTTCCTCAGCTATGAAAATGAGACTCCGTAAGGTGGCTTACCTTCCATTTCTAACATCGGACAAATGAATTCCTTGGGTGGGACTGGAAGTTGATATCCTATGTTCATGTCTCAGCTCTCCGTTAACTTCCCACTCTTTTGACCTCACTTGTCCTCCCATAAAAATAAATTTTTAATCTAAAAAAAAAAGACCATTTCTAGGTTGATTTACCTTTGACCTTCATCTAGGACAGCACAAAAACGTTAATCTTGAAGAAGAGGGTACTTCTGTTATTTTTTTCCTTTTCTTTTTTTCCCTGTGACCATATGAAATTGGGGCCACTGGCTGGTTTGACAGGTGTGTCTTGAGGATGTGATACAGTGGAAAATTCACAACATTTCCCTGAATATATTATTCTAGTATTTGAAATGCTTCCCTATTTCGGCCCTATCAGCTTTTTAAATATCATATTTTCTTCACACCCTGCATTCCAGCCACTCCAGAGGATCCACTGGGGTCCTCCCGGCCTCTCACGCCCTTGACTTTCTTATGCTTTTCTTTTAGGTTGAAATGTCTTTTCTCCTATCCCCACCCTGCTCATTTTCTTTTCCCTCCACTTGGGGTTTTTTTTTAAAGTACCTTCTCAGATGTCAGTTCCTGGGTAAGCTTTCCTCCACCTGCCCCTGGCCCAGTCCATCAGGAAGACACAGGCACATCCTTGCCCGTCCTCCTCCTTTCCTGGTCCACAGTTGTGTGATGTTTAAGCGCATTGCAGTTGCTGCTTCCTGGAGGCCCCTCCCCTTCAGGCAGGGCCTTGCCCCTAGCGAGCACCTTTACAATATCCAGCCAAGTCACTTTGGATTAAAGGGCAAGCGGACGTAACAGCTCAGCTTGAAAAAGTGAAGATAAGGGTCAGCGAAGGTGAAAGCCCATCCCCCCCAGGTGAGCAGGGCTGGTGCTGTGAGGGTCCCCAAGCCATGCTTGAAGAGGTTTGTCCTCTCGTCCCAGGACCTTGTGTTCTTTCAGTGCATTTTGGAACAGATGGGCGCCTTCCAAACCCCGAAGTCGAGAGCTAAGACGGGAGGCGGGGGTAAGGGCAGCCGCTGAGCACAGCAGAGCAGTGAGGGGGGGATGCGCAAGGGGTACAAGTGCATCCCAGAGACAGGGTCACCGCGTGGCTCGCCAGTGACACGGCCTCCCGGTCACACGGCGGCCTCACACGGCACGTACCTAATGACAGACGTGTGTGACAAACCAGGACAGACAGCAGGCTGGGGAAGCCTGGGGCAGCTTCAGCAGGTCTGAAGTAAGATATGAAACTCAGCCCCCGGAAGCTGGGGACGCCGTCCCACCTCACGTTCTGTTCCTCTAGGAATCAGGCAGGGCGGGTGCCACATGAACCCTGACCGGCATCCCCTCCACCCACCCCAGAGGGGCTGAGAGAGACCGAGACTTCGGGGCTGTGCCCCGCTGGTCCCAAAGAGTGTGGAGGGGTCCACTGGAGCCTGGGGAGGGGTCAGGATGCCGGACACCACATCCTCAGATACCCGGCTGTCTTATCTGGAGCCTCTGGGGGCTGCTACCAGGGCGCGGTGGTGGAGAAGGGACCGTTCTGCTCTGCTGTCACTGTGGCAAAGCCTCCGTGCCTAGGAGGGACACTACTTCTTGGCATCCTCCCTTCATAAGGGTAACTGTTCTTGCTTTTTTTATTGAAGTGTATGGCTGATGTACAATATTGTGTTAGTTTCAGGAGTGGTATACACATTATTATATAATCATTCAGCAAGTGATTCAGTTATGTCTATACTCTTTTTTCAGATTATTTTCCATTATAGATTATTACAGGATATTGAATATAGTTCCCTGTGCTATACAGTAAATCCTTTTTGTTTATCTATTTTATATATAGTAGTGTGTATCTGTTAATCCCATCCTCCTAATTTATCCCTCTCTCCTCTACCTTTCCCCTTTGGTAGCCATAAGTTAGTTCTGTATGTCTGTGAGTCTGTTTCCGTTCTGTAAATAGATTCTTTTGTTTTTAGATTCATTATTGTTTAGATTCCACATGTAAGTGATATGTAATATTTGTCTTCGTCTGACTTACTTCACTTAGTATGATAATCTCTAGATCCATCCATGTTGCTGCAAATGGCATTATTTCATTCTTTTTTATGGCTGAGTAATATTCCATTGTATATATGGACCACATCTTCTTTATCTGTTCATCTGCTGATGGGCATGTGTTGCTTCTATGTCTTGGCTATTGTGAATAGTGCTGCTATGAACATGTCATTCCTATTAGAACAGCTAAACTTAACAGAGAATGTACTGAATGCCAAGTACTGTACGAAGCCCTTTATAGGATTATCTGATTTAATTCTCCCAACAGTCTTATAGGGTGGGTGCTCTTATTATCTCCATTTGACAGATGAAATGGTTAAGGTTTAAATTAGTTGAGTAACCTGCCGATGTTCACTCAGCTAATAAGACAGGACTGAGGCAGGGACTCAGACCTAACTGTCCTGCACTTTTAGCCTCACTGTACTTTGTTCACCCAAAACCTGGAGAGAAAAACAGGAAGCAGGGCCACAGTGCGGGGGGGGGGGCATTTAAGTGGGGACAGGTGACACAGGAGCACCTGAGGAAGCCACTTCAGAGACACCTCTTGTTCATCCTCGACCCAGACGGTGAGAAATCAACTGGGAAAACTTCCGGACCCGCTCCCCTAGTGAGTGTTTGGAGATGGGGCTCACGTAGGTAGGGTCCTCTTGTCTGCCACATGGCATGACCCAAACTTAAGGAAGGAACTGTAACCATAGCAACCATGATATACCCATAGACACAAGAGACTTCTGTCTTAAAAAACAACTGCCAGGATGACTTACCATCGACATGCAGGTCGGGGAGTGAAAAGCCAGTGGAGAAATTTGGTGACTGAAATATTGCCCTTCAACCACGCAAGTCTGAAGTTGTAGGCAAAGGGAGACTCAGGGGTCAGACAGTTCAGGTCCCCTTCCAGGAGCCATCAGTGCTGGGGTCAGTAGGTTTGGCATCTGTCAGCATCACTGTTCTCTAAAACCCTCGACGTCTTGCCTTGTCACATCCTGTTAAAAGCTACAATTTCCTTCCTCTTGCACTGGCTCACTTGCAATGTTAGTAAGCAACTTAAGAAGCGAATTATACTAATTTTGCTTATCCCTGAAGTGTGAAATTTTAGAAGATGGTGCCAACTGAATGATCACGTATGTTTCTCGTGCCTTTTTTTTTCATTTGTTCATTCTTAACAACACTTCTCTGCTGTGTAAATTTCTCTAAGCAAAATGAAGGATGAAAACAATTACAAAATTATCCAGAAGTACAGGTTTCAAATGCCGATAAGAAGAAGACAGAGAATTTTATGGATCTGTAAATGCATATTTTTTGTCCAGGTAAATTCGAAGCCAGTTGTTCGTTGTGTAGAGACACCAGCTAGGTTATCAGCTACAACAAATGGGCACAACTTTTGCTGACGAGGTGAGACTGAAACACAGTTATCACTGAAGGTAGGATGGAGTCTCATCTTGCGCATGCAGTGGAGTCTAAAGTCAGAGCACGTTGATCGTGAAAATTGACTGGGGTCAAAGCTAGCCTTGAAAATTCTTTAATTATTCCATAAAGAACAGTATCTATGATAGGATATGTGCAACCTGGATCATATAGCCATTGACGCAAATTCACTGCATAACAAACAACCCCACAATCTCCATGGAAACATGGAAAACAACAGTAAGCATTTAATGATCGCTCCTGTGCCTGTGGGTTTGTTGTAGCATCTCTGCTCCGTGTGCCTCATTCTGGGGCCCGGGATGGAGAGGTCGTACCTGTTTTAGAGTACAGTCTTCCCACGCTGAGAGCAGATGCACAAGAGAATGAGCCTGGTCACATAAGTGCATTTGGAGCCTCTCCTTGTATCAACGTTTGCTAACACCCCATTGACCAAGGACAGTCACGTGGCCAAGCCCCGAATCAAGGGGCAGGGGAGTACAATTCATGCAGCACGAGGCCACGGCCAGATGTGTTTCTCTAGCACCAAGGAGTCAGGCAACAGGACAAACGGTTCAAGTTGGCACAAGTCATTCAGGTAGAGTATTTTTAATTATATAAAAGACACGGTTCCAGCTCAGTCAATGGAGCAAGTGAAATCTGCGTGTGATGTCATTGCCCCTTGAAGACAACGTGTTTGCTCAGCTTTGGGGTCTGTTTCCTTGTTATACCTGCCCTCTAATGGCCAGGGAAGTGTGGCTGTGAGAAGCAACCCACCAGCTCACCAGCCCGCCTTCCCACCCAGAGGCTCTGAAGATGTCCTTCTCCCTCCTGGCCATCGTTTCTGCTGAACCTTTGGGCTCCCCCTCTACACCCCACCCCCGCTCCTTGCTGCCAACCCGATCCTCGGGTCCCATTCCTGCCCTCCCCCGACTCCCTTGGACCCCATGCTCTGCACCTGCCCAGGTGGGACTTCCGTTTACCCCCAGGCGCTGGACAGCTCCTCCCCTTCCCCCCTGCCCATTCCAAGACTGCCAGAACACTGGACCCAGGGTCACCTGGAAGGGAGGTCACCTGAGACTCAGGGTCACCTGGGAGTGATAT
This sequence comes from Globicephala melas, assembly GCF_963455315.2. NCBI lineage: Eukaryota > Metazoa > Chordata > Mammalia > Artiodactyla > Delphinidae > Globicephala > Globicephala melas. Next base: position 98,701,098 of record NC_083324.2, on the reverse strand, counting down.
TGGACAACACGACCCTTAACATCTCACTTTTCCCTAAAATGTCCAGTAAGGTGAAAATGATCGAATAGTCATGATTCATTCAGGAAAAAACAGACAGGAAGTATTTTGAGTAGAAACAGATTTAATTCGAAGAAGCACATGGCGGTTGAGTAGGGCTGGGGACGTCTGCTCTCAGGAAATCTGGAAGAGCAGGAATCCCAGGGGAGCTGCCACCGGACTCCAGCTGTCTGAAGCACCAGAGCAGGTGGTTCTCCGGAGGGCGTCTCAACGCCACCAGCAGCTGCTGACACCGACTTCAGCTACCTACCCGCAGTGCACGGCTCTTGAGGAGATCGCCCCTCTCCCTAAAACTACAGCAAATCATCTCAGCCGCTTGACAGAGGTGATTTTTTTCCACTTGTCTTTGGAAAACCCTAACCCTGACCCATACTGGGAAAAGAAATTGCAGGCTTTTCTCCGGCGAGGCATAAATCAACCCAGAAGGGGCAGGGATGGTGCTGGCTTGACACAGACTGTGCGGAAAATCCAGCTCACCTTCTTCCCATAAACTTCCAAACTGAAGCCATCACCCTACCACGCTCCTGCCCAGCCCGATGCAAGGGAAGATGTATTCAGCCTGTTCACTGGAGGGGGAAGACACAGAGTTCCATATGTCACTCCATCCTGACCAAGACAGAAAGTGACATTTAAAAAAGTCATCCGGATCATTATGCTAATTCTAGAACTTGCAAAGCTCTGGTAGACCCATTTATGTATTCATTTATCTAAACTGAAGATTAATATTTATAGTTAAGGGATTGTCTTACTTGGATACTAAATTTTTAAAAAAATGTACTGAGGCTTTACATTATTTCAGCTGAATGCAATAGAATATTGAAGTTTTCACAAGACTCCTCTGTACGGTAAAACCTGAAAAAACTCCTCCTTATGTCTTACCTAAAAGAAGGAGGAAAACTCTTCTGGCATTTATTTCTCTCCTATATGGTCTCTTGCCTTTGTTCACATATTATTTTATACTAAAGAAAGCCTTACATTCTAATCATAAATCCTACTGGAAAATCTTAGCCACCATAAACAATGATTCTCACCCCCATCCTCTTCAGTATTAGAAGAATCTAGAAAACATATAGAATATGTTTGGAACAGACAGGAGTTAATTATATATGGCCCCCAGGAAAATTCTTATGAAGTAAAAGTTAAGACATTTGAATTCAAAACCGTTTTGATCCTGGAATGTAACCATTTATTAATTTGTCCATTCATTCAGCAAACACACGTTGAATACTTACCCTGTGCCTGGTGAAGTTGTCTACGGGTCCTACCCTCAGGGTCCCTGTCTGGCAGAGGAGCTCCCAGTTGGGGTACCAAAGTCTCCGAATTGCCATACTTAAATAGCATGTGGCACACAAGCATCCCCCTCTCCAAAATGAGTTAGAGGAAACTCTCTGTGTCACCAAATAGTGCTTAGCTTTCCCCAAAGAATTACCAAAGAGCTCTTTCAAAGTGGTGATGAGATTGTAATTTCCAAAACTGCAGTTACGCTCCAGTTTGTAGAGAAGAAGCGACACTGCCAGCAGGTGGCTCTGGCGAAGCCATGAAGGGGATGGCTGGATGCACTTGGTCTTGACCAAAGGCACTTGGGCGCCCCTCCAAGTTGCCCGGCTTTTGGGGGTGGGGAGACCAGGTGACCGGATTCCATATTCTTCAGAGGATGTAAATGCCTGTGTTGTGATGATTCTACTTTTGCAGAAACATCTTACTGAATCGACTGTTTAACAAGAGGTTGACGTTTATAAATATACCATAGACCGAACTCTGCAAAATATAGATGGGCTCTTGTTTTATAAGAGGATAACGTCATATCCAACAGTGAAGCTGTCATAGAGCCAGAGGACTCTTCAGAGAGCTGCTAGCGTACCACCAGCAGCCGACCAGAGACAACCATAGAAGGTTGGTGCTGCAAGACCCCTTATATTTTAGAGCCCTGTGCCCCGCACTGAGCTGAAGGCTGAGTGGACCCTGGTCCCAGGCTGCCCAGATGATTCTCATCCCTAGGGCACCCCACGACAAGGAGACACACAGTCGGTGCTCAAGATCTTGAGAAGAAACGACTTCCCCATCATCACCCCTTTGCTTATGAACCGTTACCGTCTGCGAATCTATTTGAAACATACCAGAAATGGCATTTTACAAATCACAGAGTTAAATGGAAACACTACAATACTATCTATAGGAAGAAACGCTCCAACACACACATTTTAAAGCAAATCTCATTGCTAATAACTGCAATGTATAAAGTGGCAGCATTAATACAAAAATGAGCCTACAATTTTTTATAATCAAGGGTCTTAACAATACAGTTAATGGTTTGGAGCATAGGGTTCAGGTTAGGTCTAGTTTCAAATACAGTTTCTATTACACACCAGCTTGGAAACTTGTGCAGGTTACTTCACCTCTCTGAGCCTCAGTTTTTTCATCTATAAAATGGGGGTGTCAAAATGAGAGATAATCTATGTGAAGTACTTAGCCTGGTATTGCCATATACTATGTATTCATTAAATGTTAATCACAATATACATAATGTAGATTAAATAAATTGTCACTTGGGTAACAGACAAAGCCTTAAGAGGTTAGTTCCAGTTATCGTGGCCACGATTCCAGGTGGCATTTCCAGCAGTTTTGACATAGTCCTTGAAGTGTAAGCCCCCTGCCTGCTGGATTTCTCTAGAGGTGCTGGAGTCTGTACTCGAAGTCTAGCATAGGAGCTTCTGGTGGTTCACAAAGTTTAAGTTCATTTACCAACACTATTTTCTATTTCTTTTCTGAAAAAAATAGAGAAATTATGGAGCTTCAATACTTTAGCATGTGGAAAACTCAAGGGAGTAGAGGATATTTCCAGTTATGAGGAAGTATGAGTTAAATAATGTACATTAGAACGATTTTAAGAGTTTGGCCGGTCTAGCCGATGTAACCACGAGTTGGATTTTCCTGTTGGTCTCGGCACCAAGACTCCAAGGCCAGGCTGGCCAGAAATGTCCAGGATGAAACCACATGAAGCCCGTGGACATGGCTGGTTCTGAGACTCAATTCAAAAAGAGAGACCTCAGCCAGGGGGAGAGGCACCTGTGCATCACAGGTGGGAAGTGGGCAACAGGTCATTATTCTGGGTTAAGGGTTAGTCAAGGGTTAAGTCTGAAACCTGCCTCTGTCCAGCCCCACTTCTTACTGGCTGTGTGACCTTGGGCAAGTCACTTAACCTTGCGAAGCCTCAGTTTTGTTAATGGTAAAGCCAGATGTTCTTAATCACGAGCCTGGCCCAGAGCAAAAGCATAATAAATGTGATCATTATTGTGATGAAGAGATAACTCAGTGAAGACATTGAGACCTGCAAACAAAAGCCCCAGCAAACCAAGAGGCCATGGGTAGGGCGGGCTCCACACAGCAGGGCTGGGGGGCCTGGATCAGCTCCTATGGGAGAAGGTGAAGACCCACTTCCCTGCTCTCCACATTCCTGCCATTTGCCGTCACTCCTGCCTGATTCAGGCTCCTGTCATCTCATACTGGGACCTCAGTGGTCTCCTGGCCTCCTCCAGCCATCCCCATGGCAATCCATCCTCCCTGGTACTACCAGAAGACATTTCCTATGACCAAGTTGCAAACCCTCTGAAAACACTTTGACAGCAGTTCTAGCAAGATCCTGCCTAGACTCCTTGGCATGGCCATTGCCTTCCATGACCTGGCAAGGGCCTCCCTCTCCTGTCTCACCTGCACCCATAGCACATGGGCGAGCTAGGAGCCAGAGAAAGGCAAGCTGTACTCTGCAACTCCCCAGACGATGAGACACTTGCTGGGGGCAGAGAAAGGACATTTACCTAAGCACTTACCTTATATCAGCTCTCACCTGCATGCACAGCAGAGTCACCTGGGGAGTTTCTAAAATGTGCCAATGTCCAGGCCACACCCCAGACCGACTATATCAGAGCCTCCGGAGTGGGACCCTGGCATCAGTATCTTTAAGCGCCTCTGGTCATTCCAATCTGCGGCCAAGTTGTGGACCACAGCTATACACTCACTCTCCTGTTTTATTTATTTATTTTTAAATTTATTTTTATCGGAGTATAGTTGATTTGCACTGTTGTGTTAGTTTCTGCTGTACAGCAAAGTGAGTCAGTTATACATATACACATATCCACTCTTTTTTAGATTCTTTTCCCATATAAGTCATTAGGGAATATTGAGTAGAGTTCCCTGTGCTATACAGTAGGTCTTTATTAGTTATTTATTTTATATATAGTAGTGTGTATATGTCATCATTCTTATCTTTTAAAGGAAGGAGTCTTATCACTTATTTGAAGTCCAAATACGTCAGCCTCAAATTTTAACATCAACCACCTGCTAATCATTGCTTACTTTGGGGAGGAACAGCCATCAGTTTCAGGAAGTGGGTGTCAGGGCAGTGAAGATGCGAGATCAATTCAGAAAGTCGGAGGCCAGCCCATCTCCGGCAAGACCTGTGGTTTTATGAAAACCCTCCTGGATGTCAAGGAACGGGAGCCCTCGTGGCCCGGGCAGCTAGGTGGACAGCCTTGTCCCGTCCAGCTTGGCTCAGCAGGACCCTAGAGGGGAGGGAGGAAGTGACTCAGGGCTGCCCTCTTTCCAACAGCCCAACAGGGCTGTAACCTTTTGTGAAAGGACAGGTAAAAATAGCAGCAGGACTTGAGGAAGAGCTCAGAATTTTTAGCTTCTGAACCATCCAATTATATAACCGAGGAGGGTAAGCGATCCGAAGAAGGGCGGGTACGAATCATTCGTCATCCTGTGCGTACCCTGGGCTGGGCGCCCTATGGGGCTCTTCTCACTCAGTCCTCACCAGGACCCCGTGAGGTCGGTGTGTCATCTCCCTTTTATAAACGAGGGCCAGTGACTGAGAGCATGCAAACAGCAGAGCTGCGGCGACTCCTGGCACCTGCGCGTGGAAGGCCCGCTGTGCCCATTTGCTAGTCAGCTCCTTGCATTGCGCGCCCCCGGTTCAGGCCCAATACAGACACGGAGGCGGGGACTTCTCCAGGGACCACCACACGCCTGGCTGCGTCCTAGCACCCGTGTAACGATGTGGAGAGAGGTGAGAGCAGGGCTTGAAGCAGAAATTCTTACTTCTCAGCCCCTTTGCTGGTTCCTCCTCTTTCTCCAACTTCTTTTTTTTTTTTATAAGGAGATTAAAAACAAAAACATACATTTATTTATTTTGGCTGTGCCGGGTCTTAGTTGAGGCGTGCAGGATCTTCCCTGCGGCATGCTTTAGTTGTGGCACGCAGACTGTTAGTTGCAGCATGCGGGATCTAGTTCCCCGACCAGGGATTGAACCTGGGCCCCCTGCACTGGGAGTGCAGAGTCTTACCCACTGGACCACCTGGGAAGTCCCTCTCCCCGACTTCTTCATGTCGGGGTGCACTGGGGCTCAGTCCCCGATCCTCTTCTCCGTCAAGGCATTTTCTTACTTCAAATCCACCCATGTACTAATCCTCCCCATTTTACATCTCCAGCCCAGATCTCTTGAACCCCAGATGTGCTCTGCCGACCCACCGTCTCCCTTGGGCATCTAATAAACCTCTCAGATCCATACGTGGGAAAGCTGAACTTGCAGTCTCTCCTCTAACACCTTCCCCACCTGCAACCTTCCCCATCTTAGCTGATGGCAACTCCATCCTTACAGGTGTTCAGGCTCACGAGTCTGGACTCTACTTTCTTTCACAATCCATCCAGCCTTCCAAGAAACCCTACTGACTCCGCCATCAGCATATACCCAGAATCTGACAACTTCTTATATTTCCACTCTTAAGTTCAGGGGGCTGGCTGTCCAGGATCAAAGGTGCTGAGAGATCTGGTATCCGGTGAGAGTCCTCTTCCTTGTCTGCTGACGGCCTTCTTCTCCTTGTATGCTCACGTGGCTGAGAGGTAGAAATCATTTTTTTTTTAACATCTTTATTGGAGTATAATTGCTTTACAATGGTGTGTTAGTTTCTGCTTTATAACAAAGTCAATCAGTTATACATATACATATGTTCCCACATCTCCTCCCTCTTGCGTCTCCCTCCCTCCCACCCTCCCTAGCCCACCCCTCTAGGTGGTCACAGAGCACCGAGCTGATCTCCGTGTGCTATGCGGCTGCTTCCCACTAGCTATCTATTTTACGTTTGGTAGTGTATATATGTCCATGCCACCCTCTCGCTTTGTCCCAGCTTCCCCTTCCCCCTCCCCGCATCCTCAAGTCCGTTCTCTAGTAGGTCTGCGTCTCTTAAACACGTTATTTTCAGTGTCTTCATATATATTGGTGCTGTTATTTAATGTCCTGATAGAACCCTTAATGGCAAAAGCCCCATGAGGACGACAATATACATGTTTTGCTGGTCACTGGATTTCAGGCACTAACACAGTGTACATAGCAGGGATGTCATAAATATTTGATGAATAAAGGAAAGGAAAAAGGAATAAGGAAGGCAGGTGGGAAGGAAGAAACTAATATTCTCAACCAAGCTCATTTACTATGATGAGTTTTGTGGGACATGGAAATATGGTTTTTTGTTGGTTTTTTTTGCGGTACATGGGCCTCTCACCACTGTGGCCTCTCCCGTTGTGGAGCACAGGCTCTGGATGCGCAGGCTCAGCGGCCATGGCTCACGGGCCCAGCCACTCTGCGGCACGCGGGATCCTCCCGGACCGGGGCACGAACCCGTGTCCCCTGCATCGGCAGGCGGACCCCCAACCACTGCGCCACCAGGGAAGCCCTGGAAATATGTTTTTAATACCAAACTTTTCTTTCTGTATTTAACTACGGTCCTAAATCTGAGTTGCCACAATGCACGACTGACCAGTGTCTGCAGAATGTGAGCTGCACACACGGCGTGGATATAATTTAGGCATAGATTTGTTTCTAAAAAACACGGAAACATTAAATTTAGAAGTTGGGTTTATCCAGACAAAGCCTAATAGATTTGCTAACCAAGATATTTACAAACGCAGCTGAACTTAGATAATTTAATATCTCCTAGTTCGGGGCAGGCAAAACACTCAAGGGCACAAGAAAAGATCTACAGTTGACAATAAATAAATAAAGTTATGTAGGCACACAGGCTTCAGTAGTTGTGGCACATGGGCTCAGTAGTTGTGGCTCGTGGGCTCTAGAGCGCAGGCTCAGTAGTTGTGGCGCACGGGCTTAGTTGCTCCGCGGCACGTGGGATCTTCCCGGACCAGGGCTCGAACCCATGTCCCCTGCATTGGCAGGCGGATTCCCAACCACTGCACCACCAGGGAAATCCCTAAATGATGCCTTTTACTTCAAGATGTCCATTTCTGTACGTGGAAACTCCAAGTTTCAGATGTAGATGGTCCCTGGCTTACGGTTGTTCAACTTTATGACGTTGTGAAAGCAGTACGCATTCAGTAGAAACTGAACTTCGAATTTTGAATCTGGATCTTCTCACAGGCTGGCGGTACGTGATGATATACACTCTCGTGATGCTGGGCAGCAGGTGGCAGCTGTGGCTCTCAGTCAGCCCCGCCATCACGTGAGTAAACAGCCCGTACATTTACCACCATTCTGTACCCAGACAGCCATTCTCTTTTTTTACTTTCAGGGCAGTAGTCAATAAATTACACAAGGCAGTCAATACTTTATTAAGGAATAGGCTTTGTGTTAAATGATTTTGCCCAACTGCAGGCTAATGTAAGTGTTCTGAGCATGTTTAAAGTAGGTCAGGCTCCAACTGATTCCTGTCTTAAAAGACCTGTTTTGAACTACCTGAGTCCAGACCCCAAACCTATAAATTTCCTTTCCTCACCTCCCCCTACTCAGATTGTCAAGGTCGCGTTCTCCATCACTGCAGCGAGTCTAACAAAGTTAGCTTTGCTAGAGAGCAGGTTTCCGGTCATCTTTTGAGATGCTGACAGTCTACGAGATGAGTATCGCCTTGTGAAACAAGTTTCAGTTTCATATATGGGCACGCGTATGTGTTTACTGGAAGGTGACGTAAATTGTGCTGCAACTGTGGGTGGTGGTGAAAATATTCGAGAGCCGTTGGTTTATCATTGTGTTCTTCTACTAGAATAAATTTTGTCTTTTCTACCTTAAAAAAAAATAAAGTGGGTGAGGCTAAGGTACAATGCTCAGTAGGTTAGGGGTATTAAATGCTTTTTGATTTACAAAATTTTCGGTTTGCGAAGGGTTTATAGGGACATAATCCCATCGTAAGTTGAGGAAGATCTGTATTTGATTTTATCCGTGCCGACTTGGCCATTATTTGGCCTGGTAAAAGCTGTATTCATTTTCTTTTGCTCCCATAACAAATCACCACAAACTTAATAAGATCAACAACATACATTTATTATCTCCCAGTTCTGGGAGGCCAGCAAGGGTCTCACTGGGCTAAAAGCAACATGTGGGCCGACTGCATTCCTTTCTGGAAGCTCTGGGGGAAAATCCATTTCCTGCTCAGTGGGGTTATTGACAGAGCTCACTCCTTGTGGTTGCAAAACCAGGGTCCCTGTTTCCTCGCTGTCTGTCAGCCGAGGGCCGTTCCCCGCTTTTAAGAGTCACTGCTGCCCTTGGCCCATGGCCTCTTCCTTCACCTTCAGACCCTGCAACTGTTGCACTTTGAATCTCTCCTCTCCCTCTTGTCTCTGACAGTAGCTGGGACATTTCTCCACTTGGAAGGATAGTTTTGGGCCCATGTGCATAACCCAGGGTTCTCTCTGTCTCTCTTTCTCAGTCCTTAACCTTATCTGAGAAGTAAGGTACCACGTTCCAGGGATGAGGAGGTAGACGTCGCTGCGGGGCTGTTATTTTCCCTTCTCAAAAACGTTCATTTGATTCAGGTGTGCTGGGTGTTGAAGAGATTTTCTTTAGAACTTTGAGCTTTTCCGTGAACAAAAAATACCCTCGTGAAGCCTCTAGGCTGACACTTGTGATATTTAAGAGCTTCAGCGTTTGGTTTCTTGGAGAACTCCTTTATGTTTTAGTAAACTCTCGAAGAACGTTGTTACCCTCCCTCGAGCTTTACGCAGAGCCCCAATACCGCTATTTTATTCCTCACGCTGCCTTAGCATCATTGACTATAACGGGCCCTGCTTTTCCTCGTGGCGTACGTTTATTTTCTTTCTGTTAGGTCTTCGCGAGAGGGCACAGATGATACATGTTTCCTATTTTTTCCAGAAGGAAAAAGAAGTCTCCGGCAGAGGGAAAGCATTTCCTCCCTAACTTTCTATTTTGTTTCCCTAGACTTTCAAAGTTTTAAACAGTCCTTGCATCTTCCCTTCACGTCATGAATATAAGCATAGATTTTAAAAAATATTCAAGAAGGAACATACCCAATGTGTTTCCCTTTATAGTCACTGGATTTTTGCACAGTTGATGCCATTGAGCCATTAAGAAACTGAAATAATTGGACTTCAAAACAGCTGAGTTGACAAATACATTGATAATCTGACCAGTTTGGGGTTGTGTAACATCCAGAGGTATTTAAGAGCTGACATTAAAGAAAGGAAAAAAAATCCTGCATGTATCAGTTTAGTTAATTAAAAGACCCTAAACTTCAGTTCCCATTTCTGGTCATGTACGAAATTTACCCATGGTGTTGTCTCTTTTTTACATTTGAGAACAATTCAATGAAGTTTGCTTTTTTTGAATAGGGAAGTGTCTAAACGATAATATCAAGTGAAAAAGAGACTCCAAAACAACTCATACGATGCCGCCCTTTGTGTCATTTCTGGTATGATCAACAAGCGTGGGAGTGTTATCCCATGTAATCAGCATAGCAACACAAGTAACGTGGCTTATACACCATTTGGTTATGTTGTCACTACCTGAATAGTCAATCAGAAGTAAGCATTCTACATAACTTTGGGAAAAAATTCTTCTTATGGTGCTTTACATGTTGAAATTCCATTGTCAGCTGATGTACAAATAAATATTTATTATTTCAAGAGTAAAATCCTGCATTACTAATGATTCCTTTGGAAACTCTTAATTTCATGTACGAAAATGATTATTCAAAGGTTTCCAGTTAACCAAGCTGACGTGCCGTGAGCCTGTGAGTGTCTGAGATTCGAGGAGGTGAAAGAGACAAGACAACCAGATGCAGACACGATCCTGGGTGGATCTGGCTCAGAGAGAAATTGGCTGTGAGAGATATTATGGGGACCATTTAGTTTTCTCATCTGAAGTTGTTGAGTTTTTTCCTTGCTGGGACCTCCAAGGTGACTATAATTCCTAATTAGAGACTCGCTAATCATGCAAAGGTTTATCACAGAGAAAAAAAAATAAGGCTAAGTTACTGCCCACAAGAGAGGAATTTGGGAACCACAGTATGGTAACAACGCTTGACACTGATAGATCACTCTGGAAAGAAAGATTATAAAGTCCTAATAGCTCGTAAAAATCAGCATGTTCTTCATAGAAAACAACAGGAAAGAGAAGATTGTCACAAGGCTGCTTTTTCTTTTTTTGCCTATTCTAAGACATTTGAATCATCAGATTTCCCGTATTACTAACTTACACCACATGAGGCATTCATCCTATGATGGCAGAGCTCCAAAACGTTCTTAGAAAGTGGTTCAGAAGCGAAGGGAGTAATCGCTTCCTCGGTTCAGGTTTGGAGTTCTGCTAAGAGCCCCATCTCTAGGACTCAGTCTACACTTTCCGCCTGACTCCCCGGGAGAAGATTCTAATGAGCCGGACCAGGAACATGAAGCAGCAAAGCCCTTCGACGCACCATGAGTTTAAGCGTCCTTTAAAGGGACTTCCCTGGTAGCACAGTGGTTGAGAATCTGCCTGCCAATGCAGGGGACATGGGTTTGAGCCCTGGTCTGGGAAGATCCCACATGCTGCAGAGCAACTAAGCCCTTGCACCACAACTACTGAGCCTGCGCTGTAGAGCCCGCAGGCCACAACTACTGAGCCCACATGCCACAACTACTGAAGCCCGTGTGCCTAGAGCCTGTGTTCCACAACAAGAGAAGCCACCGCAATGAAAAGCCCGCACACCGCAATGAAGAGTAGCCCCCGCTCGCCGCAACTAGGGGGAGCCCGGGCACGGTGGCAAAGATCCAATGCAGCTAAAAATAAATAAATAAATTTATTTTTTAAAAAGTCCTTTAAAGTAGCATGCATGTTCACTCACTCTTCACTGTGGGACACGGAGATATTGGGCTGTTTGCTTATTCATTCATTCGTCATTCATTTCCATGCATTGATTCATGCCCTCAGTAGTCAGTATTAAGTTTCTTCTCTATGCAGAGATCCTAGCCAAGACTGTAAGTATGGAAACATGTATGAGAGACAGGCTCTGCTTACAATAACAACCAGGCAGGTCCCAGCCACCTTAATTCATTAATTCAGCGCACGTTGGTTGTCTACTTTAGATCAGGCAATGTTCTAGAAGCTTCTATCCTAGTTGGGGTGATTGGTCAGCAATTAAACAACACCTTAAAAGGGGTGTTTCACAAGGAAATGAACAAGGAAAATGAACCTAGTATGAACCATGTAATTGTGTGATTCCACCAAGTGGAGCTTAAAATACATTATCTCGTGGAGACATTTTTAGCAGCATGTTAAAGTCAACCTATAAAACCTTTTTAAGCCACCATGCCTGAGTTATTAAACCAAGTTCCCAAATCACCAACCAACTACCAAATGCATCATTGGGTTCTGGCGGAGTTCTTCAGCCTTGGCACTATTGACATTTTAGGCTAGACAGTTCTTTGTTGCGGGGCCTGCCTTGTGCACCGTAGGATGTCTAGCGGCATCCTTGGCCTCTGTGCACTAGACCCCTGTAGCACCCCTTCTCCAGATGTGACAATCCAAACTGTCTCCAGACATTGCCAAATGTCTCCTGGGAGCAGAATTGGCCCTGGCTGAGAAGCACTGATCTATGGGGAAAGTGTTCCGAATTTCAGGTAGGAACCCTAGAAGCGCACATCCTCTCCCTCTCCAACGTCCTTACCCAGAAGTCTCAAGGAGCTTCTTTTCCTCCCTGCTCCCACTTGCCCTTCTCCTGTCTCTGGTCAGGGAACTAGATCCCGCTTGCATGCCTCAACTAACAGCCACCACAGTGAAATGAATGAATGAATAAATAAATAAATAAATAAATATTAAAAAAAATTCACCCAGGACATTGGGAAGTACAGCCAAGGTGGAACAACCCCTGGGTTGGGGGAGGGGAGCAAGTTGTCAAAGAGGAAGCAACAGCACCCCCCAGAGGCCAGGCCAGTGGTGACAGAAACAATCTCCCAGAGACTCTCAAGGGAGCAGTGAATCTCCCGGAAGTCAGGTAGATGAGACAGATGGGGTCTCCCTCCCATGGAAATTCTCCCTTCTTTGCCAACTCTGAAGGACCAGGGTTTGATTTTACTTAGGAAAGTAGCAGTTTGCTACATGTGTTTATATCATATTACAAAGAAAGAGAGATCTCTCACTGGGATGATATTTGTTAAAAAATAAATGTATGGGGCTTCCCTGGTGGCGCAGTGGTTGAGTCCACCTGCCGATGCAGGGGACGCGGGTTCGTGCCCCGGTCCGGGAAGATCCCACATGCCGCGGAGCGGCTGGGCCCGTGAGCCATGGCCGCTGAGCCTGCGCGTCCGGAGCCTGTGCTCCGCAACGGGAGAGGCCACAGCAGCGAGAGGCCCGCGTACCGCAAAAAAAAAAAAAAAAAAAAAAAATGTATGAGGTATTTCTAAGATAGTATGGTTTCCCACGAAGCGAAAATTAATATATAAATACCACCTTACCCTTGACAGGCTCCGTGTTTGTGCAGATGGCATCTGGTCAGGGGCTTTGACCCAGTGCTGGTTTTGGGCTGTGTAGTACCTTCTGGACTCTTCTACTGTAATCAGATATCATTTCTGGGGTTGTTGACCGTGGGGTGCAGTTGGTCAGAAACCCACCTTTGCCCCAGCACCAAGCTCACCCAGGAGGAACCAGCCAGCCCAACACTGCCGAGAAGTTACTCCCTGTGCAGTTCACAGGGAGGGGCCCAAGGGGGAGGCCCGAAGGCGAAGCCCAGCCTCTTTAGGAGAGAGAGCTACACAGAGTGTCTGTCTGCCCAAGGCCTGGGAAACAGCTTTGCCCTGGGATGTGGAAACTTAGAGGACGCAACAGTGTTGATAAGAATTTATTAAATTGTACAAGTGACAAGTGCTGTAAAAAAAGAAACACACACCCAGACAATGTGATGGTGCCTGTTTGCTGGGAGGATTTCGAGGGAAGGTACTTATCACTTGGCGATGGAAGATCAGAGAAGGTATCTGGGAAGAGGTGATATCGAGGTTGAAACGGAATGACAAGAAGGAATATTCTATGCAAAGATTTTGGGGAGAGGCAGAGGAAATCACGAGTACAAAGGCATGAAGGCTGATAAGCCTGGGGCATCTGGGGCAGAGAAGTTGCTGGAAGGAAGTGAGGTCAGAGAATAAGGCAGATGTTGGGCCAAGTAGGGACAGGCATTTTATAGAAACAGCAAATGAAAATCCAAACCCTGACGGGTCCTCGCGTCTCTTTGCTTCCCTTCCCTGTAGCAGACATACATCTGTGACTTGGTATTCTTCACCCCGTTTCATAATAATGCACCTGCTCAGAAATCACTATCTGTGGTACTGAGCCAACTCCTTTCTTTTCATGTTGACAGCTTTATTATAAAAAGACCCTAACGGAAGTGGGACAAAGCCAAAAAAGGCTACTCGGCCGTATGTAAGTGTGAGCTTTGGAGTTACCACCTCCCTGAGTTGGACGTTTGGAGGGAAGGGTGAACGGTTTTGCGTGTCCTTTGAGTGAGCAGAGAATGGCTCCTTCCTGCCAAGGTGCAAGGCTGCAACAGAGATGGCTGTGTTGTTGTAACTCTGTACTTGTAAAGAAAGAAACACATATTCTTTAAGACAAGCCATTCATCTTGAGGAAGTTTTTTCTGTATTAATTCTTCTTTCCATATGCCTCTATTCATAACTGCGCACAGGCACACGGCCATCCAAAACAGGTTTGTTTTTCTTCTTAGGGTACACCAGCTTTTCTCCTCTGGTCGTGAACAAGGCAAAGGGAAGCCTGACTGGCGTACTGTTTAAATCTGTATGTGGAATGACTATAAAGCAATTAACATTTTTTTTCTATAAATTGCGTGAAAATCAGTCGCTTTCGTTACGGTCAAAGCTAATGGAAAAGAATATAAAAAAGAATGTTTATATATATATATATTTATATATAGTATAACTGAGTCACTTTGCTGTACAGCAGAAACTAACACAACATTGTAAATCAACTATACTTCAATTTTTTAAAAAGCTATGTAATCCTTTATGTTTCCATGTCATTGTTCTCTGTTTGAATACCCCTCCTAGAAGTCAGGAATTGAATCCATTTTGGTTAACCTTGAACAGTGCAACCCACCACACAGGACTGTTCTAAAAGTGCCTGCTGACAGCTCCTGGGAAGAGTGGGACCTGCCCTTCCACCCTCCACGGGCCATTTACATTAGTTCAGAAGAAGCATTGTGCTCCTGGTGTTAGACTCAGGGGGACTCAGGTACTGGGGATCTGCTATCTAAAATTATTTGAGAATCCACACATTCCACTACTGCCCCACCCCTTTTAAAACCTAACAAGTAGGGCCAATGTGTAGGCTCCACGAAAGAAACAGCATCGTCAGAAGATAAGAGTGGTTGGTGGGAGTGTCTGGTGCTATTACGTGACGTTCTCTGTTCTCCTCTCCCTTCAGCCTAGAATCTCGCAAGGTATGATGACCCTGTCACTGATCATTTCAAAATGGTACAAATCACCAGCTGTTTAAAAACAAGATAAATCCATGTTGTACATCTGAAACTAACATTGTATGTCAGCTACATCACAATTTAAAAGTGAGATAAACCCCCAAAGTATGAAAAAATAAAGTTGTCCTAGATGCTGGAATGAAATTTCTGAGGATCCAATCTCTTCCTCCTCTCTGCCTCTCCATCAAAAGGGAAGAACTGAAGTGAGCTTGTTGAAATGGTCAGCTTCAGGATTTTTCAGGGGCGCAGGCTGCAGGGAAACAGCCGCCTGATGGCAGTGTTCTGCCTGGGGTTTCATCACTGCCCAAGCTCACGGCTCTCCCTTTCACAAGCCCTCCCTCGGTCCTGCTTATTAACCTTCTCCATTTTGGGGTTGGATACTTCCAGACTAAGACGGCTCTTTCAGTGAGTCCTAGATAATTCAATAACCATGACCTTTCTAATTCTAGAAGAATTAATGGGCTGCTCTATAGTAGAGTGGACATTTGGACCAGCCGAGTCTAACGTTGGCCCCAGCTCAGGGGTTGTGATCTGACAGGCCTTGTCTTTTGTTCCTCTTAATCTTATTAACCTCTTTGAATACTCTGGGCATAGGCACAGGCTGATGAGTAGCTCCCACATTTTAGGCAAGGTGGTGAAGGCATGGGGGACAGTACAGTGGACTCTCTGAACCAGGCTACCATGCTGGGACCCTGACTCTGCTCGTCACCATGACGTGGCTTCATTCCCCTGGGATGGAATTTGCTCACCTGCAGAACGGATCCCAGTAGGACCGACTTTGTGGAAACGTGTAGCAGGTAAATGAGGTAACAACTGAAAAGCAGTTACAACTGTGCCTGGCCCGTGTTAGCGCTCAGGGCGTTAGCTCTTCTTGTTAGATTTGTTCTTCTACAGTTAATAAAAAGGGCTCTGATGTGGCAGCTCTTCAGAAGAATTTAGAGTTTTGAACCTATTGCTACTGGACTATGCCTTGAAAGATGAATGTGGGAGCCTCTGTTCCTCTGACTCTCTCCAATCACAAATATGTTGGATATTTTAGCTTTGAGTAGAGGCTTGTCAAATACATACACCTTTATTTCCGTTTCTCTGTTACTGTTCCCAGAGACAAATAACGTCTATAGGCCCTCAGCTCCTCAGTTGCCCTGTCTTCATCTTTTCTTCCAGGACTGGAAGCTCACAAACTACATTTCCCAGACTCCTTCGCCTACTGCTTCCTGTTAGTTTCTGCCAATGGGAGGCTCTGGCAGGAGGTTGGGAGGTGGGAAGAAAAGCACAGCAGCCTCCGTTGTCGCAGTGGCCACGGGCTCTCGGTAATGCCATTTTCTCTTTGGCTCCTTCAGATCTAAGCACTGCAGTGGTTTCCTACTGTCCTTGGGTAACATCACTTCTTTTCCTCTTCCAGACTTTCTGACACATTTTAGCCGTTCCCTTGTATTAAGTTACCTCTGTCTGAAACACCTGGACTCTTCTTTTTTTCCTGTTGGGACACACTGATATATTCCCAAACTGCCTCACGGTACCTGCTTCCCGGATGACGGCAATCATTGTTTAAAGTACTTAGATACTTGGCAACCCCTTTGAAGTACTTTGCTATTCACTACACGGTAGTTAAATATCAATAGAGGCAGTCCTTTCTTCTTGAGTGTCACAAATAAAACCCATCAAAATTCACGTGGACATATGCACAAACACCGAAGGATAAAATGAGAGAAAATACCAGATGCATTTTATTAGCCATTGCTGCATAACAACACATCCTCAAACAGCAGCTTAACAACAAGAATCTTTTATTATCTTTCACGGTTTCTGTGGGTAAGGGGTTTGAGAGCAGCTCGCTGGGTGGTCCTGGCTCGAGGTCTCCACAAAGCTGCAGTCAGAGATCAGCTGGGGCTGCAGACATCTGAAGTTCCGACTGTGGCTGGAGGACCCACTTCCAAGGGGGCTCACTCACGGGACTGGCAAAGTCAATGCTGGCTGTTGGCAGGAAGATACAGTTCCTTTCAATGTGGGCTTCTCTATGGGGAAGCTTAAGTCGCCTCACGGCATGGCAACTGGCTTCCCCTAAAGAAAATGATGCGAGAGACTGAGGAGGCTGCAACGCCTTATATGACCGAGCTTTGGAGGTCACGCATCATTACTTCATTCATGTTCTGTTGGTCACACGGGGCCAGCCTTGGTTCGTTGTGCAAAATGACTACACAGGTAGACCAGCAGTCAAGGATCCTTGGAGGTCATCCCAGAGGCTGGTCACCGCATGCACTAGCATAGTCTACACCTGAGGTGATAAGTTCATAATCCGAGTGAAGAGGAAGCAGGGAGAATTCTCTTCCTCCAACAAGGAAGCAGGAAAGTTATTGATTTCAAGAGTTCCTTGAATGAGAGGGAGGGAATGAAGAGAAGAGCATGAGTCTTCCAGGTCTCCCTGTAGCTTGTGAAAGAACACAGCAGCTAATGAAACGTATAGTAAGTTGTTCTGAGAAGCATGAAAAGGATATACCAAGGAGGAGTTGCTTCTTTTCTTTTTCTACCCTCCTGTTTTCGCTATTATTCATTCATTTCCTTTTATACACACTGCCAAGGGCATGTCTGTTCCTTTGATTCTAACCACTGGATGGACTCCATGGCATGCATCCAACAATTTTGTGCCTCTGCTTTCCCAGGGGTAAACTTTCCCAGGCTGCCAGGAAAAAGTTTCTGAGGGAGAAAAAGCATTAGCAAGAAGCAGCCCAGAGATGGGTTGGCATCAGCAATACCTTTCTTTATCCTTCCAAGATTATGATGTACAACTCTATATGTGTGAGGCAAGAGGGGCTGGAAATGTTCTTCACTCCATAAATATCTGTGCCGGGTGCAGTGCTAGGCATTGTGGGAGATGCAAAGATGATTGTGACACAGTCCCTGACCTCAAGGTACTTCTGGTTTAAAGACAAAACAGATCAGCAAACAAAATTAAGAACAACAAGAGGCAACAAAGGGGCCACCCAATAATTCTGACTAGGGGGTCAGAGAGAGATTCATGAAAGATGGAGCCTGAAAGAGTCTTGAAGAAAGAGTAGGATATCCATAGGTGGAGGGAGGTGATGGACGGAAGTGCAATGTTTTTCAGACTGGAAGAACTAAGTGAGCAAAGGCATGCAGTCGGGGAGGACATTTCATTTCAAGGAGGGGCACAGAGTCCCCTATGGCTGCAGGGCATGGGTGGGGACCCAGAGGGCTCCGGGGGGAGTGGGCAGAGTCTGGCCAGATGAGAAGGGGCCAGATCCTGATGAGTCTTCAGTGCCATGCAGGCGGCCTGAACCTCTCAGCAATGATTCAGCAATGGAAAAGCAGTGAAGCTTGTTGAGAAGGGAAATGACATGATCACATCCATGTAGAAAGAGAAGAGACGCTGAGACCAAAATGCATGTTGCTGGCTGGAGAAATGATGCTTATTTAAATTTTCCCCTTGTGGGTCACCTGCAGTTGCTAATTTTTCTACAGTGAGTGTGGATTCTTGGTAAATTTTAAAATAAAACAGATAAAATAATTTGTATATAGTAAAATACAAATGGGGAAAAGGGAGGAGGCCATTGAGGAGGACGCGTCTGTAGTTGGAAGGGGAGAAGCTGGAGGCCAGCGAGGGGGCTGGGAAGCGAGGGGCTGGCGGAGCGGGAAGAACGTTCACACGTTCACACGTTCTTCCGATGTACCTGCCGTGGGCTGGGCGTTGTTCTGGGAGCTTGATGGAGAAATGGGTCAGCAGTGGGGGGAGAGTAGGATGGATAAGGGAGGGGGTTATCTTTTAGGCTTCCAGAGATTTGGGTGTGTTTGTAAGCTGAGGGAAAGGAGCATCTGGAGAACGGAATACAAGATGGCAGAGACAATTTAGTACCTAGGAGGCAAGATCCAATAGCAAATTAGAGGGAATAAGGTCAAAGCACC